>NC_138726.1:35717528-36120028 GCF_965113295.1 Leuciscus leuciscus | reverse complement strand
AACATGTCACAGTCACAAAATGTCTGAATGGTCAATGTTATGTGAGGGTCATAGAAGGTCTTGTTTGATTGGCCGTGGTCAAACAGGATTTTACTTGATTGGCTCAAGCGGCAGGTCATACTGTGCCACGTGGCCTTTGTGCTAACTCTTAAAATGTTCAGGAAGTTAGCTTCACCCTTTACAGCCTGGGACATTTCCTACTGCAGGAGTTAAGCACTCTGGACAGGAAGCTGTTCACTCCAGCTGTAAGATCTTCTTAATGGGTGTCTAACTGGAACCAGACTGTCAGAGAGAGAGAGAGAGAGAGGGAGAAGGAGAGCAAGTTTTGGGTCTCTCCATCGTAACTCTCTCTTTCTCAGGAGTCTTTTTTGACATGAGAGCAATAAAATTTACAATGACTTTTTTTCAGTCTGATACAAGGCAAAGTGTGGTCAAGGGAAGGTAAAAAGAAGAGATGAAAATAGCTTGCAGATCTTGCTCGAGCAGTACGGTGTAGTGTTTGTGTTTAAACAGAAGAAAGGTTAAGAGGGGAGCACATGCAAGAAAGTCAAGTGGCCCCACAGGATTCAGATTTGTTTGTTTCCTTTTTCATAGCTGTACAAGATATCAATTGGCTTGGATAGTGTTTCTTTGTAGCTCGGTATATATTCAAGAATTTTTATATGTAAAAATGATGAGAGTTAAATCATTCAGATGTAAGTAGTGTCTATCAAAGAGCTCTTATAGTTTATGATAATGACAGACTGGAGTTATTGACATGCTGTGACAGGCACTGTGTATTTTTAATAAGTGTCCATGTTTCAGCGAAGACACTGTGAAGAAATGAAATATCTTCATGTAGATACTAAAACACTGATTAATGTAAAAATAAGTCTGTTGATATTAAATCATTGTTTAAAGACCAGATATATAAAAGTAGTTAAGATACCACAATGGCACATTATGGTAAGGTATATAAGGTAATGGTTACCTCTGTGTGTGTTGGGGGAAATGAGGTGGGACTACCACAAGGGAGGTGTGTGTGTGTGTGTGTGTGTGTGTGTGTGTGTGTGTGTGTGTGTGTGTGTGTGTGTGTGTGTGTGTGTGTGTGTGTGTGTGTGTGTGTGTGTGTGTCCCCCACCCACCCCCCCACCCCACCCCACCCCAAGCAGACTCAATCATGGCAAAAGTCTCTCTCTCCAAAAAAATCTGTCCACTTTTTTTCCTAATATGCCACCCTGTCTGTCCGTCTGGTTGAGGTGACACACTTCAGTACTTTAGTTTCACGGCATTTGGTCCCCCAACCCCTTTCTCTCGCTCTCCTTCTCTCTCTCTTCAAGGATTTAAACAAACCCAGTCAGAACTAATTAGTGAGGAGTGAGAACAGCGCAGGGAGAACTGACTCATGCTAACTTTGTTCAGCTGCTTCCCGCTGTGAGGAGGCCTCCTCTAAATGATTCGCTCAATAACCCTCCGAAACACCCGCCCGGTGGGGGGTGGGTGTGAAGGGCCGTCGGTCGGAAGGGGCAGTTAAGTGAGGCCTGAGCTGACCACTGTTGTTGCAGGAAGAATCAAAGTACAACTTGTGTATGCGTGGGCACTTTTATTTTGGTTCACTGATTTACACCGTTTTCAACAAAAAATTGCTTTTCGGTCGTTAATTTACACACCAGCGTGGGCCTGAAAATGCAAACTTTTGAAAGCGGGTTTTAAAGTGCAAGTTTTTGAAAACTATACCGTTATTGTCTCCATGTAACCTACAAAAACGATGACGTAATGTGCATGTTTATTTAGTGTTGTCAAAAGTACCGAAGTTTTACTGAAATTTTTTAAATGTGACACTTTGAGCGCTGTTGAGCGGAATCATAAACACCTCTGATTCGCCATTGTGTTCACGTGCTTGTCGGATTTGTCTGTGATTGGCTACAATGATCAACGCACAGGAGCGTTTGAGAGCACACGGAAGTGTTTGAAAGGGGTTTGAAAGCGGGAGCATTTGAAAGCACAAGCAGGCGTCTATCAGCGGACCGGTTCGCTGATAGACTCCTGCTTTCAAACGCTCCCGTCTGTATCTGTGTAAGTGCTCGTTGAAGAGTGTCATTGATGTATATTTACAACATGGTTTTGAAGCGCTGATCATTGTAGCCGATCACAGACATATCCGATGAGTGCGTGAGCACAATGCGCAATCAGCGGTGTTTGCGATTCCGCTCAAAGCTTCACATTTTTCAAATTTCAGTACTTACTTTTACTTTTGGCAACACTATGCGTATTTTGTGTTCAGCCAATAGGCGCTTAATTAATTTTCCTTTATAAAGTGACGTCGCCAACTACTGGCCTGGCATGCATAACACAATGCCGAATCCATGTGAATGGGGAACGTAGTCGTCTGTACGCGAAAAACACAAAAGAGAAACTTTTACGTTTTTAGTACATCGTTGTCATGTAACATTCACAATCAAGGCCATTTCACGGTAGATACAATTGACTTCTTTCACCAGCCAAATATACAAAAGTGGTATGAATACCCCAGAATCTACTTTACTTCATAAAAACTTTACTGTGCATACAAGAATTAAAAGATTTTTTGACAATGTACAGATCATATTATAGAGTGAACTTTCTAGTTATCAAAAAATCATCAGCAGCACAACTGTTTTTGACACTGTTTTAGACAATACAGAATTTTTCTTGAGCACCAAATCAGCATATTAGAATGATTTCTGAAGGATCACGTGACCCTGAAAACTGGAGTAATGGCTACAGAAATATATATATATATATATGTGATGCGATCTGGGAAAACCCACCACATGGTGAAATTTGACCTATTACAGGTTTTGATATCATATGGAAGCTGGTATCAAGCCCTTTCCAAATCTGTTTTTATTTTTATCATAGCTTGTTGGTAGCAAAAGTTATGTTTATCTGAAGTCGGCCGATCGCTATGATTTTCTGGAACGGAATTTTGAGAAAAACAGGTTTAATAACTATCGGGACGCTTGGCACTCTTTTTTTTTAAACAGGATTGGCGCGAAATGCGCACTAATACACATTCACTGTACTTATGTGGTTTATTTTATAGGTAAACTATCTTTGTAGTGTTAAGAGATGGACAGGTGTATGGGATATACGGCGATTGTTTTTTTTGTTTGTTTTTTTACCTCTGCCGGGCGTTAGAGAAAATGGTCGCATAGAATGCATTAGAGAAAGAGAGTATTTTCAGCTTGACACTATCGCTGTTTTTCTGCACTAAACAAGGGAATTTTGCCTAGATATTTTCAGAGATAAGAGAAAAGATGTTATAGAATAATAATTTAATGAAAAAAAAAAAATTTGACAAAAAACTGACATTCAAACTATTTAGGAATTTACTGAAAACGGCCGGCCCAGCGCGACATCCGACGGGTTTTCCCAGATCGCATCACATATTTCAGTAGCCATTACTCCAGTTTTCAGGGTCACATGATCCTTCAGAAATATATCATATATTCTTCATACATATATATATATATATATATATATATATATATATATATATATATGTATACACGCTGTGACTTTAATATCTGTAATGTAGTACATTTATTTATTAAGTATAACTTAACATATGTAAACTATGTGAAACTGCATCGAGCAATAGTATCATATAGAAAATAGACTGACGGACTGATAGAATAAATAATGTTAAGTGTGTGTGTGTGTGTGTGTGTGTGTGTGTGTGTGTGTGTGTGTGTGTGTGTGTGTGTGTGTCTGTGTGTGTGTTTGAGCATGAATTCTCGATGTGAAACTCTTTGATGTAGTGTGTGTATTGTCTTGGCCAGTCTGCTACTGCAAGGCTTCCAGCAGATGGGCCCTTTGTAAATGGAAAATAAAAATCCAATAAAAATGGTAATTATATAAAATGCATCACATTGCTGACAGGCCCTACAGAGGGGTCCTGTAGTTTGGAGTTAGTCCAAAGATCGACAAATAAGTCTCTCTCTCTCTCTCTCTCTCTCTCTCTCTCTCTCTCTCTCTCTCTCTCTCTCTCTAACACAAGTCATAACACAGTGAGAGACGTTAAGAGAATGCAGAACAAATTATTGCACCACCCCCCTTGGCTACTTTGGCTCGTTGTCTTAGAGACTCACTGAAAAACGGACTAAAAAAAAAAAAAACTTTGCCACAGCTTTGACATGCAGCACTTGTTACTGAAATACTACAGGAGGATTAATATGCCATAACTAATTGCTCTGGGGAACACGCAAGTCTGAGCCAGACCAGACATACAAGAGAAAATCACTTGTACTTGACACTTTACACTAACTCAAAGACACTGACGTATACGCATACGCATACATGCAAACAAATGAGAGAGCGCTCGACTGTGATGGGCAGTTAATGATTCATAGGGGGATTGGGGAAATATCAAAGACTTCACACGCCACATCCCTCCTCCTTCCTTTATCTTGAGCATGTTCTCTGATCTTCTGTCTTTAATAATGTCTCAGACTTCAGCTGGCAGTTTTAAAGGGGTGATTTACATGGTTTACGTAGTCATGGATGCTGTGACAACCTTAAGATGACAAACTATAAATACAAGCCAGTGACCCCGACTCTATGATGTGCCACTCTGCCGAGGTAGAGATACATTCTAATTTTCTCTTTGTGAAGAGCGACAAAGTAAAAGACAGAGAGAGAGAGGTTGTTCCTCAGTGCCAGCCGTTTAAACAAGACCGTTGGAAGTTCGTTGTGTCATCCTAAACCAACGCCGTTTATCACCCGCTATATTTTTTTTTTTTCTCTTCTGCTCTTTTCATTTAATGTCATCACTATGGGAACCGACAGCACCCTGGAAATCATTTTCAAAACAGCGTATTTGTTGAAAAGGGCCGATTGGGGGTGAAATATGTCTCTGGCACAGAGCAGGACATGGTGGCAGGGTCTGATGCATTAATAACCAGAGCTCCAGGAGGGGAGAGGGGGCCCAGCCCACCCTGTTCTCCACACACCAGAGGTCTTTGTCAGAGTGGGGCCATTGTAAAAAGTGCCCCTTTATTGCTTCTTCAGCCGCATATTGTCATGCCACGACGCACATATACTGTGCCTTTCTTGCTTTTTCATGTCTGAGATGGGGTTGATTTCTCAGAGTCGAAGGGGGGAAGAGAGAGAAACTCAACAGACCTGGTGGCACCTCATCTGAGTTTACTTTACCGCTCGCCTCTCTCTTGTAAAACTCTTTGTGTTGTTGAACCAGACTTTCCTGCTTTATGGACATGCAGAATTAAAAATGTCTTTAACTTGACATTGAGTGCCAAACTTGATCACCTTGGTCCAGTGTTTGTCAGCATGGCTGTATTGCTCCTCAGTTCCAGAGTGTGTTAATCAAACCGACGTTATGATGGCCACTGGCAAGCGCAGCTGCTTTAGAGGCTGTGCGCGTCTCTGTGCGGCTGGGGTGTAAAAGCTCACCTGGGCTCTGTCGTAGGCTTGGTTTTAGTGGCACAGACGTGGACTGGCATCTGGGAGCCTTATTTCCCACTCCTGTGAGGATGTCTCTGTTGGCGTCATTCACTTCAAGCCCACTTGTGACAAGAGCACCTCCTTATGAATTTTGCCAGCCAAGGACAGTGAGAGAGCTGTGCTGTGGTTGTAATCTATAGTCTGTGCAGAACACTGACATAATTATGTTAAATAACCTTTTTGTTAAATATATGGTATAAAATGAAGAATTTACTACTGACTTTCTTTCTCCTGTACAACAGGAAAGAATATTTTATTAAAAACAATTCAGGTTTTATTGTATTATTTTTTTATTTTTTTTAGCAGAAGAAAGTAAGTCATACAGGTTTGGAACAATATGAACAAACTTTTCAGTTTTTGGTGAACTATTCCTTTAATTAAATGTAATTTCGTTTAGCATCAGTATAAAGTGTAGATTGTTGTCTATTTCTGCTGGTGCAGTGCTTGTAACCTGAAAGATCTCTGCATTATTAATCAGCTTATTGATTTACAGGGACTCCACTTCTAACCCTATACTAAGCCTACATGTGACCCTGCTGACCCTACTGATCTATCCAAACCTGCAGGTTGCAATGGGAGATGTACATATTGGCATCTATAATAATTTAGGTATCAAGTGTCGAGGTTTAGACAATGTCTAAAATTATTATTTTTTATTTTTATTTTTATTAAAGTGTGTTAATGAAACCATCTCTATGAAAATAATTGGGTGTAGAACTTGAGCTTTAGTTGAGCCCAGCTGATCTGAATCACCTTACATAAAAGAAGAGATGATAAAGTGACAGCTGGTGCTGATGTAAATGTGGAAGAGAAAAACAATAAATTACCAACAAAAACAATAAATAAAATTTCATTTCTTGTCACAGACATGTGTGAATAACTCCTAAACCAACTACTCACTCCCTCACCCAATGTTTAACTATACCTTTGCACTGCTGATGTTTAAAACTGTAAGTGGTGCAAGGTGCAAAGACTAAAATACAAGTAGGCTTATATAAAATATAAACCCTTGTTCATAAGCCTGCATTTCATCACCACCTCATTCCTTGTCACCTGCTGAAAAGCACACATTAGTGATGTTACCTTAATTTCCTCTATTAAATATTAAATTAGGTAAAAAAATAAAATAAAAAAAAGACTATTTATGAGTGTTTCTTCATCTTGGGCACTTTTATATCCCAGTGGTTTATATTCATGTATCACTTTTTTACTGGGTTTTATTATTCTTATTATAATTTTGAACATACTGACCAACTTTTTTTCTTTCCACATACTTTTTATTTACTTTATTTTTACCCTTGTTTCAGACTTTTGAACGAGGAGAATTCACTATAAAATCAAGGTATATGTCACTAGTGAACAGAATACTTTTATTGTGCGTTATATCCACAATCAATCCACTGTAATTGTCAAATGACACAAAATTTATGAAAATGTTGTTTAAGGATATTTATCATTAATATCATTTGGATTACAAGACAAACAAGTCAAACGTTTTCCACAAATGTTTCCACCACTTAATGATAAAAAAAACATAATAATGTTTTTTATTTAGTTTTTATTTACATAAATAATTTGAGATGTGGTAGAAACGACACAGTTGTAGAAATGTTTACGACTTTTGGCATGCATGGGTTTTTAATGGTTCACTCCGGTCTACTGTGCAACTGCTTGTATTTTGAAACAATAGTGCCTTTTTTTCATTTACATACCTTACATCGGTATTTAGTCTGGCTCTGTCACTAAACTGGTATGATCTGTTCATTAGTTTGTATTCTAACATGTGCCAACCAGCTTGTTAGCGTACGAACATGTTATGCTAGCCCATTCTATTAGAGTAAACATGTTACGCTAATTAATTCTATTAGCGCATTAAGTAGCTATCGTTGTATTGGCCTAAAAGCCTAACTCATTCTGTAGGTGAGAGCAAGACAAAGCTACAATGTCATACTTATATTTTTATTCTGCGTAGCATAGGCTATTTGACCTAATTGATAATATGCTATTCCATAATCAAAACGATCCATCAGTTTATTAGCATGCTAACCAGTTCTGTCTGTGTTAGCTGTGCGTGTGAGAGTACAGCTGGTTGTAGTCTGTTCACTTGAGTCAATTATGCATAGACCAGGACTGTGCCACTGCTGTCAGATCATATGATGAATGGGGCAACTTGACAAGATGCTGAGGAGCAGAGGCCTCTGTGATAATTGGATTATTTACACACAAAAGCTCAAGAGAACGGTTCACGTAACATGCCCAACTCAGCGCTCGAGAGGAAGAGCCTTATAAAGATAGGAAGGACTTTAAGACTTTTAGCCAATTGCATAAAATAATCATTGCACGGAATGTAATATTTTTTTAAAAATAAGAATGTATTCTATTTCTTAGCTGTAACATACATTAAGATATGATTTGTCATAATATTTGAATTTATTTATTTATTTATTTATTTAATATTTTAAATATTTCCCATTTAAATTTGTTTGTATAAACAAAATAATAATACTATCTAATATTATTGCGTTAACCCAAACGTGTTTACTTTTGTCTTTGCATACACGTGTTTACTTCCTCTGTGCTGTTTTTGTCCCACAGCTGTACAAAGATTGTAAGCATGCAGTTCATTCAGCACTGAGAGTTGCTGCCCGCTACCTTCATTTTGTTATGAAGCATCTCAGTTTTATTTTAGCCAATAAAAGTTTTAATGCAGAGTGATTTTTAACATTGGATTAATATGTAAATTTACACCTGGCTCCCTGCTCTATGCCAGCTCATATGATATTTTTTATGAGTTTGCTTTGAAAATGAACAGAGCCCCTGCAATATAAAGAGTGGTGTATTAAAAGGACAATGAACCAAGCTTGCCCTCAAAATATTAAATTGCAAATGTAATCAATCTCCTAACGCTTGATCATTTTACGTCAATCTGATGGAATTTATGTTGCACACGGAGATGTTTGAGCGAGTGCTTTGAGCAGTTTAGTAACCAGAGTTTTGATGCTGTGTGAGTCTGTGTGATGCTGGCGGGAGACTGAGACCATTGTAAATCTGTCTGTGGAATAGGGTGGAGTGCCTTTAGCCTGTCTGAGAGCAACTTGAGGAAATTCAGGGGAGTTTAGGAAGAGTCCAGTATGCTTGGCTGTCTTGTCACATGACCCTAGTTATGTCTCTCCCAATGGTAAGACAAAACACGCACAAGCCTTGATGTGTGTGTGTGTGTGTGTGTGTTTAACTCAAAGAGTAAGTTGTCTACCTAATTCCCTGCATACGTAACCGTTACATTTTAAAAAAAGTATATTCATCATTTAGTGCTTTGCGTTACCATAGGACCATAGATAGGGAGTGTGCTTACATGCTGTTTCTCTAACTGCATAAATCCAATGGAAAATTCCTTAGGATTGTTTTTTATTAGGCTGAAGTTCCCAGGAGCACAGTGCCCAATAAAAGGCAAACCAGATAAAAGAGAGAGAGAGGGATTAGAGGAGGATGAAAGCTGTAAAATTTTCCATATTATATTGTGAACTGCTATACTCACCTCTCTTAGTCCTACATCTGCCTCACCAAGGGCGAGCGCGAGAGGTCTCGAGGAGGAAGTGCCACTTCTGGTGGTTGTATTCTGTGTAGTCTGATGTTCAAATATCTTCTATTGAAATTGCTTTCTTTGATTGGTTGAGAGGGGCAGCACAGATAAATAAGGCCCATTGTGGTGCGAAGGCAACCTGCCTGCATCACCACCCTCAGCCTTCACCCCCGCCCTCCGCTATTGCGTGTGTAGGAACCGCATGGTGAGTCCTAGTGGCTCGTAAAGAGAAGGCAGAAGAGACATTGAAATATCTGAGCCCAGCAAAGATAAACAAACTGAGGTATTCATTGCAGACTTTATGAGCTGTCCAAAGAATCCTGTCCTCTGTCAGAGCTACAGGAAAGAGGAGCCAGCGTTTGGACTCCAAATCAGTGTACGCCGTCACACACATACATGCACAAACACATCAACTGTACTCGAGCACCTCGCCGGCGAACAGATACTCGCAAGTCACAGTTCCTTTCTCCGATACCCAAGTGAACACACACACACATAAAGTATGTCGACATGCAATAAGTAGTTTAATGAATGAATAGATAAATAGGCTGTACTTTTTCCCCTCTGAGAATTGGTTTTCTCTGGCCTCCTCTATAGAACCATCTGGATCCTTCCTTTTCAGAGTTCTCCGCACTGCCCAGATGCTTCTATTGTGATGCCCTCCAAATCTTAATAAGCAGTTAAAATATTTACCGAGGCGCCTTTCTCTCCCACACCATTTCTTCCCCCTCGCTTTTCTTTTTTTTTTATCGTTATTATTATTATTTGTACCTTTTCAGGGACAAAAAATGGAGATGTCCACTAAATGTGATTGATTGGGCCTAAAAATGGCCATTATTGCCATTAAGACCCACATGTCAGCTGCTGCCTTTGTGCCGGCTGTATCTCTAAGCTAACCACTGATCCATGAGAGGAGGTGGGGGAAGAATGTACTGCCCTGAAAGAAATGCCCATTTCTCTATGGATCCTGCTTGATTCAAAATACAGCTGCGAGGAGGAGGAGGAGACTTATAGAGAGAGAGCGAGGGAGAAAGAGAAAGAAAGGAGAAAGTTTAAGAAAGGGGGTAAGGAGTGAGACTTTTTCTTCACAGCATACAAAAAAAAAAGGCTTTTGACAAAAAGATTAATAACTCTGGCTAGCTAATCAAAATTCAACACAGTGATAAGCTTTGCAGCTCTTTCCCCTCCTCTCTTTCTCTCTCTCTCTCTCTCGCTCTAATGTATTCATGTGTTTCGCGTGTAAGACGTAATTAAATTTTCTCCACACATATGAGTAATAGAGCATGGAATGCCGAAAGAGTTGGTGGGGCAACCGTCTAAATCGTTCTTTTGTTTGCCTTTTTTTTTTTTTTTTTTTTTTTTTGTTAAAACAAAAAAACATACAACAAGTGTTTATGAGTAAGAGTGCCTGAAGGGCAGGGGTGTTACAGAGACACACAGACTCACTGGCTGTTCTCTAGGTAGCACAATATAATGTACAACAGCAGGTGTTCAGCATGCAGGGATGTTGAAACGGGAGCTAACATGTATTCCACTGCTTATGTGGGTCATGTGTGTGTGTGTGTGTGTGTGTGTGTGTGTGTGTGTGTGTGTGTGTGTGTGTGTGTGTGTGTGTGTGTGTGTGTGTGTGTGTGTGTGTGTGTGTGTGTGTGTGTGTGTGTGTGTGTGTGTGTGTGTGTGTGTGTGTGTGTGTGTGTGTGTGTGTGTGTTAAAAATAAAAATTAATTATTACAATTTTATTAATTTGTTAAAAGTTAACGAATAGAAATGTATCTTTATGAATATCTCATCACTTTGGTTTTCTGGCTTGTGTTTATTCATAAGTCTATGATAAAGTACCCTTAAAAGGTTAGAGATGTGCTGTATGCTGTGTATACTTACTCAGAGCACATTCATTCTGTTCCTGCGATGTGACAGATATTTGCACAGCAGTTCTGGGCATGTTGTGTATATTGAGTGCACTTAACACATTTACCTAACATTTATCATTCTGATGACATGGGCAATGAACGTAGATGAATGATGCCATTTCTGACCTAATGAATCACTGTGCGCATACACACAAACACACACACAACCTCTAAGTTGCACTTCCTGTGCACTAAGTGCTTGCACATTTTCACATCATGACACAAATATTTTGTGTGTGCGAGAGACTGTGTGTGGTGTCAGTCTGAAAGCTTCTATTAAGAAATATGTTTTGCGGGCATTGTTAAAAGCAGGAAATAACATTTAAACAACTTCCCCAAGATTTGCTCATACCTGCATATCAGCTTTATCTTCTCAGCCATATCTTCTTTATTCATATCAGCATTACGGTATTTGTTAGAGTTATTTATAAATTCACATTTAGAACTATTAACTTAAGTCATTTAATTGTTTGTTTGTATTTATTTATTTAATTTTGTAGCCAAATGAGTCTAATGTTATAATATCATATTACATGATTATGTCCTAAAAAGGGTGAAAGAGCAACACAAACATAAAAAAGAGAGAAAAGGGGAAAAAAGAAAACGGGTACATGTCTCCTCAAGTTATAATGATTACTAAAGCACTAAATGATTACTATTTTTATTCTTTTGTTGTTTTATTTAATTGATTTCATTTTGTTATATTTTATTTTATTTATTATTTTATTTTATTTTATTTTATTAATTTATTTTGTTTGTGAACTTTTAGCCAGTTCATAATAAATAGAGAGAATTGTTAAACAACAGCAGCTCTATCATTTGTGTATCAAGGTCACACGTGGGTTTGCTTGGTAATTATTAATACGGATATTTTCTTTTTTGTTTGCACTTTGAAATTTGTTTTAAAATTGTTTATTGTACTTTGAACTGTGCGTAAGATGACTACACTCAATGTAAACAGGAAATCTGTATTAAAGTTCACAGAAACACAGCTACCACCAGATTTGTGTCCCTCTTCATCAGATTTGACGTATTTTCATCTCATAATATGTATGTGTGTGTGTGTGTGTGTGTGTGTGTGTGTATATATATATATATATATATATTATGAAATTACATTTCTTAGATATATATATGAACACTGTATATATAATATTTGAACACTGTAATTTATGGAATAATTAATAGAAGCCTTACATCAACTCTTTACTTTTATCTTTGAATCATATGTTGTAACATAAAAACCTGTGAATTTGGATTATCCCCTCATCTAAAGTGATATACAATAGGTTTGTTGTTAGGCCAGTGCTGATTTAAGTGTTTTGCTCAGTGGCCCGTGCAGTGTGACCTCTGTGACCCTGCAGTTGCTCACTCTCCCCACCTTTTAGCAGCTCAAGACTCAAAGCACCACCCACCAACATTTCAATCCTTTAATTGGTTGCCACTGTTAATATGACTGTAAATTCACCCATCCAAGCAGTTTTGTTTTTCTGACCGGACTGTAGAGGTAACAGACACTATGTATGTAGTACATGCAGTGTGCACTGTGCTGCCCTTACAGGCCCTTCTAATCCACTGTCTAAGGTGATTTCTGAGGGATGTCCAGGAGTTATCTAACAAATATGGGGCTAGGAGCAGAGAGGACAGCGGTCATCCATCTCTCTATCGCTCTGCTTTACTCATCTGTCTTCCTTCTCTCTTTCATTCACTCCATTAATCCCAGCTGATGGGGTTTGGACTGTTTTTAGCCTAATGGCAGCATTTCAAAGACTACTGCTGCTTGACAGAATGTGCAGTATGACTGAGTTGAGGTGATTTGAGGCACAGTCAAGCTGTCAGTTCAGGGGTGTACCAGTGATCTGAAAAGCTTAGTTTATGAATATTAATTAGGTGATGTAACATTTGTTCAGTAGTCCTCCTATAGGAATTTATTAAAGGCTGGTTAATGGGATCAAGGCATAGTAAGATTACTGCATTTCTTTAGTCCATTATAGATGTAACCAACTGGCAAAGGCTCTTAACTGGTTTTAAAATCATTGTTTTATAGGGCTGCCAAATTTTATTTCGTTTTATTTATTTATTTTTAATAAAAGTGACTGAAGACAGAATCAAGTACTACTGCTATTATAAAATGCACTTTTTTTTTTTTTTTTTTTTTTTTTTACAGGAAACATTTACATTTCCTGTAAAACAACAGCAACAAAAAAAGTGCATTTGTGACCCGGTACCACAAAACCAGTCACATGGGTCAATTTGATGAAATTGAGTTGTATACATCATCTGAAAGCTGAATAAATATGCTTTCCATTGATGTATAATCTGAGGGTGCAAAAAAATTTAAACATTGAGAAAATCACCTTTAAAGTTGTCCATTTATGTTCGCGATTGTGCTGCATCCACTCACAAAAATAAATGTTTTATATGTTTACGGGAGGAAATTTACTAAATATCTTCATGAAACATGGTCTTTACTTAATATCCTAATGATTTTTGGCATAAAAGAAAAATCGATAATTTTGACCCACACAATGTATTGTTGCGACATGTGACTGGTTTTGTGATCCAGGGTCACATTTTATAATGTCAGTAGTGGTGATAATAATAGTGTTTTTTTGTATTATTATTATTATTATTAAGGAAAACTCTTCTGGCCTACATAGGTAGCAAACTAAAAGAACACAATGATTTCTTTCTTTTAAGTTTGTTCCAAAAATATTCGAATCAAAAGGAGCCACATACTGTACCTAAAGACTTGTTTCACTAATTCGAAGAGAAAGAAAATAACTTGTGTAGTCAAGTAAATGTACAAGGATGTGGTATAGAGAGAGATTGCGACGATGAATTATTCTCATTACATCATATCTTTACTCAGCTGGTGAAGTTTCGGTGTGCCGAGGGCCACCCGCTTTTATTTACACCGCTGGCTTCTGCGCTCTTCCACTGGAGAGGAGAATCCTGCTCTACCTACACAGAGAGCTGTCTCAGGATGAGGCCTCTATCACTCTTTTATTTTATCTTGCTTTTTTAACTGTCTCTCTCTCTCTCTCTCTCTCTCTCTCTCTCTCTCTCTCTCTCTCTCTCTCTCTCTCTCTCTCCCTTTGTCTCTTTCTTTTTCTCCCACTCACTAAACCTCCCCCACTATCACTCTTCATCCTTGGTTAGTCTGAGTGCTCTTTCTGAGCATAGGCAGTATCAGTTTGTTTTAGTTATCTGACGTTGCGGTGCCGTTGCATAGAGGTTATCTTCTCACTCTCTCTGCGGATCGCATTACTGCCTGCACCGGGCCCTGACCCAACGCAGAGTTCACCTTAGAATCTGATTCTTATCATTACCTCTGTGATAAATAGAGCGGGCTTACTATGAGATTAGTCTCTTTCTCTTTCCCACACATACACACACACGCACCCCTCCGTCCTAGAGCTGGGCTGTCATCGCTGCACTCTCAAAAGGAAGACACACACTCCCTTGGTTCCTCTTCAGATTTGGGGACTTTAGAGAAAAAAAGGTGGAAAACACACTCATTCCCTGGTGTCCGCTCTCAGATCCCGCAGGTATCAACATAAAGCCTCGATCATTGCCACTGAGTCACACGACAAGTCAAGCTCTGACAAGTGCTCTGGAGGAATCGATTTTTCACACGAAGATTATCACTTGTGTTTCTGAGAGAGAAAGTGAGAGTTTGATACTTTCTGATGAGTTCTTCCAATACAAGAGGTGATGTGTCACATGCACTCACAAAATATCTGTCATCTCCCATCTGCCACTTTAATTGTGTCATTTGAATACCGTATGGTTTTGCATAGGGATGTGCTGGTTAAGTCATCCCAGTTGTGTGGATGTGTGTGTGTGTGTGTGTGTGTGTGTGTGTGTGTGTGTGTGTGTGTGTGTGTGTGTGTGTGTGTGTGTGTGTGTGTGTGTGTGTGTGTGTGTGTGTGTGTGTGTGTGTGTGTGTGTGTGTGTGTGTGTGTGTGTGTGTGTGTGTGTGTGGAGGGTAAAATATATCAGAGATGTATTGGTTCTCTTTGACTACTGTCTCAGCTGAATCGGTCTTCTTTGATTGATTGGTCTCTAAGCGCGCTCTTTCTCACACACACACACACCATTCTGGCAAATATGGAATTCATCAATAATGTTACCTGGGTCAAAGGCTAAACTGGAACCATGATAAAAAAAGAGCTCAGGGGCAAGATTAGGGTCTGGAGCCGTCACACACACTCACACATGTGTGCACACAAATGCCCCACACACACAGCAGCTGGGTCCACTCAGCTGGCAGTTTTAATACAATCCTGATCGAGTGTGTTAGTGCTCTGATGTATCTGCCTTATGAAACATAGGTCACAGTACCTGCCCAATGTCCTGAAAAAACTCTGTCTCTCTGTCTATCTGTCTGTCATCTATCTATCTATCTATCTATCTATCTATCTATCTATCTATCTATCTATCTATCTATCTATCTATCTATCTGTCTGTCTGTCTGTCTGTCTGTCATCTATCTATCTGTCTATCTATCTGTCTGTCTGTCTGTCTGTCTGTCTATCTGTCTGTCATCTATATATCTGTCTGTCTGTCTATCTGTGTGTCTGTCTATCTGTCTGTCTGTCTGTCTGTCATATATCTATCTGTCTGTCTGTCTGTCTATCTGTCTGTCTGTCTGTCTATCTGTCTGTCTGTCATATATCTATCTGTCTGTCTGTCTATCTGTCTGTCTGTCTGTCTGTCATCTATCTATCTATCTGTCTGTCTGTCTGTCATACTACCGTTCTATCGTTCGTTCTGTTATCTATCTGTCTGTCTGTTATACTATTGTTCATTCTATCATTCATTCTGTTTTCTGTGTCTGTCTATCATTCTATCTGTCATACTATCGTTCATTCTGTTTTCTGTTTTTTCTGTCTGTCTGTCTGTTCTATTGTTCTGTCTATCATTCTATTATTCCATCTGTTGTTGCATCTATCTATCTATCTATCTATCTATCTATCTATCTATCTATCTATCTATCTATCTATGTCATTTTCTTCTATTCTCCCTCTTTAAGTGCTGTATATGTTTGGGTACTCGCTAGGCTGGGCCAGGCCCTTTGACCTCTGAAGGCTAAGCCCAATTTGGTCTAATTATTAGCCAAAATGACAAATTTAATGTCCTTTCAAAAACCTCCATATAACAGGCTGCATCTCCCCATAGCATGTTTGGGCAGCGAACTAGTCCTTTAACGATGAAAGATACACCACACTGCTCCTTGGAGAACAATCATTCCCATAATCCCCTACTGTGTTGTGACCTTTTGCCCTATCTGTGGATGCAGGATGGAGGGATCTATAAGTTGATTTGGAAGTGGTCAGTGCAGTGGCCAGCGAGGCTGACCACTGTTGTTGCCTAGATGTGTGTTCTGTTTGCAGAGTAAACATACCTCACACTGATTATCCCAGTTTGGAACGACCCTGTTTTAACACTCAGCTTCTGTGTAAAACTGTAGGACAAGAAAAAGAAAAGACGATCATGTACAAGTTTTAGTTGTAAAAAAATTCTGACTGTGTGTGTGTGTGCTCTGAACATACAGGAGCAGTAGTTGCCAAACACCTGCTCTGACTGAAGCATCCATTGGCTGGAGATCTGCTCCTGTCGTTTATTTTTTACACTTCTTCCAAATGGGCTGCTGTCTTTACAAGCAAGGTGATAATCCCACTTTTTATAGCTGTTAAGATTGCAAACTGGCCTGCTTTTGGAGTGTTAAAACCAATGACTGGGATCTGGAAGACAGGAGATCTCTAAACAGCAGTCGCCACAGCCGCTCTGAGCGAGACCTACTGTATGTCTCAGCCAAGCTGGATTAAGTCCTAACCTCATCTTTACAGTGAGATTTAGCACAGGAAACATGACTGTGGTGGGATGGAGAATTTATTTTGTGTAGAGATTAAAAAAATAAAATAAAATAAAATTGAAGACAAATAAGATCCCCATATCTTAAATATCCATAAGGAACAGAAGGAAGAGCTGAGTGATACAGACTGAATGCCATTGTTTGTCTGCATGTTGTTTTTGTGTGAGGTCGTATATTGATGTAACCTCTTATCAGAGCAAGGCAGGTCAGTTTCATCTGAACAGCATTAAATGGAGTCTTTCATACGTGTACCTCAAATACAAACACGCTTCATTCAAGGCCAAATTGTTTTCCATGAAAAACTGATAAAAAAAATGTGTTCATCACTGTGCAAACATTGACCATTATTTACATCTGTGAGGCAAAAAAAAAAAAAAAATCCATTTTGGGTGGAAGGAGCAAGGATTGATGGCTTATAGCTGACAGGGCGTGGGAGGAGTGTTTCATGTGGTCGGGCTACTTGTTACTAAATATCTTTCTCACCCTTTCTGTCGCGCTCTCTCTCTTTCTTACTGTGAGCATGGAATAATATCACAAGTTAAGTTTATTAACTTTCCTGGTAGATGATTTCAGACCTGATCAAGGTCTACTAGACATACAGGAGAAACACAGATGGGAAAATTCCCAGAATTCCAGAAATGTTAGTAGTTATGACCTCAGTGAATAAAAAGCTAGTAACAATTCTAGGCCTTACTGTAAACAGTACAATGCTGGAATCACACACAATGCAGTGTGGTCATTCAGTCATCAAATATTAGGTTAGAGTAATATTGTTTTGCCAGATGTTCATGTTGTTTTACCCCTAATTAGCTCACATTTTTACAGGAAGTTGTGTATATTTATCACAACAAGAGAACTGACTCATACCACAGCTTTTAAACATTATGTGTGGAAGTGATTCACATAACTTAAGCACTTATTTCTGGAAAATCCTGTTTGTTTGTTTTTTGGTTTGCATAAGTGCATAGGTGTACGTTTTTTTACGACTTTGTATTTTGAGGTAATATTTTTTTTTTTTTAAGGGGAAAAAATCTAAATTATATTTTTAAATTAGAATAAATAAAAATATGTTAAAGTGCTCCTATTATGCTACTTTAAAGGTTCCTAAATTTGTTTTGCGGGTCTCCTACAACAGGTTTACATGCATCAAAGGCAAAAAAAAAAAAACACTTCTCATCATATGCATTGCACATCACCTCATTTCACAAAGAGTCTGAAAACAGTTCTTTCGAAGATTCAGTCTCCCTAAACCTCTCCTTTCCAAGAGCCTACTCTAGTCTGATTGGTCAGATGACCCAGTCTGTTGTGATTGGTCCACTGCTTACAGCGTGAGTCTGAAACACCTCTCACCATATCTGAATGTCAGCTCCGGGGGCTTTCTCAGCGCTTGATACACTATGATACGAATGATGCCGCCTTTTTCGCCCGTATCAATTCCAGTGCAAAGTGCATAAAAGCGAAAAGCATTACCGACAACACAAACCAAACTCTTCCAGGCCTCAGCTACAACTACAGTGTTGTCTAAATTGAGGGCGGGTCAAAGTAGATGTCGTTTGTGGGCAGCGAAAAAAAGACCATAGGCTGGCATTATGCAAATTCGTTACGTTGTTACGTAACAGGAAGGGAGGCTGGAATTGCTGACGACTCATTTCAGCAGTTCAGAATCGATTCTTTCCTTTAGGAGACAATAACTTTATTTGTTGTGCACTTTGATCTTTAAAACTTTGCAGACCTGTTACAGTACATTCACAAACAGCTATTACACACTGCATTAGAGGTAATATTTGAAAAATCATAATAGGGGGTTTTAAATCTTTGATCAAATATTATATTACAATTTGAAGAAAAGCTTTTAATAAGATGCAGAGTATAAATAATAGTTGGGTCTTATTTTTGAACTTCCATCATCATCATCCCAGGATGCCAGGGTTGGATCTATAGTATCTTGTTCTTGTCAGTGTCAGATAGAGCCTGCATGTTTAGCCTGCCTGTTCCCAGCTGGAGGAACTGGCTGATCAGAGCAGACAGGTGTTCACAACACAAGCACAAAGGCACTGCCATTGATGACTACATGTACCAGGCACACAAAAATATCTATAAAATAGATCCCTTACTAGCGAAAATAGATAAGGTCAGGCGGTGCGGAAAAAAAGAAAAGAAAGAAATCTATACGGCAATGATGCTAAGAAAAAACACTGTTAAGCAGATTTTATGGTATGCAGCAAGAACCTTTCTAATCAGCGAGAATCTATGAGAGCCGCAGTGTGGGTGTTTGTGCACACTAGCGTGGAAGCTAAAAGCCACAGAGGTATCATAGTTTTAAGTTTGTGTGGAAGAGTGTGTTTGTAGGCAATAGCGTGTCAGGAGAAAGCCACAAAGCCAGATATCATAGTCCTGGAGAATTTGTCACCCCCATAGAATAGCCACCCCACTATGTGCTGAATGAGTTCTGTGTTTTATGACGTTCAAAAAGTCTAAAATAAGTCTTCTCGCCATATACTAGTTTGTGGATACTGATCATTTCAGCAGTTAGAGATGTAGTTGAAAACTAAAGATACATAATGCAGCGATCTCAAGCTTTGTAATTTTCTGTTTTGCATGATCACTTTCACTTAAGATTCTTAATTTTAGTAAATTAAGAAAGAGGGGACGAAAGAGAGAGAGATAAATGTAGATTGCTCTTTCCCAAGCATTTCTAAGATTCATTATGTGCATAACTTACTTAATAGCATTCCATTCATGCTGGCTAGGCGCTATGTCTTCCCTACATGCACTGCAAAGCCTTTATGTTCTCTTGCAATGAAGGAGAGGGGGATGAATGGAAGCTGGGAGGGAGGGAGAGAGGGTGCAAGTGGGAATAAAAAAAAAATTTAGACATTAAGTTTAGTACATTTTTAACATGAAACAAGCTCCAAAAGTGGGGGGGAAATGTGCTATTTGAATTTTGATGCACAAACAAACACACATGCACAGAGAAACACATGAATATAACGAGAAGGGTACATTATGTTTTTGGAAATAAAGCTTGGGGTGAACAAAAAATGTAGTAATAAAGGGGAAGCCACCGCAAACAGAGCTGATTAATCCCCCGCTCCCTTCCTTTTTCTGTCTTTCGTTCTCTCTCTCTTTCACACACACATACCTCTGAAATGGTTGAAAATTATTCAGCGCAAGCTGTGGAGCTTTTGGCTGTGTTTAGAGCAAATGTAATTATGGTCTTGGGTAAGCAGCCTTCTTTTCTCTGCCTCTCTCTGCCCCACACTTCACTACCTGATGATGTCATTGGCCTTTGTGAGATCGTAGCAACTTTTCAAATCAACTGCTCGCCGTGACCTTTTCTTTCTCTAAAGTGCTTATCTTCTTTACCTCTATTTCGTGCTCTCTCTCTTTTCCCCTCAACCATTTATCTTAACGGAAGTCCTTAAATAGTGTATTAGGTCACCGATATTGCCCTCACGTTTTAATGACCCGATCCCGCATGAAGTTTTCACATTTCAGAAGGAAAATCAAGCATGCTATTATTACGCAAATTACATTATTCCAATTTTGCGTTCATTATATTTACTTTGTGAAGGAGTAAAAAATGTAAAAAATAAATTTTTAAAAAGTTACACCCACTGAGTTTTTCTGTAGTAAAGCTGGTATATAAATATGGAGTATAAGTGCATTTTGTTGCCATTATAAATTTTCCAGTACGTCAAAGGAATGCAAAAATCTGGAAAACAAATGTTGTGACAATTGGTCTGTTAGTCTGGAGAGATTTAAAGAGCGTCTGCCTGTTCAGTCAGCGGTTTAAACATATCACACACATCTGCCCATTAAACCAGCGGTTGAACCATATCACACACATGCTTGGAACAGAATTCCAACCCATCTCGATTAAACATAGGCCATATACTGTGGATCAGAACAGAATAGTACAACTCTAGAGTTTGTGTTAATAGCAAATACAGAATATTACAAAATATAGGCTAGATTTAATCATGTAAATTATATTAAGCTCAATATAATATTAGCTCAGTACAGAATAGTTTAATCTAAAAACCATGGCAAGATCATTTCCCATCAGTGCTTACGTTTTACATAAATAACGGACCAAACAGACAGTGACAGTGAATGATATAGTTATTTTCGGTGTATACACTGTATATGGCCCTTTAACATCATTCATTCATCTGTTCTCATCTCTCTCTCTCTCTCTCTCTCTCTCTCTCTCTCTCTCTCTCTCTCTCAGCCCCCACCTTTACAACCTTCCCACCCCCTTTCTTTTTCTTGTTCATCTCTTCCCAGAAAGAGCGATAAAAGACCTCCTATGTTACTAATTTGGCTTGCAGTTTATTAGTGATACTATTATCAGAGGGGCTCTATTCTTGCCTGTCGAACCGTGTGTGAGCGGGAGACAGCATACAGCTTTCAACACTATCCATAACTTAGACAGGCCAGTTATATACCCTCTTTTGTGCTTTGCTCTCTTATCCTCCTCAGCACAGACACCCCTTTTCTTTTCTTTTTTTCTTATCTTTAGTACTTTTATGTTTTTAATATAATGTGACATTTTGCACAGAAAATAAGTGTTTTTAATAAATTCTAAATAAATGTTAATTAAGATCATAATGGGGGGAGGGGGTGTAAATTAAGCATGATATGCTGTGACACAACTCTTGTGTATGACATTTGACTGCATTTAATACTTGTACCTTCAGTTGACTTTTTTTTTAACTTTTTTTTTTTTTTTACCACAGATATAGTTTATTGTATTATTATAATTTTCGTTCGTGATTTTTTTTATTTATATATTTTATATTTAATATAAATATATAAATATAATTTATTATTTGTTTATATTTAATTGTGTACATTTTTTTAACAGTACAAGCATACATACAGGCCTATAGAATGGTGCGCAAGTAAGCAATAAGGTACGAGGGGCTGTGCTGTATCGTGAAGTCACGGCTGAAGGGCGTTGTTAGGCACGACGCGAAGCGGAGCACCTTATTGCTATAAAACGGTTACCACACAATACAAATATTAAAGCCAAAAAATATGTTTAAGAGGGGTTGGATTAAAAATTCATGTTCCGTTGAGTTCGGAAAAGTCTTTGCCTCCAGATTTTTTAAATCTTCTTGCGGACAATCATTTTAGGTGGCGTTTAGTCAACTAGGTGACTACAACACATAAAAAATATACATAACCGGAAATAAATTAGTTGTACTATATCAAAACGGAAGTGCATCTCGAAGCAAGTAGTCCTGTAAACACATTTCAAGGGTTCCGCCAGAAGTGGGCACTCGTGCAACGTGACGTTAGCAAGTGAAAGGGCATACAAATTTGGAGTGGAACAGCCCTGAAGTGTGCATCCGATAGACACTATCCCATGAGACCACGGGAGATGATTTGTAAATGGCAGTGAAGCGACTTATCTGACGCTGGTAGGTCTCGTGATAATGACAGCATGGCGAATGTAGAATGTCCTTATTACACTTATAATACACTTACTCATACTACATAGAATGCACCTTTTTTAGCGGTCGTGAAGTAATTATTTATTCAAATACCTAATAAGTACCTACTCAAGAGAGTATGCTATTTTGGACGCAGCCGATCTTAGAAATCCAGGCTTATTACATAAGAGATGGCCGAGAGAATAGAGACTCACGTTGCATTTTCATTTAATTATTCATTCCAGTGTGGGTTTTGCTTTAAAACACGAGCGCTGTCATATTCTGTGATTGTTTTTCACAGCCTTCAAGTTTCGCGCTGTGTGAAATATAGACTGAACGGAACGCCAAACATCCCACCGCTGTATGGCCAGATGATACGCAAACTACGTTTCTCGGCTGGATAAAGCAAACCAGTGTTTTCGCTTGTGAAGTTTCGATGGATGAGTTTTGCAATCAAGGACTGCGGTGTCATACAGGAACTGTACAGTAAGCATGCGTGAGTCCGTTATATTGATTCGCAAACAAACCGTGTGTGGGCTCTCGACGCACTGATCGCACATTTATGCACAGACTCATTTCAGAACATTCACGCTGTTTACACACACATTCCGGATAATGTTTTGATTTGTCATGCGTGTGTTGCTGTGTTAAGTAATTCTGAATGGATCCGTGTACTGTAGTAAGTATATATGCAGTCAGGTCAAGGGCTAGGCGGTTGGTTTCATAGACAGTAAAAGAAATGGACACACCGACCCCATAGACTTCAACGGAGAAAAGTGAAGTCAATTAAAAGCACTCACTTCCTGATGGCTGAGTGTACTGCGCAGACTCAAACTGAGCTTGACGACGTAGATGTGACGTTAGCAACCTGTCTGTCTTCTAGTAGCCCTGCCAAGAGAAATCTGAATCATTCCCTTCCGAATCGTGCAGAGACGGAGACTGTGAGTAGGAGCTGTCCATGAGCTAGGAGCAGGAGCAACTTTATGACTCTCTATGGGCTTCTCCCTTGACTTTATCAGACTTTATGCCTCCACGTCCCCCCGATTGCCGCGAGCTTCTCCTCCTGTCTATACGGTAATTTCTCTACTGTGCGACAGAGAGTCGGGTGGTTATGACGCAATCGTTAGCCTATTTTTACAAAAACTGCTTCTATGGGGCCTTTTTATTCGATATTCGAATATGCAATCGAACATGACGTGAAATATCCGTAATCGAACTATAAATAAACGATTCGGTTTTTAAAGTGCTATGTGTAGCGCATTTTTTACAGTCTATGATTAGACTGTTTGTTTTTTATTTTATTGTTTGCCATCTCATCCAGTAGCGGCCGCTCTAAACGTATTGTAGCGTAGGCCCATGACCAAATCAAGCGAATAGTAGCCAATAGCCACCCTGTTTTGAAAATGGAAGATAACACACAGAACGGCCAGCCTGAGCGGACAATTACAACCCCAACTCATCTAAAAAGTAGTGTCTGGAAATATTTTGGGTTCTACACCGCACATGGTAAAGTAACCATTAAAGATAAGGTAGTTTGCCAAATTAGCAAAACACGTTTTACTTACTCATCCTCGACATCCAATCTTCGCGCTCACCTGTCAAGTTACCATCTCATATATACCATCTCGTAGATATTTGATTATATTCGAATACATTGCTTGATATTTGATACCCATTCAAATTAGATTTTTCTCAAAAGTGACAGCCCTAGTGTGCATAAATGTATGAATTATAAGGACTCTTTAATATCATTTGGTCCTTTTGGAGTCTCCAAGTGTCCTTTTTTGGAAAGACACCTAAATTTACATTGAAAAAAAGCTTGCAGAAATTACAGTTTTGTGAGAATCACCTTTCAATAGTTGTTTACTTTGCTGGATATAGCAAATGATGACAAAATTAATTTGTTAAACAAGACGAAGGTGTATGCTTAATTTCACGATAAGGGTGTGATTAATCACGTTTAAAAAAAAAATATCTATTGACAGCCTTAATATTTTTTGGTGAGTTTGTTATATGACTGTGAATTAATGTATGTATTTATTTAAAAATCTATTTATATATCTTTAAGGCTTATGCATGACAGCTTGGTTCATTAATGATGCTTTGCCCTGTTGTTTAGTTGTTTATTAGTGTGTTAAAACCTTTACAAATATGGTATTTTTATCCTCTCAGCAGGTCCCAAATGAGAGACTCTTGAGTATTCATCTTCTTCAGCAGTATAGGATCAAAGATGTCCAGCAACTCGGGGTTTAGCAGTTTGATAGACATGACTCCACCTCTTAATGAGCAGCCTGTTGTTTACTTCCTCCAAACTGTCTAGCCTCAGACAGGTAGACAGGAAGTTCATCTCCGCCTTTTAGCGGGCTGACCTTTGAACTGCCTGTAAGAAGTTCAGTCGCTCTCTAAAGCTCTCCTTTTCTAGAGATAGATAGATAGATAGATAGATAGATAGATAGATAGATAGATAGATAGATAGATAGATAGATAGATAGATAGATAGATAGATAGATAGATAGATAGATAGATAGATAGATAGATAGATAGATAGATAGATAGATAGATAGATGGATAGATAGATAGATATTATGTTGTGAATTTATAAGTTCTCATGTACCACTGATCTCTCATTTAATTTATGCTCTTTTATCTCTGTAAATATGTGATCCTCTTAATGACCACTATATTTGAACATCCAACAATACAATTAAAATATTTTCCCACAGCCCAGTATAAAGGTCTTTCTAAAACCACCTACTTAATAATATGTGTGTGAGGTGGCTTAAATGACTCATGTGTTCATTGTTTTGAGCACATGTAGTACCAAATCATGCATTTCCCCTTATTACACAACATAATACACATTATGTTCATGAAATATGAGAATAGCTCACCACATGATTCACAAGGTGTGAGTTTTGTGTTACTGGGTGTCATGGTTTGTAGAGTTCAGTGTGTGTAATGACTCAACTTTGGGACAGGGATAAGGGTTTAGGGAAGACAGAATGTTAAACACTGATGGTTTTCAAACATGCCAAAGTTTACGACATAAGGGATTAACATTTGCTAAAATTGTTAAGATTGCCAGTCCATATCTTTGTGTGTGTGTGTGTGAGAGAGAGAGAGAGAGAGAGTGAGAGAGAGAGAGAGAGATTCTTTGAGAGCCAGTGAAGCCAGGGAAAATTGTTTGTTGACTGCACAACAACAGTCGAATCTCAGCTGTCAACCTCTACCAGACAGCTTTAAATTCCTTTGGGAAACAGATTAATAGTTTATTTTCATGGCAATTGCATTTAAAGAGGGAGAGAAAGAAGCAAAGTAGTTTTGCTCAAATGTAGCTCTTGTCACCCTTAATTCACCCTTTTTTCCCCACCTATGAATATACCTCATAATGCCTG
Organism: Leuciscus leuciscus; assembly: GCF_965113295.1. NCBI lineage: Eukaryota > Metazoa > Chordata > Actinopteri > Cypriniformes > Leuciscidae > Leuciscus > Leuciscus leuciscus. Next base: position 36,094,337 of record NC_138726.1, on the reverse strand, counting down.
CTGGATCTTGACATATCCCATGCATGGCTTAACATATGCTAATACAGGGGAAGGGGGAAATAATGTTTCTTTAGATGAACGCATTCTTTCACTCTGTCCATCAGCGAGGAGGCGGAGGAGTTTTGTTACCCTCTATTTAAAAAACTACATAATATATGGGAATGAACACTGGGAAAAGAAATCACTGCTTTAAGAAAAGGAAATTCATCGCTGGTCTAAATAGATTGTCATCAAAGACACTCCAGACAAGACTTGAATTTTAAAAGAAATGCCAGTTTTACAATATTTGCCCCCTTTCTCTCAAGCCTTCTGGGAATGTTTTGTGACCATAATTTTAGCAGTACTATACACACAACTCTCGGATGAAATAATCAAAAATAACCACGGGCATAATATTATAGTTGTTATATTAGCATGATGTATTTAAATCATAGTGCCTGAAACAGAATCAGTGTAAAGAATGAAGAAAAGATGTGACTGACAAATCTGTAGCTACAAATCTTCTATTGAATTATTATTATTATAATTTATTTATTTATTTATTTTAATATATTTTCTATATATTATATTATATAGATACCACAAACTTATGACTGTATAAAAAAACAGAACTGGTCCTATACATTAAAACACCAATTTATGACATTTTGAATGTCAGAAAATGTGTTAAAAGCTTTGTCTCATGTGACTTTAGACTTTGGAAGAGCACGTTTCTCCTTGAATATTTTTGTGTCATCCTAACTTTTAAAGGTGTTAAAAAAGCCCTCGGAGGAGGTGATCGATAAGGCGTTTGGCCGTTTACTGTGCATTAGCAGCCACATTAGCCTTCAGTGGATTTATGAGGAAGCCCCTATAAATGAGGAGTGAAATCAGCATAGTGGACTGGGTATAAATATCTGTATAATGGCAACATTGTCCTATTGTTGCTGTTGTATAACAGAGCCATTATCGATTGTTTGTTTAGTATGGGTTGGCTTATCAGTGTGCTCAGGAATCATAAATCTGTAAAAGTATAATCAGGGAGATATGACGTACAGAATGAGAATAATTATCATATTCTGCATGTTTTTTTTTGTATGTATTAAGAGACAGAGAACAAGAGTGTGAATGTACATGCGTGTGTGTGTGTTACATGTGAAGAGTTTAAACTGATCACCCCGTCCTGCATCGGCAGGTTTGCTCTCTGGCAGATAGACAAATGCCCAAGTTGAGCTTTCTGTCATTCTAAGAATTTGTGTTAGCCGTAAGTGTTATCCTTCCACTCTTCACTGCGTTTCTGTTGAACGCTGTCTCTTATTTATTGAAGGCGGTGAGAGCCGCATGTGAAATCCTTTCTCTCACACAGACATTGGTTATATTACACAGAGCATCACTCATGGAGATGGCTCAGGTCAGGGGGGTTTGCGTTGTGCCGGATGATGAAAAGGACATTTTAAACAAAAATGTCACAATAAAAAAAGAGTTCACTTAAATCACAACACATTGTGAGCATAAACTTAACAAATCAAAGACTTTAACAGAACTGTAGATTAGGGATGAAAATCCTTTTTAAGCCAATTGTGTTAGTGTAATTCCTTGAAGGACATTCAGAAACCAATCCTCTCTCTCTCTCCTTGTAAAACCCTCTTTTGAGAATAAGGCATACAAGATAACCCTCTGAGCCTGCTGAGGATAGACCGATCACACACGCACAAATGCATCCTCACTCTCACATACGACATATGGTTCAGGGTTTTATGTGGAATGGTCTTGTTCCAGATTAAAGTTGGATTTCCAATGAAGTACTTTTTCATACTAGATTCATAATGAGCGTTATATTATTCTGAGATCTGCAGTAATAAACCAGGTTTACCTAAGCTGCTTTGTATTGTGCAATATGTATTTCATAGTTGTTGAAATATGTAATTTTCAAGTAAATTTTAAGTATCATTGTCATTTTTGGAAATGAAACTCGATAAATGGCAATATATCACACTGTAGATTAGGGTCCAATTCTCATTGGACTATTAACTACAACTTTTGCCTCAATAAACTCCTAACTACTGCTTATTAATAGTTAGCAAGGTAGTTAAGTGTGCGGATTGGGTAGGATTAAGGGGTGTAGAATATGGTCATGCAGAATAAGGCTTTAATGTGCTTTATAAATTCTAATAAACAACCAATATCCTAGTAATATGCATGCTAATAAACAACTAGTTAATAGTGAGAATTGGACCCTAAACTAAAGTGTCACCGTGTGTGTGTGTGTGTGTGTGTGTGTGTGTGTGTGTGTGTGTGTGTGTGTGTGTGTGTGTGTGTGTGTGTGTGTGTGTGTGTGTGTGTGTGTGTGTGTGTGTGTGTGTGTGTGTTGTAGCCAGTGCCTGTGAGCAGAGCTGAATCTTTCCCTACAGACACTTAAAGAGTTTGACCCACTGAACTCCTCTGCAATGGGACTAATGCAGATTACAATGGGACAAGCGCTGAAAGACTAGACCAGCTGTTTGTAGTCCCTCTCTTTCATATACATCCTCTAGATGTGAGAAAACCTTTTCTTAAAATCTTAAATAAAAATGTGCAATAGTTTAGAGTATTACAGAAATTATAGAGCTGGAGAGAGAGACTACAGCAGTGAGTAATTAATAGGGAGTGTGTGTGAGTGTGTTATGAGAGCGGGACAAGGAAGGGGGAAAGCAATAACTGGTTAGCATTTTCAAAGAACACTCATTTCAAATAAAATGCTTACATTCCACTACAACGTCATCTCCTGTAACTTTTTTTTTTTTTAATCAGCTTTAATGGAATTTGATAAAAAAAAAAAGGACATCTTATTTGGTTCCATAAATGCCTCATAAAACCAGTAGGTTAATGCTTACAACCTGTGAGGTTCACAGTAATGAGATTTTATAATTTCCCTCTGTGCGTGTGTGTGTGTGTGTTTGTGTGAGCGTGTTTGCGACTTTAAAGCTGTGTAATTCATTATGCTTTGTCAGTGGATCGCTCAATGTATTGAATGTATTCTCTCTAAACTAACTGACTAGTATGGCAGAGACAGGCTGAATTACGCCAATAGGCCTCAGGATAGGAAGTTGGACTTGATTTACTACTCTGAATGCTGAGCTGAATCAATGTCCCAACCCCACAAAACCCAAGCATTCCTCCACTCAAATCATTGTTATAGTCCAGAAAAGGGAGATTATGCAGCTCTAATGGGTTTCACTCACTCAGCGTGTTTTTGTCAGTCAGAAATCATATTTAAAGCCTGACTCCTCTCTCTCAAGGCCTCTTTTCTTTCTCTTCTTTCATCTTTTTGGAATATGACAGATGTCAAAAAGAGACTGACCTGTTGCTTCTGATGTAAAGGGTTAGTTCACCCTAAAATTAAAATTCTTTATTTACCTATCCACGTCGGAGCACAAAATTTCAATTTTATTTTAAATTTAAAAGCCCTGGCTTTTATCTTAGTGAATGTTCATTTTTTTCATTCATTCATTTGTTTGACGCTTTCGCAGGAGTAGTTGCCTGGGTGTGTAGATGAGAAGTGTTGTGAATGTGTATTCTGTGAAGAGAGAGCGAGTCTGTTTCCCTTCCCATGAGTGGAGATGTCATTTATCCCGATCAACCAAGAAGGGAGCCACGATTATATTTCCACAACTACTACTGCATTCATTTGCAAATCGCTCTCGTCCTGTTTCTGCCTCTCCCTTCTTCTCTCTCTTTCATCCCTGAAATACTTCTAATTTGTAATGGGAGCTGAGAGAAGCAAACATTTGGCTTTATTCCTGAGTAGCCGCTCCACTTCGCCCCCCTCTTTCTCTCTCACTTTCCTTCTTTTATTCTCCCTAGTTTGCTTAATTTTTATTTCTAATTCTTATTGAATCTTTATCTGCTCTTCTCTCTCATTGTTTATGTGACCTGCCTGACCACTTATCTGCGGAGGGCAGAGTGCATCGGTCTGCACAAAACGATCACATTTACTAGTATCGCTGACACACCAGGGTGGTTTTGCAGCAATATTCCCACAATGCTAATCTGATCAGCTCTAACAGTCAGAGATGCAGGCCAGACTCGAGAGGATGCTGAACACTTACAGCGGCGTTGTGTTTTCTGAAGCATCGATTCAGCACTCGATACGGCTGATGCGGGCACAGATGAATCACACACCAGCCGACTGGACTGCCCCAGTAGACAAAACTCAAACCCTGAAATGAGAACACTGTAATGTTGCAGTGCCTTTGAAGACATTATTTGTAGAATTAATTCATCTCTTAGTCAGTCTAAACCAAGAGGGTTCACAGGCACAGAAATTTCACCATGAGGTCAGAATATTTTACAGTAGAAAGTCAAAAGCCATTATGGACCAATACTGACACACAAACTCTGCGTCTCAGTGGAGCAACGCATTTCGCAGCTCTAACCTTTAGTCTGGGCTATTAGAACTGATCCATGTGGTAATTTTCTCTTTAATGAGCACCAGGCTCATTTTATCCATTGATTATGCAGAGCTAATATGTAACAGTGCGAATCGATGGAAAGTTCATTCACAATTTACCCATCACAGAGCAAAACTAATTAGTCCTGGTATGCTATATTAATACATATTAGCTTAACAAGAGCAGACTGGCATGAATGTATGTAGACTATGCATAAGCATCACTGATGTCCTCCAATAAATGGGAGGTAGCATTGTGTTCTCAAAGCGTGTCAGTGAAATCAGTTGTCTTATGAAGGATTGTTCATTTCAGGAAAGAGTAGAATAAAGGAGAGAGAGAGAGAGAGAGAGAACAAAACATATGTCTGTTGTGTTTGTTCCTGACCTCTTTATCAGGATACAGCATGGTTAAGCTTTCAGAATTACCTTGGATCAACCCTGCACCATATGGGACCTCTATCTTCTGCACACTCAGATATGTCTATTGGTATGATCTCGGTCTCTTTTTTTCCCTTTTCCCTCTGTATCTCTTTCACTCTTTTTTGTCCCTCACAATGATTAACTGCATCAAGTATGATGCTACAGTTAACTTACTTCTCCTATAATGATAAAATCAATGTATTAATAATAATAATAAAACCATTTGTCCTATGTAGAGTCATGGGGATGCTGGAGCCTATCCCAGCATCTCGAGCCAAAGGCAGGGAAACACCCTGGAGAAATGGCCAGTCCATCACAGGTCGCACACACACAGACTCATTCACACTCTCACTCATACGTACTAGGGGGTGTAATGGTTCATATCACTGTTCTGTTTTTATCACGGTTTTAGGCTCACTGTTTTGTACGGTTCGGTATGTGCTATGTTCAGGGAAAAAAGGACTACTGTCAAATAAAAATAAAGAAAATAAGAACAAATAATCAAACTACAAGTAACAGCACAAATAAATACAATTGAACAAAGATACAAATGAAATAGTGCTTTTCAGGTTATTTAGGTATCTTTTCAGGTGCAGAAATCGAATAAAGTAATCAAATGTAAAATAGCATTGTTTTCACTGTATAAATTAAATAAAGATTAATTATTATTAAAGTTACAAAAGCTATTCAGTCAAGAGCAGTGATTTCCTTGTCTTTTGTAGCATAATTAACATTAAAAGCAGATATCAGGTATATTAGGCTGCTGCCACTTTAAGACATGATGCACGGATCCAAAATACTGATTATGATACACATGGGTTGTCTTTCTCGACTGTTTATGTTCACTTTAGACATAACCTACTTTGTTTGCTAGGATACTCGCTAAAGGGTGTGTTGAACACATTTTTGTGTGAATTTGTCCGTTCAAGCTCAAGACTTGAAAGAGAACTTTGTATTTACACACTGTCTGAGAAGCAGCTCGCCAAGTGTGCCGCACAAGTCCTGAAAAGTGAAGACAAAACTTTCGATCGGCCCCAGGTGGCTTGATGCAGTGTAGGTAATAAATCCCACCCTCTCCATGTAATCTAATGGGACGTGAGACAAATTAAACAATCAAATTACACTTCAAATATTTTTTTTCCAAAGATGGTTTCTGTCATTTTAGGTAATTTTTATCACGCTGATGTAAGTTCTAGTGTTTATTATTTAAATAAGTGGATTTTAGTTATTTGTTTAAGGGGTGGTTGATTATGATTTCACTTTCTTAACTTTAGTTAGTGTGTAATGTTGCTCTTTGAGCATAAACAACATCTGCAAAGTTACAACGCTCAAAGTTCAAAGCAAAGGGAGATATTTTCTTTTAAAGAAATTGCTTTTTAAGAACTACAACAAACGGCTGGTAGGGACTACATGACATTCCTCCCGGGTTAGTGACATCACTAACCCAAAAATCTACATAAACCCGCCCCCGGGAGCGATTTATAGATTATCATGACAGAATATGCTAATCAATGACTAGAAGATAACTACACATTAGCTACATAAATCTTGTCACTTCTTCTTGAGTCTCTCCATCTTTGTCTGACTCCAGTTTGAACATAAAAGGCTAAAAGTGTTTGAAATTTTCAGTGCATTGTCTGTGTAAGGTAAAAGGACACAAGCTCTTGAAGCTCCGCCCACTGCATCGGGACAAGCAGATCATTTGCATTTAAAGGAACAGCCACAAAAACGGTGCGTTTTTGCTCACCCTCAAAAAGTGACAACTTTAACATGCTGTATAAAAATATCTGTGGGGTTCACATGCACACTCTGGGGACATCAAAGACTTATTTTACATCTTGTGAAAAGGGCATTATACCACCCCTTTAAAGTTATAGTTGTAAAAGTTATTTGATGCTATAAAAATGGGTGTGTGAAGTCATGATTGACAGCTGTGATTTACAGCTTCTCTGTGCGAAGTAGTCACTGTGGCACCAACTGACTTTTTTCGGGATCTTGGGGAGGAGATTGGAGCTTTAACTTTAATTTCTACATTTCCATAACTGTTTATTTCACACTGAAATACTGAGTTGTTCTGCTGTAAACGGTAATAACCATTTCTGTGGGAGTGTGGACTCCCATTTCTGTTTCTTACGAGTGGGCCTTGATACCGCGGTTCCACTTCACGCTCACTACTGCGCAGACTCGGGTCCCGAATCAGCGCAAGATGTCAACGCCATATTGAGACATTGACGGGCCGGCTTCACTTTTATACATTGGAAGAGAGTGATTCAATGGTGTGCACGCTTCGGATAAGTGCACTCACAAATCAGTGTACGCGAGTTCTCTTTTGTGTCTTCTTGTGCTTGAGTGTTTAAATTGACGAGGCTTAAAGATGAACGAAAGTCTTTTGGAAAGTCTTTTGGGGTTTGGAATTACATGAGGGTGAGTAATTAATGAAATAATTTTCATTTTTGGGTGAACTATCCCTTTAAATGAGTTTAACACAGATAGCAACGTGTGCTGTTCAGGTCTCACCTGCACTCTCTCGCTATCAACAACCGGGGGATGACGCCGTAAATGATTGGTCATATTGAACATACTGCACTTCTATTGATCAAAGTTTTCAAAGAGTTACTGTTTTGTCCACTTTTTTTTTTTTTTTTTTTTTTTTGATCATTGCTGTTGTAACGTGTTGGGAAGCCAGAATGCGTATCCATCAACAGAAACATACATTAGCTGAACTCTGTCTGTCTTTTTTACGGATTGATATTTTCAACTAGCCATATTATAGATGCGTCATCAGATTTTAAATGAACCGCAGTGCAAGGGCATGCCAAATTGTGGGTTGAGAACGGTACGGTTAGATTTTTTTTATTGAGAACCGTTGCACCCCTAATACGAATAGGCAATTTACTGTCCCCAATTCACCTATCGTGCATGTCTTTGATTTTTAATGACAACATCATAACACAATTCTTATTTCATTTTTACTATTAATTTATAATCAATCTCTTTTTGTTCATCTCAGTGATTAACTGCATTAATAATGATAGTACACTTGGCTCAGGATATTAATAATTATCAATGTTGCTTTTACTATTAACTTTTTTTTCTCTTAAAAAATATTTAAACAGTAAACAGCTTTTCATTAAACCCTCCTCTTCCAGTAATTAGTATTGGTCAGTTTGGATAGCATGCACTTCTAAATAAATGGAAAATTGAACCACAGTTGAAAAAAAAAAGATTTATACCAAAACAGAGTGAGCAATGTGTGAAATTGGGATATTGTTCTTTGTGTGCCGTTACTTACTCTTGCCTTGAGCGATTTGAGTGGGGACCCAGCAAGCGTGTTGGGACGTCAAGCCTTTGCTCTAATTACAGAGCAAGAGCAATTACAAGAGACAGAACGAGAGAGAGAGAGCTAAATCTGTATAGTATAAGCATGAATTGCTCCTCCTGATGTTACCTGGGCTTCCAGTGGTGAGAAGTGCAAATAATCCCATCAAAGAGAACAATGGACCTCCACCTGCTGACATCTCTAGCCAATTACACACTGCAAAACATGTCCCCCCTCATCTTGCTCCTTCTCAAGCTGAAAGTGTCTCCTCCAGTCTCTCTCACACACATGCAAACTTTGTCATATTTTTCTCTCTCTGGTTTTCTGCACTTGTGGTGCTTGCTTACCCACTGTATATGCAATGAGAAGTGCATGTCTTTGAGTGTGAACACAAAAGTAAACTTGCCTGTTAGTGTGATTTTGATATCACTCTGATAATGTGGCTCATTATCATGGACGTGGACTGTTGCTGTGGTAATGAGCTGACCTTCAGGAGCGGAGGTTAAGCTCTTTCGCAGTTGAGTTGTCAACACAGCAGGTCCATTGTGTCTGGGGTGGCAACCACAGAACGTCATAGAGAGTGTGTGTGTGTGTGTGTGTCTCAGTGTCAGGGGCTAAATGTTTTATTTGTTGTGATTCACAGGCCACTGTCACCCACCATCGTCAAGTGTTCCCTAAATGTGCACACTGCATTTTAAAACACAAACCATTTCATATGTAACTTGAATCTCACTTACAAGTTTTAGTTTTAGTTTTAGTACAATAAGCTACAAGAGATTATTACATTAATATATGATATTAAGCGGTAACAGGTGTGTTTATCTGCATTTCACAAATGCTTTAAAAGTGGCTTGTCCAATCAGAATTTAGAGTCAGAACTATTCATTTGATAATTGCTTGTTTGTTGGTTATTTATGGATTGTGTTCTCCTTGTTTATTTTTTTATTTATTTTTTTGAAACAACAATCCTCCAGAAACTTACATTGTAAAAGCCCCTCACAGTCACAAAGAGTTTCTCGACAAAAGTCTGGATACCAAAATTCTTTGTGTGTGTGATGTCTAGACCTTGACACTGTTTCCCCCTCCTCAGACTATAGTAAAAAGCTTCATTTAGGGTGGGATAAGAATGGGGTCGTCTGTGACTGCCCTCATAGACTTATGGGAAAAGTCTGAGTCTGTGTGTGTGTGTAAGAGGATTTTAATAATATTTTCTAAAGGTGTTTTCACCTCTCACTCTTAACAGTACAACATTCATCATCACCTTGTTTTTTTGTTGTGTTTTTTATAAGATCTATCAATTTATTCGATGTTTAGCACAGATGTGTGACTCAGCTTGTGCATCTTCATAGGTTTGTTATGCTGCTGGCCAAGTTTAGGCTTGTTTTACTGAGTCTGTTTCCTCTGCCTGTGTTTGAAGTTTTGTGTTCATAATTCCTTCCAAACACTCATACCTCTGTCACACTCACGTCAACCCATGAAATGTGCCGTTAACAACAGATATTACAGTCTGTAAGACACACCCACACAGGATGAATGATGTATTCGATAAACCTTATTTAAAGGGATAGTTCACTCAAAAGGGAACATTCTGTCATCATTTGTTTCCCCTTATGTCGTTCAAAGACTTTATGATTTTCTTTCTGCTGCAGAACACAAAAGAAGAAATTTTGAAGAATGCTGGTTTTGGGGACTTGCACTGTAATCCTTGTTTTTCAAGTAACAAATTATTTACTTGCACTGTAAATATATGAACTTTAAGACTTTAATAATACTTTTTATTTTATTACTTTTTATTCTTTTACTGTACTTTCAATTTAATTTTAGGCTCTGTAAAACATTTGTGTCTCTAACACGTCTACTTAAGTGAATATTTCTTTCATTTATTTTCTCTTCTAATGAAACTCTAATAAGCATGGTCACACATGCACAAACAAGTCCTCACTGTTTCTTCAGGGCTAAATGAGCCTATTGTCTCATGGCAGCGAGACCCTAATCTCTGCAACTACAGTATTCCTGTCATGGCTGACAATTTGATCGTTTTTCACACTTGAGTTTTGCCAGGGTTTGTATTTCTGCTGTTGGTGAGTCAGCTGTAGTTACAACAAATATCAAATCTCCCTACACACAAGCTAGTGTAAGTTTGAGAGTCACGTACACTTACAGAGACTTTGATAGCAATTCAACTGACACTCCACTAATGGTTTACAAGGGAGGATGAGTCTCGGGAGACTATGACTATTTTCATATTTTTTAAGACTGAAATTCTGGTCTAGACCAAGGGTAAAACTGTAAAAATGTACATGTAAATGTATTTGTACTTTTGTATGTATGTATTTTTTAAATAACAAAATTTTATAGTACAAAATAAGCAGTGAAAGCGTAATAAATCAGTTTCTAAGATATTTTTAATGATGATTACTGATTTGATTTAATTAAGAGGGACAGACAGACAGACAGACAGACACTTGGTAACACTAACACATTTGTGTTATTAACACAGTTCAGTTGCATCTCTTCTACAGTTGATTTGTGGTTAAGAGCCATTCATATACACACATGTATAGATTTCACAAAATGAATCACTGAATTTGTTTGTTCTTGAATGAATCACATAATTGTTTTCCTTTTTTCCACACATATTTATTTAATTTATTCAAAATCCTGATGAATTTGTAATATTAGCAAAAAAAGTTCCAACTAATTAATTGTGTGTGTGTGTGTGTATATGTATGTGTGTGTGTGTATGTGTATATACATATACATATACATACATACATACACACACACACACAATTAATTAGTTGGATAAAAATATAAATACACATATATATCAGTTCAGTAATTCATTTGCATCCAACTAATATATATATATATATATATTCTACCTGTAAGACTGCTGTGTAAATACAGTATTAATGGGTTGCAAGTTTACACCAAAAAAAATCTCACTACATCACTGGATGTTCAATCCAAGTTGCTGCATATCGAGTAGGCACCATTGCCTCATAAATGTGTTTATATATAACTTCAATGATTTCTGGATGATACATTTTTGCAGTTTTTTTAATATATTTTTGGGTTCAGAGGAAGTTTTGATTTCTGAAAATTACAGTTAGTCCTACATGTTCTTATAGTACATTCAACTCTTTTATTTTAAAGGATTTTTCATGAAACAACCCCTTTAAAGTGAAGGAAAAAGAGGTTATGGGGTACAGGGGGTCCAAAGTTACAGTGTTGTTATTTTAGCGTGTTATGTGCTGAACTATGAGTGGTACAGAACAAATATTAATCTATGTGCAGACTTTGTTCCCTGTTTTCTGGAGCAGGCCCAAGAGCCCTGTCTAGCCTACATATGTCTTTGTATTTGTGTGTGTGTGTATTTATGCTGATTTATTTCACAAACCCTCTCTCCAGTCTAGATTATCACCACCTCCTCCTTTTGTCACCCATGTGTGAATGCAGAAGCCTTTGACCGGTGCTGACAGAACACATTTTTCTTCCTGCTTAATATGCACTCTTATGCTTCATAACAAAAACTTGACCCGAGGCGAGAAATATCGGAGGACGTTGTTCACAGTGCAGTGTCATGATAATGTCACGTGGTGTCACGCTTAAGGCGAATTATCTTACGTTTCTTCAGTGTTCTGACACTTCAGTGTGATGGGGACCACATTGTGCCTAAATCATTCAAAACAAGTTGCTGATTCATTGTTTCCTTCATTGAATGTCACAGAATTATTTACATTCGCAGTCATGTTTTAGATTGAGGTATAAGCGTGTTGACAAATGGATGGCGGTGATGTTGATATAGTTATTTAGCCTTGTATATTTGTCTATTCACCTGATGATCTGCATAAATGTGTCTGTAATCAGTTGTTATAGCAGGTGTCGGGTTAAGTTTGGTGTGTTCTAGTTCTCAGAATTAGTTCAGACGCATATACAGAAGTCTAGTCTGAACAAAAGATATTTGTTATTTGCAATAAATTCTTTGAAGGGTACCTATTTGGGTTGAGACCAGTAGTTATGGTACACTTTCTTCTCCTTGTGAGCAAAACACATCCGCTAGCAGGTGTTTTACAGGAAGCTTCAGGCTTGGTGTTAAATTTCAGAATGTTTATGCTTTTCTTGCAGCGTTTAATTTTCTCATGCCTCCCAATCACTGTGTCAGTGTGATTGCACAGAATCCCACTGGCACAAACATTTCATCATATTTCGCTGATAGTATTATCTGAAGATTGCTTTATCTAACTGAATTTGTTTCCCCTTTAGAATATCAGTTTTGTAGTTCATTGACGTCGGTGTTGTTCTGTAAGCTTTAGCCACCCCAATCAGAGAGGAATTCAGAGTACAAGACATACTGATGCAACATTTAATCATTCATAGTAAACATAGTGAGCAAACATGCATTCTCATAAGCTCTCCAGACTAGAGCAAATCGATGTGTGCTGTAATCTTTGATTTCTGAAAATGAAGGGAATTTGCTGGAAGAACAGAGAGGTGAGAGAGGTAATTTTAAGCTCTCCTAAACATCTGAAATGTAACTCAAGACATTTACTTGAACACTAGAGAGATCTTGGCTTTAATCCGGGCACCATTTGAAGATTGACAAATTCATGCAGGCAGACACAGACAACCCTAAAGCTGCGACTATTAATCTGGCTCGATTATAAGATGCTCTTTATCCCCTTCAATCCTGACCCCATTACGCACAAACACACTGTTTACAGTAGCTGTATGGAATGTCAAAGGATGTCATATTTTGTTAGTTTACATTGTGTTTAGCCTTTAACAGCATTTAGTACTATTAGTATTTGATATTTAATCATTAATAATTGCGCTAAAGGTTGTGATATATGTTATTTATTTGTTTTTGTTTTATTCATAACAGAGAAGCAGTAAGGATTATCACTCAGATTCATTTTATATTTCATTATAAAAAGCTTGGCCACAGATGTGTTCACACAAGGATCTCCTGAGCTCTATTCTGGGTCATTGTGCCCACAAGCTGGAAATTAATACTGATAAAGTGTCTCAGCCCCCCCGAACCATTCCATTCCCAAACATTTTTTTTTTTTTTTCATAGTAGGAATGTAAGCAGTGAGCATTGACGCTTACAGAGATTCTGGCCTTTCAGGTAATGTTAAAAACTCTGTACAGTGTGTGCTTATCTTGCCTCCATTTAGTAGCAATACCCAACTTCCGACTGTCCAATCAATTCCCGAGGACAAAATCAAGTCCTGCCTTCATTTATTTTTCTCATTCCAGAAGCCGTTTCATTAGGATATGTCACAATACGGAAGACTATTGCAACTACATTTTCCTGCCGATTTTTAAAATAACAATAAAAGGATTGTAGCGGTATAACATACATTTGCTTATTTATGGTATTGGGAGGAAAAAAAAAACGTTCCACTTGACTGCTTAAACTCTCAACTTGCTCCACACACACATACAGCTGAGAAAATGTCAGATATAGATGCTATCACTAATCTTTATTTCCTGCTGTAAAAGAAGTTAAAATTTGCAATATGGGAATACTTTGGATATCAAAAAAACAAATGCAAGGTTCTTCTCGAGGAAAGATATCCAATAGGCTTTATGCTGAACATCACGTGAACAAACAGGAAAACAGGTCTCATTGCATCCGCTTGTCGGAGAAAGTGTTAACTGCAGTACGAACTGATGCCGATATCTTTGGACATTTAAGGTAATCAGCTAACCTAGCTAGACAGCTTCGATTTAAATATCTAAATGTTAGTGAGAAGAAGAAAAATAAAATAACTTTTAGATATCAATCTGCATATGCGATGGACATCAGTTATGCTCATCTTTGCTCGCTCCTTTGAAGGTATCGTAACACGGCTCTATATTTAACGAAGCACATACAAAAGAATGAACTGATGCAACCTGTTTTACAGAATACAGAAGTTTTTTATGCATAGAGGTCTGCTACCTGACCCAAACCTAAAGGGTCCCGAAGAACTTACAGGTTTTGGGTCGGGTTTGGTTTAATGTTTCATGAATATCTTCTTGGGTGGGGAAAAAAAACTTTTTTATTATACATTAAAATATTACAATAATAATATTTCTTATTTTTATTTAGTAGTAATAATAATTACTGCTTAGTCATATTGATATATAATCACAAAATTGTGGACCAAATTGTGCAGCCCTACGAAAGAGGCACAGCATTGAGTTAAATTTGATTTATTCCCCAAATTGTGAAACCCTATCTTATCGGACATTACTCATAAAGCCTTCCTGATTTTGAGCAAATGCTGATAATTCTAACCCATATAAACCTCAATTCAATTGCTAAGTGTGTCAGTAAGTACCCGGGATGTTGTGTTAGCATATAACGATCTTCTATGAACTTATAAGTGCCGTCACTTAACTACGTCCAGCTTATGAGTTCAGCGCTATAGACTGATAAATCACTCAAACACACACACACATGTATGTTGCGCTGACTCACGCACAGAGAGCGGAGCAGTTATGAGGATGATTCTTGCAACTTATTACGGTTTAGGCTTGTTAAAAGCAACCTCTCGTAAATCAACAATCCAGGGCTGTTTTTGTTTTCTTTCTGTGATATTATAAGGAGGAAGCGACAGGGAAAGCTTTACAAACAGACATAAACTCCTGAGTAATCATTCTGATTGGAGAGGTTCATGTTTAGGACTCGTCTTATAATGGGCTAGAGCAACAGTATTTTAGATGAGTATCTTAAAGAAACAGTCTTGTTGGCTTAGTAGTGTTGAAATACTTGTACTCAGCCTTGAGCAAAAAAAACCTTGGGTACATTTCTCTAAGCTGTGTCACAATATTTTTCAATCATTGACCAATTTTAAGAACATTATGAGCACATGTTGCAGAGTCTGGGAAGCTCACAGAACAATATTATGAAGTAGATAGAGATTTTCACACAGTCAATTTCTCAGAGGGCCCTTCAGCTATGTGGGCTGGGGTAGTGTGAGCTTCTTTACGAACCATTGTATCAAATGCATTAGTATGCTTACATAACCCTCAGTCTGACAGGATACTGTTTTGACTATAAATGACCATTGTGATTGTATGTGTGTGCTTACACGCATATAAATATGCGTGTTACCGATTCTCTTCGGCGAGGGTTATTAGTGATGACATAGTAGTGAGTCACCCTGCCCCCCCTAGTGTGAGTAACCGCAAGCGTCAGTTACAGGAACACACACACACACAAGGACAGTATAAGGGAACCCACGCCTGTTCATACGTTCTCATTACTGAATCACTCAGCAGTATTTAACAGCTCCAGCCACTTGTAATAGAAACCTCCCGAGACATCCTGAGACAAAAAAGCGGAGAGGAAAAAGGAAAGAATTTTAACTCTGAAACAATATATACCAGATCAAAGAAGGTATCAACTGTGTTTGGATGTCCACAAGACATTGATGCCCATGTGAAAAGTGACAATTCATGGATTTTGATTTTGATTTATATTTATATATATATATATATATATATATATATATATATATATATATATATATATACCTAATCTGTATCGTTTACTAAAAATAACTGTCATTCACTGTATCATAAACTGCATATATTCTAGAAGTGACTGTAGTTTATCTTTTTCTTTTTTCAGTTTAACGTGTTAAAAATATTTAGCGCAATTAATGCAGCATCTCTTTTTTCTGTCATCCTTTGGCTGCGCTACAGTATGTTATACGCTATCATTCATTCAAGTGCTATTAAACCATTCAAGCGCAATAAGATGCAAAAAAAGAACTCCAATCTGTACTGGCACGCTGTCTGTGAAACGACTCTCTGTGAACAAACACCCGAAACACGTCCCGCGCACAGAATGCCACTTCAGACAGCGCGCCAATGATGCATTAAGTTCCCTTTCACTCTTGAACATACAAAAACACATAGTTATATTAAAATTCACATTTGTCAAGTATCCTCGTAAGCAGAGTCTTAAATGAGTTAAAAAGATTTTAAAAGAGTTATGTAAATAGGTGTGTGTGTATCAGATCCGGGTCATGTGTGTCAGTGACAGCAGCCTAATAAACCTGCTGCTGTCTATCATTAATGTTAATCAAAGAACAAAAGACAAAGAGAAAATCACTTACTGCTCTTGACTGAATATATTGTGTAGCTCTAATGAGGATTAATCCATATTAAATATGTAAGTTATGCAGTGAAGACTGTGCAGTGTTTGATTTTCAATTTATATATTTACCTGTTAGACCTACCTGAAAATCTTAAAGCACTGTTTACAAGGTTGCAAGGGTCAAAAGCAATGAAAACAATGACTTGTGCAATTTAGCAGGACAGGTAAAAATCTGAACTGGCCCGACTGGACCAGAAGAAAAAAAATCTTAGCTTTAAGTTTTAAGTTTAAGCCCTGATATATTAAAGGCACAGCTAAATGTGACATTTATTACATTGGTTTATGTGAAGATTGTTGTAAGTTCACTTAAATTAAAAGTTGTTATTTTTTAAAGCCCATTAAAATGATAGCTTTCAAGTATACTGTAATGTTGAATGGCTATAATTAATGTCTATAAATGAGGGAGGAAAATCAATTTAATAGAGACTTCAGCAGTGTTCGAATTGAGGGGGGGCTGTGGGGTCCCGGAACTCCCAAAAGCATTAAGGGACCCCCTATAAGGCCCAAAAATTACCCTTGGGGGTCCCCTGGTTTTTCATTAAAACTAGAATACTAGAAGCATAATATATGACAATAGAACTTTTTTATCAAATTATTGCACTGCCTCTCCCAATTTCATTAGAAGCTTCTCCAAGATTTGCGTCTGAAAAATGCGCTCAAGTGCAGCACACACTGTTTTATAAAGGAATTTACAGACAGCAACGTCACTGTGTGACAATGGCAGAGTGGATCATCATTTTCACCTCACGATTATGGTAAGATATACATTTTCTTTGTTTTATGATTCTTTGGTACAGCTAATTTACTGATACTGAATAAGTGTTTGTCTTAGAACCGAACAGTCCCTAGATTATTATAATTTTTATCTGCAAGTCTTATACACGAAGCTAGCTTACTATTGGACAGTTGTAATTAGTCATTGTAACGAATGTTAGTTGTTGGAGGAGGCGGGAACCAGCGAACATTCAACACACTTTAATCATCCAAAAATAAACCAACACAAAACTAAAGTAAAAGCGGCAGCCCCTCACGGATGACTGCCGCACACACATAAACAAAACAACATAAAATAGTCCAGGCCTGGTCCTCTCTCATCCTTCACTGTCGTCGCTTCCGAAGCTCCTCCGTGAGAGATACGAGACAGGTGCAGGTGACGCTCATCATCAATCATCCTTCCCCCGTTCTCTCACGGCCCTCGGCCTCGTCTCTTGTTTTTTTGTTTTTTTTTATTTGTAGAAAAATTTCATCTTGATTGGAGCTAGCAACCCATTCTGAATTAAACAAATAATTTTAAATCAAGTAGCCACAATGTGTCTATACAATGTGTTATCTATGTAGGCAGATTAGCTCAGTGTGTATGTCTAGTGAAGCAGTATCAAAATAACTCATAGTAATCGCTCACAGAACAAAGACTGGCATTGTGCTACTGTGAAGAGAAGGCAGTTCACATACTTCCTGTTACTGACGGCCTTGGCATGACCAATATTTACAGAAATGTTATGGGTTAGACAGCACACAATTAAACTTGTCATAACACAACTCATCCAAGAAAAAGATGGGAGGAGAGGTGAGAGGATGATGTCAGCTGGCAGAGAGAGAGAAGGAGAGGAGGTAAACAGCTGTTATGCTTGGACAGTCAGTCTCCTCACATTTGTGTGTGTGTGTGTGTGTGTGTGTGTGTGTTTTCTTTAATGTGCCTTTGTAGGGCAAAAGATCTGAGTTTAATGGGTCGAACCTCGATGGTTTATGATGATGCATTTCTGTGCCACTATTAATCTGTCAGTTTCAACTCTTTGAAGTTGATCTGCTTTTTGAAACATTGCCTTGTGATATTACAAAATTTGAATTATTGTGGGGATGTTAGTTGGAAACCTTATACTGGTGTGTGTCTGTGTCTGGGAGGAAGGAAGAGCAAGGTTGACCCTTTGCTAAAAGGTTGGTGTGTCTGTTTGGATTTGAACTACTAGACTTTCAAAGAGGCTTACCTTACCTAACAATGTAAAAATGACAGAAAGAGCTGAGTGTGTGTGTGTGTGTGCGCGCGCACGTGTGTGACAGGCGGGGAGAGAGATGTACAATGCTAATAGAACACTATTCAAAAGCTGTGTTTGGTCCAACTAACATGTTAAATAGTATGTACTTGTTCAGTCCTAAGGTCAATCCTTAGGTAAGCCTTATGATTATTGTATAATAGTGAGATTTGTATTCTGCCATTTAATATAATTACAAGGTGAAAGGTTAACAGTGGTTATTAGCTAATAATATTAGCTTCCATGTACTTCCTATGTGTTTATATAAAGTTAGCTTGAGTCTTTGAGAGATGCGGTCTGTGTAAGTTCTTGAGAGAGCAAATAACATGTTTTCTTTCTCTTCTTTCGTCTTTTTTTCTGGTGAGGGGGAGGTTTTGAGTCTTTATATTTTTTTCTTCCTTCTTTCCTCCTCCTTTTCTAAAAAGCCAGTTGTCAGTGCATCATATAAAAGAAGATATACAAGCGATTCACATGCTAATGCTGGGACTGGTTTAAAAGAGGACGCAGAGGAGAAGAGGGGAAAAGTGCTATTGATGGAGAAATGGGGGGAGGAGAGGAGGGGAGGGGGGCAAGAGAGGCCAGAGCAATGGGAGGAGTATGAGTTTGCTGCTGTAGAGACAGAGAGGTATTTGTGCGTGTGTGTGTGTGTGTGTGTGCGTGCATTTGACGCAGGCCTCTATGTATCAGCACTACAGAATAATACCATAAAAAGAAGCCTTACCTCATCTGCCTGGTACAGCCAGGACATAAAGAAAGAAAGAGAACAATACCGTCAGTTCTGGCCTGCCCCTCATGAGCCACTGTACCAACACAGCCAAGAGATTAATACTCTGCTTAATATCATACAGGGAGTAGATGAAAGGAAGAAAAAGACTTCATAATATTGTATTTTGCAATGTGTTGTTATTTGCATACTGATTATATAAAACCTCGATATTTATAATTCAATGTTAGGCTGCATAGATTAGGTCAGCCGGAACCAGGAACACTTCCCATAAATCCTGATGTACTCGTTACATCATAAGAAGAATGGCGTCTACGCTAATATTAGTCTCTCTGTTTATCCTACCGCAGTCCGCCGGATCCAGGGCGTATCCAGATCTGATGAAGGACCTGTGCCTTGACGCGACGACAACGCAGTCCTGAAGTGTCAACTAGTCTCTCTCCTGTGAAGGCCTCCCTCCCCTCCCTTTACCTCTCTACAGATAAAGCGTTGTCGGGATAATTCCGGTTCGCGTGGAAGCGATAACAATTCTGTATTATAAATTTTAAGGCCAGACAAGTAGTTTGTTGAGGGTTGGTTTGTAGGGAAGGACTACACGCCTGCGCACATATATTCAAACGCGCATACCTATAGACTGAACTTTTTTTGAAAGTTTGCGCAGAAAGAAGTTAAGAGTATTCTGTTAAAATTGTGTCGTGTTTGCAGCCCCTAAGTTAATAACTAATGATTGTTGCGACGGAAGTGGATCAATCAAAACTAACTTTAGCTGGGCAATAACTTTATTCTAGAGCTGAAAACATATTAGGCTGACACTGTAAGTGACATAAAACAGAATTAAATTGTTAATCGCAATTTTTTAAATGACAATTAATAAACAGCACAAAATTCCAGCATGCAAATGCTTTAGGCCACATCCACACGAAGCCAGAGCTTTCCCTATCCGATATTTTTTTTTCCCGTTCAAAAAAAAAATTCCGTAAACACGGCGTCGTCTCAAGAAATATCTGCGTACACACGAAACCACTGAAACCGACTCAAAACGATGTAGTATACATGCCAGACCAGTATGTGGCGCTGTAATTCTGCCTCAGACATACACTAAAAATGGAGAAGAAGACTTGGAGCTCACGCATAAACCTTGCGCGCTGTATACAACAATAATATTAGGCACAGTAGCTTCTTTTTTTCTTTTTTTCTTTTTTAATCAAGAACTTTGTTGAACAATATGAAAAACCATAAATGTAGTTGCTGTGACTTAACGGTGTCTGACTAGTTGACACTTGGTGTGATGACATCATCGTTTCGCAAAATATACGGATTGGCCGTACACACGAAAACGCAAGGGCGGCGTTTTCAGATTTATCCACCTTGGGACCCGGTTTCAAAAAATAGCGGTTTCAGTCTCCGAAAACGCCGGATCCGTGTGGACGAAACGCCAATACGATAAAAAATGTATACGTATACAGCGAAACGCGTCTCCGTGTGGACAGGGCCTTAGTCTGACTGGAATCATACCTTTCGGGTTTTTGTAAACAGACCTAAAGTGTCTGTAGTTCGGCTTCATTAAGCATTTGTACACTGTAATTGGACTACACTAGGCCTAGGAGTTGTGCACTTGGTCCGAAAGATAAGAGATGATGCATGAATCGTGTGTATTTAATCCTCCTAATATTCACTTAAACATTATCATGTATAGGCCTACTTAATAATAATAATAATAATAATAATTCATTACATTTATATAGCGCTTTTCTCGGCACTCAAAGCGCTTTACATGAAAGGGGGGATCTCCTCAACCACCACCAATGTGCAGCATCCACTTGGATGATGCGACGGCAGCCATATTGCGCCAGAACGCCCACCACACACCAGCTTACTGGTGGAGAGGAGACAGTGATGAAGCCAATCAGTATATGGGGATGATTAGGAGGCCATGATGGACAGAGGCCAAGGGGCAAATTTGGCCAGGATGCCGGGGTTACACCCCTACTCTTTTTCGAAGGACATCCTGGGATTTTTAATGACCACAGAGAGTCAGGACCTCGGTTTAACGTCTCATCCGAAGGACGGAACAGTCAGGGACAGTTTCTTGAGAAGACTTGACTTCTCAAAAAAAAATCAAAAAAAAGAATAATAACAATTTATATTTACATTGGTGTGTTGTCATTTCTCTGCAATCTCATTAATTTGGACACCTCACAAATCTTCATGAGCAACAGTATATGTTTGTCTCCCCAAATACTTTATTTATAAAGTCACAGCTATATTTCAAATATTTCATGAGATATTTATGAGTTTTAATGCACTATCCGGCATACAAACATTTAAATGTGTGGTCTAAATGTCTAAAATGGTAGCATTGTTTGGTCATTTACCTCAAAAACTGTTTTGACTGATCCTTCCCTTTAAGGACCTCAAGTACCTTGAAGCTGCTCAAGACCGCAGTGCTAGAGTGACATTTGAATATACCCTTAGTTATTGTGTGGAGCTCCTACACCACTGTCCATAATTCATTTGATAATGGATTTTGAAAGTACATTTGCCAGTAGTTGTCACAGCTAAAGTTACTTGGGGAGGGAAACAGCCGAAATAAACTCTTTCATCGCATCGTTTTTGTTGTACATGAACAGATAAGCTTGCCAGATCATGCTGAATGACCACAGTTTTCCCTTTCAACACGAAAAAAAGCAGACAAAAATCTATTCTCAGAGCGAACAAATAAAATGTATGTATACCTTGTTCAGTGAAGTGTTCATGAAAGTCCATTGTTGTCACAAGGATTCAGTTATCGACCATTCAGTTACAGAGAATCAGATGCATGAAACATAATTTGCATTGAATAAAATAAACTATAAACCCCAAAAGGTTTCTAAACTTTACTTTGCTGTTTTTGTATTATAAAATCTGAATGGAATTTTGCCAGTAACGTACAATTTATAATGCACACATTTTAAAAATTATTTGGTAGCTTTATTTTAAATTTTTTTAAAATTTTTTTTTACTAATTTTGCCCTTTTTTATCTTTTTTTTTTTTTATCTCAGTGTATTAATACGTTACTAGTCTTATGTACTGCAGCATCTTTTTATGAATGAAGGCCAGTAATATGTCTCGATGAAAAGATTACCCCCCCCCCCCCCCCCCCCCCACACACACACACACACATTTAAACATTAATTATAGCCATTTAACATTACATTATATTGAAAGCTATCAATTTGTTTTAACATATAGGCTTCAAAAAATATAAACATTTAATTTAAGTGAAAAAAAAATATAATCCTCACATAAACCCATAATAAATGTCATATTTCTGTGCCCTTTCTACCTGTCTAACAGGTAGGAAATATACAGAAATTAAATAAAGTTATCAGTGTGCACTTAAATTATTAATTAAATATAGATGAATCCTTATTAAAGCTACAAAAGTTCTTTAGTCAAGAGCAGTGAGTAATTTTCTCTGTTACCTTTGTTCTTTGATTAGCTTTACTGACACACAGCATTAGTGGCTGCTGTCACTTTAAGACCTGCCACTGCTGCACACGACCTGGATCTCACACGCGTCTCATTCTCACACAACTCTTTACGTTCATTTAAGACTTTATTTGTGACTTGACTTTATTTAACTATTTTAAGACTGTTCTTATGAGGATACTCGACAAAACAGACATTTTGGCATACATGTGTGTTATTGTTTGTTCAAGTGCGAAAGAGATCTCTATTCTGGCGCACTGTCTGTGTGTCTTTCTGTGCGTTGTGTGTGTGTGTGTGTGTGTGTGTGTGTGTGTGTGTGTGTGTGTGTGTGTGTGTGTGTGTGTGTGTCACATAAGGGCAGTTCTCTTTTGTCTTGTCATGCTTGAATTGTTTAAAAGCATTTGCTTAAGAAGAGCGTACTCATATAATGTAATTCTAGGATCAAAATACGTATTCTGCGTTAATTGCGTGAAATATTTTGAAGCGTTAAGCATGCGTTAACATTGACAGCAGCTCTAATAGCTAATGTATTGTTTAAATAAAAAAAAAACAAAAAAAAAACATTTTGCAACGACATGAGGGTGAGTAGGCCTAATTGATGATCATGTTTGGGTAAATATCCATTTAAAACAATAAATAACTGCAATGATAAACATATTAATATGGAATATTTTGTGGTTTGTCTGTGAAATTCAACTAAAACAAGAAAAAGTGATAAATGAAGTCTGTAGCAGTGTACTGATTTTAGTCTTTAAACATGTAAATATTTTGGTGGCAATGTCCAGGAATGATGAAAAGTGTCTATTATTCTGTTTAGCTCTCTCTCTAATTTTCTCTTTTTCTTTCTCTTTCTTTCTCTCTGTCTCTCTATTTCTGCTTTCTCTGCCCTCATTCACCCTAAAATTCATTCTTCATTCTCTTTCATTTACTTGAGTATTCAATTACATTTCTGCAGCTTCTCTCTGAAAAACATTCTTTCCTCTTTTACGCACACACGCATACACACACTTATTCTCTGTCTTTCTTCAGGTGATGGGTCCAGTGTGTGGCCTGAGCCTTTCAAAGTAATTAACCCTCTCACATTCCTATTTCCTTCTCTCTCTCTCTCTCTCTCTCTCTCTCTCTCTCTCTCTCTCTCTCTCTCTCTCTCTCTC
This sequence comes from Leuciscus leuciscus, assembly GCF_965113295.1. Taxonomy (NCBI): domain Eukaryota; kingdom Metazoa; phylum Chordata; class Actinopteri; order Cypriniformes; family Leuciscidae; genus Leuciscus; species Leuciscus leuciscus. Next base: position 36,070,649 of record NC_138726.1, on the reverse strand, counting down.
TCTCTCTCTCTCTCTCTCTCTCTCTCTCTCTCTCTTTGATCCAGTGAGCGGCTGCTGCAGGCTTCATTAAGTTGAGGTTCTTTTGTGTGGGACGCTGAGAGCTGCTTCACATCCTTCCTGTTTGCTCTGGTCATCATGTATCACAGTTGACATCCCAGAGAGAGCAAGCCGCCCAACAGTACAGAACACACACACACACACACACACACACACACACACACACACAGCTGCAACAAAACACATACATAGCAAGAATATTTTTTACTTTGCGGTGTATTAATGCATTTAATTTATTACATACTTAAATGGAAATACTTCTGAAGTATTTGTACATTTTAACCACATGAACTCAAACAATTCTTACATATATGAAATCTATATTCACCAACATGCTTAACCAACTCTCATAATACCCTGCAAGAGATAGTGAAAAATACTTGGATATTGTATATATATATATATATATATATATATATACATACATAAATATATGAATACACGTAAATACATCATTTCAATATGCTTTGTTCGATCACATTGGTGATAGCACATCTTTGGACAATCAGTCTAATTATGTAGGTTTGTTTGCATGCAGTCGTTTTGTTGTTCTGAATGGGTGAGTTTTTGTCAAGAGGTTGCCTTCAGTAGTCGGGACACACAGGGCTTTGTGTTGTCGTGTGTCTGTTGCTAGGTGCCAGGGGGCAGGATGTTTCTCCTCTTTCCCTAATGAGTGTGAAGTGCTTCTCACTGGACACAGGCCAGCTCCTGCTGCACACCTGGGGAAACCCGGACACACTGCTCAGCGCTAACCTGAGCTCAGCTAATGCTGTCCCTCTGTATTAAGTCTGCCTCTCTCACTTTAACACTCAACATTTCTCACTGGAGTCTGAATAAAGATATCACACAGGTCATCTCTAATGGACATGCAAGGTGTTGAGGAACAGATGGATCCCAGCAGCCCCACGGTTTGCTTACACTACTAGACACTAACACCTTCTGTTTATTGCATTTTGCAGTATATTTTCCTTTCCGCTACACTACCGTTTAAAGGTTTGGGTTTGGTATTTTTTTATTCAGCAAAGCCACATTAAATTGATTAAAAGTAACAGTAAAGACTGTAGTTGGAAAAATTGCATATTTTCCAACGTTGATCAAAAATAAGTAATGTTTCTTGAGCAGCAAATCAGCTTTAGACTGATTTCTGAATGATCATGTGACACTGAAGAATGGAGTAGTGATGCTGAAAATTCAGCTTTGCCATTACAGGAATAAATTACATTTTAAAATATACTGAAATAGAAAAATAATAAATTGTAAAAATGTTTCACAATCAGTGTTGATAAGTTACTGTAAAAAAATAATTAATTATAGCTACTAATTAAATTAAATCTTCAGCAGTGTAATTAAATTACTGTACTAATTATGCTCTCTAAAAAGTACTGCATTATTTATTACTAATTACTTATAGACATGAAAATAATCTTTTAATTCTTTCAATAATAAAAAATTGCACATTATTCTTGAACTGTCCAAAGTATTTAAAAGGTTGCATTAAAAACATACATTTTACCATTAGATGTTAAAATTTGATGTTAAATCCAGTATTGTTTTACATAGTATTGTTCTAGTCTATACAGTATTTAATGCAATTACATAAGAAGCAACTGTAATTAAATTGCAGAAAAAATAAGAGTAATACCTTACTTTACATTACAGTAATTACACCGAACACTGTACACCATATTACTGTTTTTTATGTATTTTTGATCAAATAAATGAAGCCTTGGTGAGTTTTAAGGGACTTCTTTCAAAAACATTGTACCAAAACTTTTGAATGAATGGTAGTGGTACTTTATATATGAGACAGCAGGCTGTCAAACATGCATACATCTGATTTTAGCTTGTCTCTCTGTTTTTACAGGTCTGTTGGCTAACCAGCTGACAAAGAAGCCAAACCTGTTAAAACCAGCCTAAACCTTCATAAACCAGCGAAGACCAGCAAACTATCTTAGGGTGGTTTAGTTGTGGTAAAATGTTTCACATGTATTACTTTACCGAACATCATATATTGCAATTCAATTATAAGTGATTGTTTTTTCATAGTTCAACCAAATAATAGTTTTATCCCAAATGACCATTTGCCATCGGGAATTAATCCAATTCTACATTATAGTGTTGGATTTTTTTGTATTCTGTGTCTTGTACCCTGCACCTGTGTGTGTGTGTGTGTGTGTGTGTGTGTGTGTGTGTGTGTGTGTGTGTGTGTGTGTGTGTGTGTGTGTGTGTGTGTGTGTGTGTGTGTGTGTGTGTGTGCGTTCTCAGATGTACCATAATGAGCTTTGATGTTCCAGCTCCACCGTCTGCTGTGATTTTTTTTTTTTTTTTTGCCTCCATCTAAATATGAGCTAGTAAATTATCTACTATTCTCATTGGAACATCTCCCATTAAATCAGCTCACATTGTAATCTTTGTGTGTGTATGTGTGTTTTCTCACACTCCTCCACTGTCATATAGAGAGGATACCCCACTAATCATACACCCCCGATCGCACAACCTCCCCAAAAAAACACACAGACACACACGCTCTCCCAGTAACACAAGGTGTGGGTCGACACCTCACAATTACTCGCTCTGTGTTTGCCGAGAGGATGTTTGTGATTCGCACTAACCCTTGTACAGGAGCCTGAGCTCAAATTACAGCCTTGGCCGCTGCGCTGGGAACTTTATTTACTCTGCCACCTTTTCTTTTCTTTCTCTGTCAGTGACAGTCGACAACAAAACCTAATTAGAGCTTTCAGCCCAACGCCCATTAACAGCAACCCGATCCCTCCGCAGCGCAGAAAAGACGAGGAAAATAATTATGACATTCCTAGTATTAAATCATTGGTTATGTCTTTATCTCCGCCGTGGAAATATGATTTGCTGCGGTACAAATGGTGGGACCTGCTCTCTGTTTGCTCGCACTTAATTACAGCCGTGGTATTTACAGGAAGTAATTTTGTTCAAAGGCTTTTTGCCAATAGAAGCAGCATGTCTTTAGCTCCTGTAAGAGACCGCCATCGGCCAACGCACTTACATGAGACATGTGCCGGGCTATTAGCGAGAAAAAGATGTGTGTGCGTAAAATGCTCTTGTTGTTAGGGTCACTTTGAGGCGTAAAGAGGTGTAAGTGTGAGTAAAAACAAGTAAAAAGCCCCGATCCAATGAACTGGACAAAATGTGCACACACATTATGGCTGTATGTGTAAGCACTTGTTCACACATCGTGACTGTGAGTTTCAAGAAACACAAGCTTCTCCACTGTGATTTAGTGACTCAGCTATAAATCATCCATCATAGGAAAATATGCAAAGTTATACTAAATATCAAATTGCATTCCCATAACGTATCCTGTAACGCGCTTTCATGCGTAAACGACTTGTTACTTTCCAGATGCTTTTCATCTAACCCCCTCATGAGTACGAATTGAATGGCCAGACGCCCTGAAGCAAACTCGGGTTGGATGGTTGGCTCCAGGACACAATGGGGATAAACCAGGATTGTGATCTCAGTCACTGTCCTGTTCCTGGGTCATCCCTGCTTGGAACCAAAACTGCAATCTTTGCATTAGCCATCCAGATCTTCAATGATTAGGATTACAGTACTTTATTCATTTGTAATTCGCAAAATGTTATCCACATTTATATCAAACAACCTGGCAGGCATAGTGGCCCACTTACATTGTAAATTCGTAAATCTGGATCTGTTTATAGATGTTTTCCACAGTTTACGAGTTGTGTATCAGACATTGTTATTCATTATGGTTAAGCTCTTCCTTGCCACTTACGCTGATCCAATTTAAACCTGTCTCGACTGCATGCTGGATAAGGCAGAGAGCCTCTCTCTTTACCACAGGTAAAGGGCATGTCAAGGAACTATGATTACAATTAAAAGTGTGTGTGTGTGTGTGTGTGTTATTAAAGTCTGAGTCTGTGAGTGTGTGCGGAGGGAAATGTTAGTCAGGTGAGCATTAGAGTGTGTGAGAACATGTTGGGGGCAAAGGTGAGATGGGCTAATCTGCTAATCCAATTGAGCGGCTGTGTACAATTCACATGATCCCGTATTCCCTGAGACCCACACGCGTATATGTTTTAAAATATGAACAGACCGAATTCCGCATCAAATGCTGGTTAACGCAGAATCGCGCAAGTGTACTTGTATAAATGGAACGAATTAACTTTGAAACAGTCTCTCTATCTCTCTTTCTCTTTCATGTGCATGTCTAGTCCTTGTGACACGGCATCGTTTGATGTCTCTGTGAGCGGATTATCAAAGGTGACTTCTGCGACCCGAGAGAATTCCGTCCCATAATTGGCAGAATTTATTAACCAATTAAAAGTGCATTCTAAAGAGCGTCACCGGAGTTATTCCACTGCTATTATTGGCCCCTGTGATCCGATCAGCTCAGAACATTGCAGACTCAATCTGTCTACATCCTGCATAATAAAAAAGACATGTTGCGACTCACTGACAGGTCAATTTAGCTCAGTCATGGTCAGCCTCAGCAGATTATACTAGACAAAATACTATAGGTTTATGCATCTGCGCAAACATTGTTTGTCTCCAAAACCAGAATATTGACTCCGAAGAAAATTATGGTGCCAAATTCATCTCTTTGGGGCTGTTTACACAAAACCATTTTTTTTTTTTTTTTTTTTTTTTTTTAAAGCCATTAATTTACACAACAATGTTTTGGGGGCCTGAAAATGCTAACTTTTGAAAACAGGTTTCATAGTGCAAAGTGCTTATAAACTACAAAAACACGAATTTGTGAAAACGGTGATGTTGTGCACATGCGTAATGTTCAGTCTATATGCACAAAGTTTTTCTTTACAAAGTTCCATCGCCAACTACTGGCCAGGAAGGAATAATACAGCGTTTTTAGTCATTTTCGCAACGGTAATTGTTTTAACAATGATGTTGTCTGTACGCGAAAAATGCAAAGGAAAAACGTTTCCGTTTTTTGTACATCGTTGTCATGTAAATGTACCCTAAATCAATGCAACACATCTGGGGGATAAACAAAAGGCTGTTCACAATCACATCCCCTATCCCATTTCCCAAGCTGCACCTCACCCCCAGGCTCAGTGTGTATACATGTGTGTATGGTTATGTGTGTGTGTGTGTGTGTGTGTGTGTGTGTGTGTGTGTGTGTGTGTGTGTGTGTGTGTGTGTGTGTGTGTGTGTGTGTGTGTGTGTGTGTGTGTGTGTGTGTGTGTGTGTGTGTGTGTGTGTGTGTGTGTGTGTGTGTGTGTGTGTGTGTGTGTGTGTGTGTGTGTGTGTGTGTGTGTGTGTGTGTAGATAATTACAGGAGAGGGTTGCTCTTCCATGACGTAATGCGCTTCATTAGGATTGCAGAATTCCGATATATTCATGAATACTTTACTTTTCTACAATCTTTTTGCATGAAACTCTTTTGAAGAATTTTAAACTTTTAAAAAGTTTAATATAACATAAGTTTAGTTTAATATAATATAGAATTTATACTGTATATATTTGTATATACATATATATTTATATATTTTATATATAGTATATAATATTTATAGTAATCCTTTATTTGTTTTATTGATAATAAGATTAATGTTTCTAATTTATTTTAAGTTTCTTATAATATTACAATGATAGTTATAATAGAATTGTAGAGCTCCAGCGATGCTGAAATTGACATTTTCATTGAAATCTCGGGCCTGTGATATCCGTCTCTACTTTTTTTTCTGCCTGTCCTCCTCCTTGTTAATTTTTATATTTGTTGTTATTGTTCTCAGAAAGGGGGATAAAAGAAAGTAGCAGTGTACTGAAAAAAGTGCATTATTTGCATGGTTTGCCTCTCTGTGTTTACTTCACTCAGCCTTCAAACAGCTTTTTGACCTTGTTTACACCTGGTAATAACAGGTTGCAAATCGTCTTGTGTGACCACTTGTGATCTTGAGGAGAGGATCTCTGATTGTTATAGTATAAGCATGACATTGTGTTTGCGTTCTTGGTGTGTTACTATGTGTTGATAAAATATGTGACAAAAAAAGAACTTCCAGTATTGTGTGTGTAGAATTTATTTTGCACAGTTGTTAATTAACTAGTTAGTAAGCATGCCTTTGCTGTTGTCTTGAACACATCAGGATGTTTTTTTTTTTTTTTTATGTTTACACTTTTAAGTACAATGTCACCAAATGTGTAGTTGAAGTGGGCAAATCAAATCAAAACTTTTTGGATGCCATTGACAACTGTATTTAGCGTTCTTTCGTTTCACACATACCGCCTAAAAACAGATGTTAATACCAAATCTAATCGGGACCTTAGTCAAACACACTTAGAGATATGGCAGGAAGTGACACCATCCAGAGCATGAACCAATCAATCACCCCTGCAACACTCCGCCTTGTATTTTAGGGTGGCTCTGAAATTGACAGACACCTCTGTGCGAGTATGGACAATGAAGCAGTGCCAAAGACAAATATACATCAGAGAGAGACAGATAGGTATCGAGAGAGAAAGAGAGCAAGAGAAGGGTGAGAATCTGCAGAGGCAATATTTGACTTGGCCAGATGGCTGCTACATGCAGACCAATCACATCTGTAGCTATTTAGTTTGCCTGCGAGCCACCATGTTGATGAGTGTGTGTGTGTGTGTGTGTGTGTGTGTGTGTGTGTGTGTGTGTGTGTGTGTGTGTGTGTGTAAGTGGGAAGGTTTCTTCCCCTGTTAGGTCATCAGTGTGTGATTGGCGCGACATGACTAACCTCAACCCGGAGAAGTACAGTACAGTGACATCACTGGTGAACAGGAGGGTACTGTAGTTTTATGAATATTCGAATTTCATAATAGCTGAATAAGAGTAAAATTTGAACTGATTAGTGATTTTTAAAATATAAAAACATGATGGATGAGGGTCAAGCTGGCATATAAGCCAAAAATATGAATCGGAAGTCTTAAAGACTGTCTTTTTCTCTCTCTCGCTGTCTCATGGTGTGGTCTGTTGCATCACAACCCGTCCCCACCACGTTCAGAAGCTGTGCTTTCTCAGCTGTTTAATATAAATTCTCAGTGAATATCTTTGTCCAGATGGTTTATTTTTACAAACAATACACACAGCCCACATTCCAGTACAGCACCCCTTCACTGTCAGACTACTCAAGCACACAGACCGAGAAAGAGAGACATGAGGGTACATTCGAGGACGGATGCAGGATGAACAACAGATGGTTAGCTTACACAATAAAAAAGATATATGCACTTGTACAGGTACAGATACATAACACACACACATTCATATTCAGAGAGGGTATGTGGGCAGATACATTAAGGGAGAGAGAGTGTGTGTATGACAGAGGGTTATTTCAAGATGACAAAATGCTGTTTGTCGTTGCTCACAAAGTCTTTACATGGAACCATATGACAGTTGTTTAGTTTTATTAATGCCACTAACATCACCCCTAAAAATCTCTTCTGTTGTTACAAACTACTGGCAAAAAAACCCTCTCTCAGACAGAGACACACACATACACACATCCTTGGTTTCCTGCCGGCCTCTATAGACCCATTCACTCCCAGCAAGACAAAAGAAGCCCCTCCAGATAGAAAAAAAGAGGCAGGGGTATTTGGCCAGGATTACAGCCCAGTAAGAGAGCTCAGCCTGGGCTTCCAAACGCCCCTCAGCCCTCCCCTCGCCTGGAGCTCACTGAAGCGAGGGAGAAGAGAAAAAGAGCGAGACTAGAAGGACGAGGCAAAATTATTAGAAGGAGAAATATACAGACATGGATTAAACTTAGATTACAGTAGAAGCTTTTCCTTGAAAGTTTCTTGCCACATTAATTGATGGACTGGCTCCTTTCAAAATTCAATCATAGTTAAAGAAAAAAAAAGTAAATCTGATTTTTATGAAATCTGATCATTAGGGTTGTTGCCTTGAATTTTATTATTAATTTATTTATTTAGTTTTAGTTTTATTGACTTTTTCAACATGTCCTGGTCATAGATGGAATTGATTTATAATAATTTTAATAATGCTCTTTGTGGTCTTTCTGTGGGTGGTGTAATGAATAAAGGCCCTGATATTCTTCGAGCAAAATTGAAAAACAAACTGGTGTGACGTCATTTAAAACAAAATCAGGCCAAAACGAAGTTTGTTTGGTGTTCGTTTCGGGAGTTTAAAACAGCTTGCCAAAGCGAACTTTCCAGAAAAGTTTGCTCTGGCTGGCAAATACCTTAAAGCTGCCATTGGTCCGAGGCAATTGCATTATAGGTAGGTGTGCTCTGAGGCTCCGCCTTCTTTGATATGAAAATCTTCTCCGGTTCATTTCTTCTGTTCAGTCTGTAGAGTTCAGACGTCTGCAAGCCCAAACATGAACACACTGGAGAGCCGCTTTATAGAAGAAATTGAAGTTGTAATTGTGATTGAAAGAGACAACAACACTGTTTTTCATGTTTAGTACAGTAAAGCTGCTTGCTTAAAAGCAATCTATTGCATAAAGTGCTATATAAATAAATGTGACATAACTTAACTGGAGTTTGTGCAAACATCCACATCATTATGATCAGATGTTTTCTTAACTGCTGTTTTCTCACCCCTGTCATTTTTTGCTGTTTATTTTGTTGTTGAAAGGAAAGAGCACAGCACATATTAACATATTAATTTAAACGAACAAAGTCCTAATAACTCACTAAAGGCATAATAATTCATATGAGATGACAAACCTCTTTACCTAAACATGATTGTAATAATAATTAATATTAATAAACACATAAAAGTTTTACCTTACAAAAATTATTTTATTTATTCATTTATTGTAATGTGTAAAAAAATAAAATAATGTTGTAACTTTCTGTACAAGCCAAGTCGTACAAAATCTTTTGATTTTGTCATCTCATATAAATTATTATAAGTTGTTGGCTGTCACCTTGAAGCGAGGCATCTAACCCTATAATTGTTGCTAAAATAAGTCTAATGCGAGTCGTTTTGGTTAAAAATGTTTTCTAAGTATACTTCTGTTTTTAACTGTACTTTCCTGCACTCTTCTCTCCCCCACCCCCTACTCTTTCTCATTTAACTGTAGTGGAAGTCTTTCTGACAGGTGCATAAAGGCAGGAATCAGCAGTGCTAATGAAGCGTATGAAAAAACTGAATGAAAAAGTTCCACAGTTCCATTTAGAACATAGCTGCCATTCCAGAGGTGAGGTCATCAACCTGAGACCACCGTCATTGAAGTTACAGGGATTTCCGTTCCCAGGGGAACCGAAGACAGTGGCAGAAAAAGCTATTGAGCTCACAAAGTATCCAATAACATCAGAGATATTTGTCATGAGAAAGACAAGGGCATGAGACTGGAGTATATGAGTTCTGAACATCTGCAGCCTCCTGAGCGAGACTGCAGATGGTTATGGGTTTCTGACAAAGGTGCAGATGATTTTTAGCCTTATGGCTGCAGTCGATCATGGATGCTGCTGTCAGAAGTCTGTCAAATGTTTATTTGTCAATCTTTCTCTTAAAATAAAAACTTTACAGTAAGATTCAAGTCATTTAACAGTTATTAATATACACTGAAATAAAATTTGGTGTAGAAACAATTTCCACTCAGATATTGCTAGTAAATTTCACAAATAATGACAAAGAAACTGCAAGTAACACATTGAATTAAACCTGAAAATTTGAAGTAGACTGACAGAAACAGACTTTTCTTGTAAAACATACTCAACGGGAAGAAAAAAAATAGGTTAGGTATCATAAACAATGAACAATTTTCACAGCATTTATTAATCTAGATTCACGGTCATTTAGAAATATATTTATTTATATGATACATTTTCTATTATAAAATATTCTTGTAATTTATACATTTTTGCTCATTGGTATTTAAAGTTTTTCATAATATATTAATGTTAAGTTTTATAACTTGAAATGTTAAAGCTTGTATTGGTAAATATAGAAATGAACATAAATGTAGGCTACTGTTCATTATTAGTTCATGATACCTAATGCATTAACTAATGCTAACAAATTAAACCTTATCATAAAGTTAAAATCAGAGCTTCTTAAATTCATATGTGCACACGACATTATGTACATACACTCGTACCCACTTAACACCCCTCCACCACCCACTCACACTCCCTGGAGCTTCTCCCAGAGTTTGCCCCCAGAGGCTGATGTCTGGCCTCAGCACGGAGCTCCTTAGCCAGGCTTGGCTCTCAACGCCACTCCCTGGCTGCAGCGGCGGGTTTGTGCGCGGACGCCAGCGCAGCGGCAGCCAGCCGGGCCCGTGTGATCCCAGTAATTGATGCCTTACTCTGGGGATATATTTAATCACTACTACAAGCCTCTCAGAGGAAGAAATGGCCTTGTAAAGACTCGCTGGCTATGCCGAAGCAACACGCGGGAATCAAAACTATGAAAAAGGGTGGAGGTACAAGCTACACCTTCCTACTACAAGCGCATTCTACCACACACACACAGACCCAAGCAACTCCCGCATGTCCACACATTGTTCACACACACACACACATACACACACACACACACACACACACAGATATATTCAGGCCAAAAAATCGGATTCCAGCTGCCCTAAAGCGGCCAGTTTTAGAGGCCTGTAATTATTAGCGCTTCAGATGTGGCTGGGTCGAGAAAAGCAGTAAATGAAGAGGAGAGGGGGTGCCAGCCCTAAAGCTGTGAGAAAACTGAAAACAAATGATCAAGCCCTCCTCTGGTCTTCTCACTCCCCCGCACCCCCCACAAACTACATGTGGAAACATGTGCGGATGGAAGTGTGTGTGAAAAATATGAGGGACGATTGGCAATCCTGGTCATTTCTGGGTGGATAAATCTACAGCTCCAGGGTGCATCGTACCCCTTCTCTTGTCTCTGGAGCTCAGAGGCAAATTGGCAATGGTGCAGAAGAGAGTTAGAGGAAGTGAGACGGGAGGACAGGTGCATTGGGATGTTACATCTATTGACACAGAGATATTTAGAAGAAGCTGTGAGCATATTTATACACATTGAACAGTGATGTATTCAGGTTTGAAGGTGAAATTATCTGTGATGTTTGTGTGTAAGACAGAGAGCGAGAGAGATAGTTTATGAGTGTGTGTTTGTGAGTGTAGTGTGAGTGTGTGTGTGTGTGTGTGTGTGTGTGAGAGAGAGAGAGAGAGAGAGAGAGAGAGAGAGAGAGAGAGAGAGAGAGAGAGAGAGAGAGAGACCGTGTCCGGGTGACAGTACCTGGTCTAACACTAGTATGTGTGTCTGTTGTTCACTGTCTGGCCTGCCTGTCTGTAATCAAGTCTTTTAATGGTTCCAGCCAGTAATTGCACTGTATAGCCCCAAGATAGCAATCAAAGGACTCAAAGATGCTGGATTCTTCTCTCTTTCTCCTTCCCTCCAAGTCTATCGTTCTGTCTCTCAATTTTCTATGTAATTTTTTTTGCAGACCGTGTAACAAAAGCATCTTGGCATCTGTTTCTTAGTGAAAAAATCAATTCAAACTGAGCTAATGGCAAAATGGATATTTCTTTGAAGACTGGCCTGGCCCCCAACCCCTCCCTCTATCTTCTGAGCATTGTTTTCCTCTTATCTTTTCCCCATTACTTGAACACACTAATGGCCCTTTTAAGTCTGCGGCCATCTGCATTTGCTAAAAAATTATGTCCTCTTCATCTTGAGTAAAACACAGTCACTTTAAGGTTAAGTCTTAGGTCCGTTTCGCAGTACGTGGTGTGCATGTTTCTTCTTCTTCATATTAACAGGTAACAGCATTCACTGCCAGCATAAGCATTGGAAATGCACAGGTGAAAGTAGAGTTTGTTGGTCGCTTTGGATAAACGCATCTGCTGAATGATTAAATATATATTTTGTGATGTTCAAAAGTTTAGGGTCAATAAGAATTTTCAAATCTTTTCGAATCTTCTGCTCAGACAGGCTGCATTTATTTGATCAAAAATACAGTAAATCTCACAACCAATTCGTACAAATTCGTACGACCTCACTCGTACAAATTTATACGATTTGTCTAAACCTATACGTGATGGGTAGGTTTAGGGGCAATATGTACGATTTAGCAAAAATCATACGAGTGAGGTCGTATAAATTAGTACGAATTAGCCACCTCGTAAAATTCGTACGAATTGCGATGAGATTGGGTTGGTAAAAACTGTAATATTGTGAAATATTGTTACAGTTTAAAATAATTGGTTTCTATTTCTATTGTCATTAGTAGACAGAATGTCAAACAGATGTCATTTTATGAAGAAAAAGACTACTAATCTAATCTTATATTGATTGGCTGACTCCATCAGTTGATGCCATTTACAATAGCTTCATCTCCACAAAATCTCTTTGTAACTGTAACTTATAATCGTTCAGTAAATATAAACAATATAGAATGAGATAGGAGGACACCTGCATATCAGCAGATGTTCCATCCATTATCACTTCACTCCTCCTCTCCTTCTCTTCCTCCTATTGGTTTGGGCTTGTCAAGACACTGTTGCACTTCTCTGATGTTTTGTGTTATAACGTAACCTGTACATTTACACTGTACAGTGTTTATATGCCCTTTACGTATTCTGCAAAATGTTAATCATTTGAACAAAATAAGAGGGATCATAAAAGATGCATTTTTAAGTCTTGTTTGTCTGTTAAACTGCCCACTGTTCTTCCTCCTCTTCTTCTTCTTCCAAAAAAAATATATATTCCAGGTCCGGCACATTTTTGGGGGGTTTTCCAGTATCTTCTGCATATTTTAATCCATTCCAGCTGTGTCTGTATAATTTTGAGATCCATTTTTTTCACATTAACAACTGAGGGACTATTACAAATTATTAGGTTCAAACATTCACTAATGCTCAAGAAAGCAACACGATGCAGTAAGATCTGGTGATCCGGTGTCCTCTGGGAAACATGGAAAAAAAAAAAAACACATGGAAAATATCTGAAGAGCAGTACCAAATGAAAAAAATAAGAGGCATCCTTTTCAGAAGTTTACTATTTTAATGTATCATGTTTTCTTTTTGAGTATTAGAGAATGTTTGCATGTTTTCCAATAGTCCCACTATTGTCCTCTATGTGCAAAAAAATTAAATGATCTCAAGATCATACAGTCACCGCTGGAAAGGTTTCAAATATGCAGAAGAACCAAAAAAAATGTGCAGGACCTGGAGCTTCTTTTTGAACAAGAAGAACAACAGTGGGCAGTTTACATGCTTAGGACAAAGAAGGCACTTGTGAAAAATTATCACACACAAAAAAAGTATTAAGAATCAAGCATATGTAAACTTTTGAACGGGGTCTTTTTTCTAAATGCAGCTATTATGTTGTCTTGTGGACTATATGCAAACATCTGTTTAAATATAAAATAGCTTATTCAGGGTTGTGCTGAATTAAAAACAACCTTCAAATTCTGTGATGCCTTTTATTTTTGATAAAATTATAAACATTTTTCTGATTCTACAAGGTGTGTGTAAACTTAAGGCTGCAAATGAATATGGAAGTCTATTACCTCTGTGTAATGCTTTCTGCAGAATAATGAACATTAATCTCTAAACCATCACATCTTGATTTGCCTGATTTATCTTGGAATGTGCTTTTTCACACTGTAGCTCACAAACAAATTATTTAAGGTGATATTTTATTCATCACTTACAAAAGGAGCTTGTAATTTTAAATAATGAATGTTTAGGGTTTATAGTCACATGAGTGAGTTCCGTCCTCTGAGATTTGTAAACAGCAGATACTTACGAGAAAGAGAGAAGGACTCAGTATGTGCTTAATGTTTTTGCATTGTTTTGAAGTCTGGGTGATCCAGAGAAAGGTTGCAGTCTTGTTTTGTAAGGCCTGTGTGTGTATGTCTATAAGAGCGCAGCTGGTCGCTCTCTTCTTTTGCCCTGAACAGAATAATCACCACAGTCAGGTTAACACGACCCACAGAAAATGAAACGCAGTGCAAATGAGAACACTTGTACTCTTTGCAGTGCTCTCATCTCCTTTTCTAGGAGTTTCACTTTTGCAGTTCGAGGGACAGTGGGGGAAGTGGGAGCAATGAGGGATCTCTGAATTTAGTAAACTTGTGAGTAGTAAATCATATATTATAGAGTCACTGTGTGAAATACTAACTCTCAACATTAACACTGATGCCTTTGTTTGAGACTTAATGCAATAATTGTTCACATATGTTTCGCAATGAAGTTCCAAAGAAAAAACAATGACATTCTAGATACGATTTTCCACTGAGGTGTAAAAGTAGTTTGAAGATGTTCAAGAAATCATCAACATCAGGACACAAAATGAATATTAAGCTGTTTTAACAGATTTTTCTTTATATTATTATTTATTTATTTTTGCAACCCCATTACCAAAACACGGCATGTCCCTGGATTATTTCCCAACACAGGCTCATTAGAAAAACATTTTTTATATAGCAAAAATGTTATTAAATAAAAAAATTAAGTAAAACATTTTCAGTGTTTTGTTATATAAAAGATGAAGATCATGCAGTAACATTTGGCAATTTTCATTATTATTATTTTATTTTGTTAGTAAAATAATTTTTTTAATTTGCTACAATGAAAATATTAAGTAGTAATCTTTTGAATTACATACAATGTAATTATCTTAAGTAATAAAAATCCTTTATTTTATCAGTGACATTTACTCACTTAAAATCGTTTCTGAGTTTGGCTACTAAGGGGTCAGGGCTTCTTTTGACAGCCTCCAAAATCCACCTGTCTCTTCTCCTGTCTAATTCTTTATAAAAACTCTGACCTGGTTAATATAGTCTCGCTGTCTCTTTCCAACTTTCCTCTCAAATTTACGATGACAGGGGTTGAAAGTTGTAATAATATTTTGGTTGTTTCACAGAAAGGCTTGTGATGAATGCATAGGAGAATTCAGGCATTGAGATTCTGAGCATGATACTGGCACCAAACAACTTTATATGGCCACGGGCCATTCGCAAAGGATGGAGTGGAATATTTGGGGGTGAGAGCAGGGGAGTAGAGAAGAATCTAAAGGACAAGGGCTTTATTTACACAAGGATTTTTTTGGTATTTAACATTCAAAAGAGACAGATCAGAAAAACAACATCAACAGCAAAGACAAAAGTAAGTAGCCTATCATAGATGTGGAGGTGTGGAATGAACTCATTTCTATGTGTAGCACTTTTCATCAGTTCATTTCGTCTTTATTTGGTGAGGTGTTACAAAGTGTGTTTAAATCATGTCCAGCACACCTCGGCCCTCTAATGACTCCAGGCATATGCTTTTTGAAATCTCGTTCCCTCTCTTCCGCTCTCTCATTTTCCTCTCAGTGCCTCGGAGGCTGTGTGCTGGTTCCTGTAGTATTAAGGCATGCAGACTCCCATTACTAAATTGTATAGTGTCATTTCCACCAGGGCTTATGATTAGAGGAAAGAGGGTCTTCATGCATCAGATAACATCAGTTGGGAGAAACGGGTGAGACCCCTGCCTGAAGGGTGTGTGTGTGTGTGTGTGTGTGTGTGTGTGTGTGTGTGTGTGTGTGTGTGTGTGTGTGTGTGTGTGTGTGTGTGTGTGTGTGTGTGTGTGTGTGTGTGTGTGTGTGTGTGTGTGTGTGTGTGTGTGTGTGTGTGTGTGTGTGTGTGTGTGTGTGTGTGTGTGTGTGTGTGTGTGTGTGTGTGTGTGTGTGTGTGTGTGTGTGTGTGTGTGTGTGTGTGTGTGTGTGTTGGGGTGTAAATCCCAAAACAAAGTACCAAGTATCCGCTTTCATTGTGAACATCCTCAGTGATAAGATCAGAGAGAGGGGTGTGCTGGTGTTGTTGTGATAGTAAATGTTTTACCTGTGTGGTTTTGTAAAGAGCAGGATCTGCAGACGATATCTGCGATTTACAGGTTTACATGCTGATAAAAGACACAAAAGACCAGCCTGGGCCATGGAGACCAGTGATTTTAGCCACCCAGCTAGGAACATATCAGACATAGACACTCATACGCACACAGATCAGTCCTTTCAATACGCCGCTGACTGCAACATCAATTAGCAGAGGAGTGTGATAGCGTGATTGTGTGTGAGTTTGGGAGGGGGGAGGTCTGTTTATAAGGGACAATGAGAAGGACATGGAGGAGGGTGGGAGAGAGATAAGTTTGTAGGGTATTGTCTCATGACAGAGACCTGGATAAATGCCTTGTCTTTCAGTTAATGGAATGAAAGGCAGAATTATTCATTTGTTTCTCATATGTAGCCAAGACAGCTGGAGAACAATGGAATACAAGGCCCCTTTCTGCTCCGCTGCCAAGCTACTGTACAGCACAGCTAAATACAGCTCAATCAATCACTGTATGATTAGCCTGAATGCAACACACATAATATAAATATATGTAAACTACCTTTCAAAAGTTTGGGGTCAGTAATTATTATTAAAAAATGTTTAAATAAATTGTTCAGCAAGAATACGTTAAATTGAAATACTGCAACTGTAAAGACATTCTTTCTTTTAAATGTTCTATTCATTAAAAAATCCTGAAAACAAAATGTGTCACAGTTTGGCTGATGATAATAATAAGGATTATTTATTGAGCAGCAAAACAGTACATTAGAATGATTTCTGAAGATTTGCCATCACAGGAATAAATGAATTTTAAATTACATTTTTAAATAAAAAATAAAAATATTACTGACTCCTAACTTTTGAACAGTTATGTATTGATTGATTTGATTAGTCAAAATATTTTATTTATTTATTTTGAAAGCAAAAATAGTGATATGATGTCAGAGGGAATGAAATTAAAAAGTACTAATTCCCTGTTCATGTATTAAATTGACACTTAACAAATATCTTAAAATCTTCACTTAAAAACAAGCTACACATCTGCTGGTATTTGTTATCAGTTTCAAATAATCTTCTCTATAGAATTTAACTCAAGATCTTTTTAAAAACATCTCTGTAAAACATGTTTACACAAGGGATTATCAGGCCAAATAGCACAAATATATTTACACCAATGTCAGGAATCACAATAGGATTTTCTGGTCTTTAATGCGTATGTGGAACAGCTACGTATGTTTTCCGTTTTAAAGAGGATGAGTTTAATTTAGCTTGGCAATAATTATTTTGAAACAAGCCTGGCTGTGCTCCTAATCTCAGGCTTCAATCTGTACATATATAGTCAGATTAAATGCATTGCATCTTCCATCTGTTTTTCTGGGGGGAGGGGGGGGGGGGGGGTTCTGCATGCCCAGAAATACACATTTTCTTTAGTAGAAAACAAGAGCATGTGGATGTGAATGGCGCTCGGAGTGAGTGTTTACCAGATCAGGAGAGATTCATCCTGGAGTCTCTCCCTGGCACACATGGGAGTGGGCACTTTTTTTGACGGACACAGAAACGCAACATTCCTATAGTTTCCAAAGTGCACACTTAAATACGCTAATGCAAATAAACACACATACATTGTTCTCATTACGGTGCCACTGACTTTATATGCAATCAGCTTGTATATTGCTTGGATGCGTTCTAAAAACCACAGCAGTGAATTAAGGGTTCAAATTGACAGAAGGATTAATCAAACGGATGATAAAACGAATGACATCATCACATCCCTGGACTGATTCAACCAGAATGCTATGTCAGACAAAACAAACTATCCCCCCCCCCTCTCTCTCTCTCTCAATCACTAGTTTTATGAATGTACTTAATTGTAGGTGTCCTTGTAGCTTTGATTGTTCTCCAGGCATTTTCTGTGTCTTTAGGTGACCGCTTTTTTAAAAGCTCTTAGGCCCACTCATGCTGCCGTTACCTCTCCACTCACTGACTCACTCACCTGTATTAAACAATGAGGAGGAGCCAAAAGGACAGGAGAAATGCTGTTTGCAGGTCGCAAAGGATCAAGAGGCTTGGCAAAGTGCTTTTAAACATCTCAACTTGCCTTTAAACATCTCAACTTGCCAGACTGCTTTTAAAAGAACAGTGAGAACTTCCAAGATGAAGCTCAGTAAACAAGCTGCTAGAATTCCATCCATAAAATCTCACTTTTTATCATCCAGGTACACAATGATGCAATGCTGTCCAGGCCTGCAGCAACTGAAAATAACTTCTGATCATGACCAAGTTTTCTAAAGCACTTAGCAGCACAAAAGTAACTGACAGCTGGGTCATTCTGTATCAACTCAACCAGAGGTCCCTGACCTTTTTTTTTTTTCTGGTGAAAGAAGAAAACCAAAATATAAAATTTCATGAAAGTATATTTACTGAGTAATTCACGGTTTTGTAGAGGGGGGGCAAAAATGACAATTTTCACCTGAGATTTGGATCCAAATTAAAGGAGGTAAAAGTGGACATCACAGCAAATTTGCGTAACATGAGCAAAAACTGTTAAAAACCAGAATCTAAAAGGATATTAAGATATCTTTAATACTAACTGTCACCGTAAGCAAATAATGCAACAAAGATAGCTAAAGTAAACAGATTTTACTAATAGACCTACCAATCTCTGTGTAAAAATAAATGTTCAAAAAAACATCCATTGTCTATTGTCAGTAATGTAACACCGAAGTCACTTTCAAACCAAGCAGCTTTCTGTTGGTCAGCACAGCAAATTTGCTTGTCATGAGCAAAAACGGTGAACTTTTTCACCCTCACACAAAAAAAACTCTCAATCGTGTGGATTCCCATTGAAATTACTGGATTTCGTCCATGTAATTTCTTCAAGCAATGGTAAATGTGACCACACCTTATCCTGAAAGTATAATTTACAAGGTTATCGAGTTATCGTGTCACTGCTGAACAAATACATATACTGTAGCCATGGTTCTACTGTGTTCTAAAACACGTGAATACGTTTTTGGTACAGATTCCCTATAAATGAGTCAAATAATTAGGGCTTTTCAAGTGCAGGTGTGTTTCATGTGAAGTCAGTGAGATCTAGAGAAGGTGAATCTGAAACAGATGTGTCTTGATGCTTCATTCTGTTATGATGGTTATCAGGAGTTCATACCAATGAGGTGCAAGAATGAAAAGGTTTCTAGCTAGATATGGCTTGGAGAAGTTCTGAGGGGTAGTTTTGGCCCATGCCAGGTCAGGAAAAGTAAAATATTTTAGCAAACACACTTTTTGGAGGAAAACAATGTCCATGCAATAGAATTTTGGATGCACACGAGGACATAGCAGATGGTGTTACCTTCAACTGAGAAGTACATCTGTACTTTATTTGTGCTAAATTGTATATTATATTATATTTTATGCTATACTATTTAAAAATCAAATATCTTCATTGGCTGGCTAAATGTTAAACCGTACAGAGAGGTGGAATCTAGTGATGAGAAGATGAGCTTTACAACAACACATGTTCAAATGTGTTAACAGAGACTTAACAACTGTCAGCAAGAGCTAAAGTGTCTTACTCCTGTCTGACTGACCTTAGTCTGTGTGGCTGTTTCACACTCCAGTTTTATTTTATCTGTAATGCTAATACTAAACAAAAGTCATAAATCTGCTCTCTCTGCAATAGTTTTCTCTGTAAGCTGCTTGCTTTTGCTCCTGTTTTTAATGAGTGTAGCAAATCAGATATGTGCAATTGGCAACACATCCCGTCCCCTCAAACAGCATGCTATTGTGTGTTGAGGGGACATGCAAGTGAGAGAGGTTTCTAGAGTCTATGTCTGTGATTTATGTCATAAGAAGTTGTATCACATTGTATCTGACATTGTGCAAGCATGCTATAGCTTAGATTCCCATGTGTTTATGCGGCATGTATTTTTGCGTTTCATTATGGATGCAAACAGATTGTCTCAGTGTTCGTGATGAGTATGTAACTATAGTCTCATGTTGCAAGCAGCTGTTGTGTTATAAAGCTTTTCTTTTTTTGCTTTGACAGGCATAAATATCGTGTGCCATTGGCTACTGTTGTTTTAGAGAGATACTACACTTCTGTTCACAAGATTAAACTCATTTCAGGTGTTTCTTCAAATGTTTAGGACTGTACTCACAAATACAATCCATGGAATAAAAAGGTTATGATTATGTCATTTATTTGGTTATTAGTAATTTAAAAATAAAGGTGAAGCAGTTACAGATAAAAATGTTTAACAATTGGTTTGGAGGTTCGTGGGAGTTTTGTGGAAGATCTTTAAGCACTCACACAGACACACACTAGAACTGTGTGGAGTAAAAAAAAAAATCATCCATTCCACTTTATGAAGCAAGAAATAAATTTCACTCTCATTACAAAACAACAGGAAGATAATACACATATTTGTCACCACACACACACACACACACACACACACACACGTGCGCGTGTGCGCACACGTGCACACATACTTTACCAAAAGGAAATGGACGTTAAAAGCTGTCATAATTGACCATGAAATATGTTGCCATATTTTGTACCTTTCCACAGTTGCATGATGGCAAAAGATGAGAAATTTCATAAGTACAGTTATGACACATCCTCTTGACTTGTGTAATGCTTACATTATTATTTTCAGCTAATGTCAAAGTCCTGTGTTAATCTTTGTTGCAAATAGTAATACAAGCCTTATACCAGTCATGTTAACAAGTTTGGCTTAAAATGTACACTGATAATAATTAATCTGTGGTAAAGTAAATACTACAGGAAATTTTTTTTAATTTCTACAGTTAATTTAGGCAAGAATTTTAAAAAGTAAATTGAATTCTATATTAGTACTAAATTCAAACTTGTAGAAATTCAAGTTTGAACTTAAAAGTATACAATGTTTACAATGATTATTTGAGTAAATATCAAAGTTATAAAATTCTGTCTATCTGTCTGTCTGACTGTCTTTCTCTGTGTTTTCTTTTTTCTTTTTAAGGGCAAGAGAGCTATGTGACAGACTGCATGGAAGAAAATCAAAACTCCCTCAGGTAAGCTACTTACGCTGTCTCAAGAGCCTCTTACACAGATCTTCATAAGGATGGGGGATGGGGGGGGGAATTCATATCTCATCAGCTTGTGCTTCTTGGCATGTCTTGTTATCACTGAGTGCTGATTCTGCGTGACGATGTTAAACAGCATGATCACTGACCCAACGCTACTGTAGGGATCAAAATGTCAGCCTGCGTATGCGGTCACGGTAATTGTGTGGCTGCCCTCCAGGGTGACTGAACCGAGAGAGAGAGAGAGAGAGAGAGACAAACACAGCAGTTCAGACATCGCAATCACACAATCACAACACAGTTTTTGGGTCAAACTTCTTGCCCACAGGTAACTTCTTGTATGCATATGTGGATGGATGAATTGGAAAAGTATAAACAAATGAGGTGAAAAAGAGCCACAAAGAATGAGAGAGGAAAGGAGTGATGGACCTTCTCCACACACAGAGGTGCTTTGATAGAGGAGCATCTCTGTGCTAAAACACTCTACACTCATCTCTCTTTCTCTCTCTCTCTCTCTCTCTCTCTCTCTCCCTCGCTCACACTCTCTCTGTCACTTAAAGAATGCTCTCCGGTGCTGGATTAATTAAACTCTAAACATTAAATATTGATTGATGCATTATCAGCGCCTCCCAGTCGCTTCCGCCCGGATTGATTTCCGACGTGATTTATTGTCATATTTGTAGAGTCATTTCACTTGATAACAAAGAGGAATTGCTGCTCGCAACCTCAGACCACCCTCCGTTTCTACTTCCTCTGCCCCCCCCCCCCCCCCCCCCCTCCCCCCCCACACTCACTTTTCCCTCTGCTTCTCTCTCTCTCTCTCTCTCTCTCCCTCCATTTGTTAGGTGTAAGATATGTCTGCACACAGCCCATGTATATTATCATTATTCAAATTGAAATGATAAAACAGCTCATGACTGATGTTTTTCCTCTTTGTCCTGCTTCCTATCATCACGCTCTGAAATGAATCCACAGAGAAAGGGGCTGGTTAAATCAGCAGCTATAATTCATGGACAGAGTCTTCACCTTTTATTCAGTTCAAATTCTCAGAGGTTTGCTGTTATTAGTTTGAAGTGAGAAAAGTTTTGACTAAATTTGAATGTGATGAATGAAGGATATGGACCATATCAGAACCATCTAGGCTCACGTGATGTTTGGGCCTTTGTTTTATAAGCATTTGACTAGATTTCACACTTAATGTTTCTCTTTCTCCCTTGTATGTCCATGTTAGACTTTGTTAGAAAAATATTTATTTAAAAAAGTTAAATGAATATACGCACAATACAATTTGCACATTGTTTTACACACACACTTGGCCTATTTCTTTCCATGTTTTTTGTATATACAATTGCTTAAAAAATCTACAGAGGAACCACACGGTCAAAGTTTCTTTGAGGATAATCACTCATCCAGGCCATCACACTTCCTTCTTCTAGTCTCTATTTTTTCTGTTTATTGACAGCATATGTCAAGGATCACATTCTGTTAAACAAATTGACCTTTTATTACTTTCTCAGCTTCTCCAACAGAGTTTACAAATAAAATGAATGGACCTTTATGTGGACTGATTCCACTTTTAGAAGTTTTTCAAATTACCAATGACAGGACGAGGCTTTATGAATTGGATGTGGTGTGAGAAAGCATCTGCTTTACTGTTACAATCCAATTATTGTCTCTTCCAATAATCCTAGTGGTATTTTTAAACTGTGCAGTAGCACACACAAGCTTTTATTTTAAATTTGTGAACACTATATAATTCTATTTGTTCATGACTTCCAGACAAACAAATACTTAGTTTATTTAAGCATGTTCTCTATATATTTAGAATGTCTATTCTTTTCAGCTGCATTTGGTGAGGAAACTCAATTTGACTCATGTCAATTGAATTTGGTGACATTGAATTATGAGACTGCGGTGGTGTCTTTGGGTCAGGAGTTTGAAAAAAGAGGACAGGGGCATGTTTATATGTGTTGTGTGTTAGTAAGTAAGTATCCCCCGTGACTAACTCTCAGGCTCATGTTAAATATTCACTCTTATTGTATTTGTAAATTACAAGAAGCTCTCATTTGAGCCTTTAAGATGGGTCACGGGCAGGTTAATAGGTTTACGAGAAAATGAGGATATTTGGTGTCTTGCAAAAAAATACAAGAGATCCTCTTTCACCACTATAGCACTAACAATTATCAAAATCAGCATTGTGACATAACTAGAGGCGAGTTCTTGACTTTTTCTTAAAGACAGGATTCATTTTAATATTGCAATTTAAAAAAAAGTGAGAACATTGGACAGAATAATTACAAATCATTACTGAAGCATAGGAGAAATTACACAGCAATTAATGGAATGACAGAACCAATTATGGAATATATTAATAGTTATTATTATAATGGTTAATAACTATTAGCTAGGGGGGTAAGTTAAGTGCACTTAACAAATTAATGGTTTGTGTAGAGAAATAACGCTACTCGTTTTGAACAACCTTTGAGACAGATAAATCACTTTTCTCATTACTGATACAATCAATCTCCATTTCTGCAAAGGTTATAAGCCGCTGACATTACATTGTGTAATTGAATCATTAATATACCTAATCTCATTAACAGCAAAATTAAGGAACAAATTTGCCTTTTCTTTATAAACCTGCCACTGATGACCAATGAGAACTCTCAATATAATTATATTCATCATAATTAGTGCATAGTAATAAGTGATTAACATACAATAATGGCTAAGAGAAGCTCTTTGTTCCTAATTGCTGAACATGTACTCTAGTTCATACCTCTTTTGTGTTTAATTGATACCCTTTTGCAAATGATTAATCTTATTCTTGAGTGTTCTGGTATTCTAAATATCCCTGTACTTTTAAACGTTGAAGCGTTATCACTGTATGTATGCATATATGTGTGTATGAATGTACATTCATACAGTGTATATGAATGTACAGTGTATATATTTTGACACACACAAAGTGAATATATATATATATATATATATATATATATATATATATATATATATATATATATATATATATATTCACTTTGCATATCACTTTGCTTATTTTTATTCATTTACTTTATTTTATATTATTATTAAATTCTATTTTACCCCACGCTCATACAGACAGAAAAATCACACACTTTCTATTGTATTAGATTTAGCCTCCTCTGATCAATTGTATTGATCACCTCTGAAACGGCATGAGGATCAATAGAGTCTTAATGCGAGTTTGCTGTCCAATCAGAGCCTGTTAAAATCAAGAGAAGGTCTTCAATAGACTGTCTGCTTCCTGTCACATACACCAGGAGATAAATGTGCATAGTGGTGTCCTATACAGCACACACACAGTCATCGCAGATTTAAAATGTATGAATATAAAAAGTCATTATACATATATTAGCAAAGAAATTCTAAAACATAACAGTTTATATATTCCTGTGTCTACATATAACATATGCATGGTTAACCATTTTAGAATGAATACATATATATCTTATATAATCTTCCCACATTCCTCTGCTGATAGCTCTGAAAGAGACTGATCTATAGTGGCACCACCTTTAGATGTTTGTCAACTGTGTATGTTTGTTCTCACAGGGCCAAAGTTGGCTGTGACTCTAGAGGAGACTTTGTAAGTGCCTGGGCTCTTACTGTGAATATTAACGAGAGAGAGAAAAAGAAAGGGAAGGAAAGGAGAAAGAAAGAAGGAGAGCGAAACAGAGGGAGAGAATAAGGGCATGAAATCTTAGAAAGCAGCTGAGATAGAGAAAGAAGGATAAAGAAACAGGGGAAAACTGGGCCAGAGAGGGTAATAGGCTAGCACTGTCACTTCTCTCTAAAACCTGCACAAAGGAAGAAAGGAAGTGATAGTGGGACAAGTGGGAGGGAGCCAGCCAATGGAAAAGGAAGCAATAAAAACAACAGCAAACTTCCCTGCACAGGAACCTGTGTGTGTGTGTGTGTGTGTGTGTGTGTGTGTGTGTGTGTGTGTGTGTGTGTGTGTGTGTGTGTGTGTGTGTGTGTGTGTGTGTGTGTGTGTGTGTGTGTGTGTGTGTGTGTGTGTGTGTGTGTGTGTGTGTGTGTGTGTGTGTGTGTGTGTGTGTGTGTGGTCAGTAGGTCAGTTGTCCTCAAACATGTTTTGTTACATGAAGCTATAAACATGAACAGACACACTGTTACAGTTAATAATGAGATAAGAGGGAGAGAAAGAGAAAGAAGAACTTTGCACGAAACGTTCTGTCAAGGAATTTTTACTCCGCATCTTTGGCTTAACTGATCACTTGCATGCTGAAAATGTCATACTTGTTTTTTTGGTTTTCTTTCCAACGAGTGTGCATGTGTGTGTGTTTTACTGTGTGGTCTTTGTGAATGAGACTGCTTAGTCTGCTTTTCAAAGACAAACTCACATATTGCTTATCCTCCCTCCAGACAGTGGCAGTTTCAAACCACTGAAACCCCAGTTCCGTCTAATGTGTGTTATTGCTTGTTTTAAAGAACAATTAAAAATGAAAAGCTTGAAGTTAATGTAGTTTTCCCTTTGTCGGGTGCTGGAAAGATGTGAATGAAAGCGCAAACATCTTGAAACATTCATTTTACATTTCTCACATTGAAAATGCTTTGATTGTGCCATGCACTGCATCTCCTCCCAAACATCACAATCATTTCTAAAATGTGCTGGAAATTCCTTAACCGTGCAACAATAACAAAATCATATCATAATGTTCATGCGGAAGCAATTTTTATATAAAAAAGCATCACTTTTAGCCTTTTTAAAGCTATATTTAAAGTTATTTATCTGCTGTTTCTCTTTCCACTTTTTGATACTCATTTTAATAATCTGATCACATGACTCCTGCTAAAAGAGGCTTATTAGTGAATTGTGTATTTTTATATCATAAGCAGCTCTGTTGTCACACTCTTTCTCCTCATTCTTACACACTGACTCACTCTGTATCCGTGCAAGGCTGTGAGTGTATGTGTCCTAATATGTGTTCAGGCAAAGTGGATCTGTGAGAGCTCTTTCTCTTTTCTCTGACATACAGGCAGAGTGTGTCAAGTGTGTGAAGTATGAATTATTGATAACATTTATTAGTATTGAGTTGATTCAAATAATGTAATTCGTTTAGCAATGTTTTACGTGTGATTTCTGGTTTTACAGGGTGAAATGTGTCGTCATATAGTCTCCCTCTGCCACAACAACATGCTGAAGAGCTCTTACTCCAAATACCATTCTTCAGTGTCATAGGAGAAGTGAATGTGATTCATGTAGGCCAGTCGTCATCAGCTCTGCACACCTTATTATTACATTTTTAATGTTAACCATGCAGTGTTAGTTCATCAAAACTAACCATAAGCACATCTGATGGAGATGTGTGTTTGTATAAGTGAGAGTATCCACACACACACACACACACACACACACACACACACACACACACACACACACACAAAAGCTGAACCAGACCATGCATGTTTTGACTAAAGAGTACATTTTGTTTTAGTGTTATCATATTTTTACATTTTCTTTGTCCTCCAGCATTGAAATCGGATGAATTCAACACTGTACTTTTAAATATGTGAATCCGGGATAAATTGTGCTACAACTAGCCAACTCAAGATCACTAAATCAATCTTTTCTGAAGAAAAGAAACCCCTACATACTCACCTAAGATGCTTGCTTGTAAGGATGTGTAATTAAAAATCAGGACATCCGAGCATGTGCAGCAGCTGCATCTCTTTCCTTTCATTTGTGCTGTGGTGCTCTTTTTCCAGTAAGTATTTTGGGCTTTTACAGTGGTAAAGCACTGGTAGTGGACGACGACTCTATTCTGAGGAGGTCACTGAATTCTGTCTTATTTTGATTCTACACTATTAGTATCATAATCGTCTTCTCTTGTGCACACAACAAGTACAAAAGTGTGGTTCTGTGACATTTTTATTGTTTACTTGTTTTCTCAAGCAGGACAGCGCCACTAGAGAGAGGTTCTCTCTGTGACAATGCAAAAACAAACAAAGTCTATTGATGTAGAGTGACTGCATTGGACAATGTCACTGCAACAATTACAGAGATAAAGCCTATGTTGGATCAAATGTTGGCTGTGAGCTTGTGTTTGTGGTAGTGGGAGGGTGGGTTCACTAGAGGACAAAAGCTCCACTCTGATCTCTTAATTAATGGTATTCTTATGGCAGGCCAGGTATAGTATTCTATCTATCTATCTATCTATCTATCTATCTATCTATCTATCTATCTATCTATCTATCTATCTATCTATCTATCTATCTATCTATCTATCTATCTATCTATCTATCTATCTATCTATCTATCTATCTATCTATCTATCTGTCTGTCTGTCTGTCTGTCTGTCTGTCTGTCTGTCTGTCTGTCTATCTATCTATCTGTTTATCTATCTATCTATCTATCTATCTATCTATCTATCTGTTTATCTATCTATCTATATATCTATCGTTTGTTATATCATTCGTTCTAATGTTCCGTCTATCTACTGTAAAGGTTTTTAAATGTTTTAAAAGTTTTTCCTTGTTTAAGAAAGAGCTACGGGTGAATTTAGAAATATAGTTTAGATTGCAATTTGCAATACTCTCTCTCTCTTTCAGACATATAGTATAACTGGAAAAAGGGGGAATTATTACTGACTTAATATATAATTAATTAATCCCTTTTTTCCCTTTATGCTAAATGTCTGTAAAAAAAAACTGTGTGTGTGTGTGTGTGTGTATGTGTGTGTGTTTGTGTGTGTGACATCTTAGATGGTCATGTTTAGTCATAATTAAAATCAGTATGATATAGGCCTATTTGAAGCAGGCTATACTGCTGTTCATTACTTTGTAGTTGAAATAGTTGAAATGGAAGTTATTTGCATAATAAAATAGAAATGTATTTTAATATTGATCATAAGTTCAGTTAACTATTGATTACTAACACAGAGCAGCAGCTGGGGTAAATAAAACTATATGTTATTAATTTGTAATATAAAGCATTCACCCCCTGAGGTCTGGAACTTAACACATTAGAAAACTGCCTCAGTGGCTGCAATAATCCCCGTCATCTGTTGATAACAGATGGTAGATGTCATCAGGAGGCGACTGTCTGCCGCTTGACATGATCATCACGCCTGCCATGGAGACAAGATCACAATTTACAACACCAGATATACGCACTTAAACTTTGTCCACTTTATAAAGAACAAGTCAAGAAATCAGTCATAACCATGATTTAAAATCAAGATCATTCCGTTCTTCCACATCTCTAGAAACTATGAGTTTCCCACTGTATTTTGCATTCCACTCTTATCCTGCAAGAAGCGATCGAGCGCAAATGAATGTGGATAAACGAAGCTGGAAACAGTCGTGCTTCTACCTCCAACAGGCAGAGTGTAAATCAGCCTGATAAAACAAAATCCTCAAGAGGTAAAGTAAAGAGAAACATATTTTATAACACAACAGTTAGAAGGATGCAAAGAGTAGGCGCTTTTCCCTGTAACATGAAGTTTAACATTTTATAAGGTCCTTATTCGCCACTGTTTCGATTGGATCCTATGCGAAGTGTGATCCAACTGTTTGTGATTCTCCGCGCAGAGCGTGCTGCAGTTCAGCTCCTCACTGAAGGCTACATGTTGAACTCTGCTAAAAGAGGATCTCTTTTAAAAGAGATAAAGGACATAAAACGGTGATATCTGGCGTCTACACACACACACGAAGGCGAAAAAAAATCATCCATACTGCTTATGCTATTCAATTATGCGGTCAAACGCCCTCTGTTTCTGTGGAATGATCAATTATCGGTTGTCACTGATAATAGTGAATGATGACCCCACGCGCTCCCGCTGCTATATGCTTCTTATCGATTAGCGCATGACACCCCGAGTGAGCGCGAGCATCTGCGCTCTAGAAAGAGCCCTGACTTGTTCGTTGCTCAATCTATGGGACACGTAATCTTTGAGAATTCTTTCATATTCTGATGCTCGTAATACATGTTCTCACGTCTAACTTAGGAAAATGTTTCACTTTAAAATGAAACTTTTCGTGCGGTAACGCGGTGTCACCCAGATAATATTTCCAAACATTTGTCAGCCCTGCCAATTAATTGCCGCCGCATAATAGTAAGAGGGAGGGAGTGTTTGAGCGCTTTCACTTAACCCCTTCCCCCATTCTTGTGGTGCACCCCTGACTTCTCTCGAGTCACAGCCCAAATTTCTCGCCGTTAGTGTCATTCACGTGGTGATTGTCCGAGCGCGCGCAGGGAATCTCATTTATAGCGTCTCGCGCTCGGCTGAGCTGCAAATCAGCGTGTTTACAGCCCCACACCAACACTCACATCAATTAACCGAGCATCGATCCTCTCACCGGGGACATCACAATATTGCCCCCTTCTCACAGTCCGTATTCCTGCATTTATGGCACGATATGATTTTCAGCTGTTGTTGCCCTGTCTTGACTTTTCTTTAATAGCCCTATCATTTATTATATAACTTGGTGATGAGGAAGAAATAAAGAATTTGAGATAAGTCCTGTTATGGAAGCTATTTTCGGGGAAAACATATTTATGCAATTAATATGGACAGGTGGGAATGCGTTATAGGCCAGTGTAATAAAGGATTGAAATAATCTAAATAGCTTTGAAACAAAGACATAATCTGAAGAGCTTTAAAAAAAAAAGTAATACATTTATTTTTACTCCGTATATGATTTTTTTCTCAACCAAAAGCACACGTCGTCCGTTTACTCCTCTCTTCTTTCCCTCTGTTCTTTCATTAATAAGTAAATAACAGTCGTCTTAAAGTATAGATAGCTGACGCTATAGGACCTGATCCATCTCGCCGGCAGCAGTTCGTTAAATATTCAGTGAGAAATAATGGCATCCGAGACATCACCTATAGTAACGTTATTATCTTCATTTCTCAAAATCAGCTAGACTGATAGCTTCGTTTGTCTTTTCCAGGGCATAAATCTTCAGCTTTGCTGGTCGCTGCAGTGCAATCCGGGGGGAATCTCTCTTCTTTAAAACACTGCCTATTTATATTAATGGTAGATTATTATTTGTATGATTATTATAATAATAATTATTATTAAAATATAATAATATAATGGAGCACTTTACACAAGATTTTGAATAACATCAAACGTAAAGTACCATGGACAGATTGCTACGTTTTGAGTGATTAAAAAAGTCTTTGTTTTCACATATGTAGCTAAAACATATTTGTTTTTTGCATATGTTGGCTACTGATATTTTTAAATATGTAAATTCTTACTTTTTAAAAAGAAAGATGCAAGTGCTTCAGCCGTTAATAAAACGTTAATGCAAAATTTTAAGTTGCTCATATTGTTTCCTCTTATTTCAGTGGTCATTTATTATTTTTCATGTTTAATCCAAACTTTTGATTTTTGAAAATATATAAAAAATAATAATAATGATTTGAATATGTGTCAATATACAGCAAATCTCGTTAAAAGAGCAAACTGTTTAGCAGAGACGTAGTTTTTAATCCTGGTTAAATCGATTTTAAATACAGGCTACTTGTCGTTTCCAAACACTTTCTTGATGGTTTCCATACTTTTGTCACCTTTGCGCGACTTCTAACGTTTTATCACTAAAGATTCATTAGATGAGGACTTCTCTTCTCGGCGAACGCCTCGAAACATAATATGCTAAATTTGTTTTGCGAAATCATTTTCAAACAGGCTGATCGAGATGGGATGCGTTCGCACAGCTGACGAGGTTTGCTATGAAGCGCGAGCGTTCCTCTGTCTCCGTCGCGCGGTGAGAGAGTGGGAAGGAGAGGAGGGTGCGAGACTGAGAGAGACAGAGAGCGCTAGTTATGATAGAACAGAGCACTGACCAATAGAATAACAGAGGGTGGGGCTGACAATTTCTCACCGTTCTGCATGGGCCCTTAAAGTTTGTTTGTTCGCTGAATGCGGCGTGTGATGAAAACGTGTTACTGATCCCGTTCGGCAATAATCAGATGAATCTGATTTAGGACATCTGATACATTCTTTGGACTTTCGAGACGCCGATAGTTGCCATTACGCACGAAACTCAGTTGACCGACCTACTTTTAACACCGTTGCCTTGAGGAAAGAACGACTTGGTTAGAAACGGTGCGCTTGTAATCGTCCAGGAGCTGAATTACAACAACTTTAATGCAAATCACAAACGAGGATACGCGATACGCTCCGCAACATCTAGCTACGGGAAAAAAGGCTTTGGAAGATCTTTGGCAGACAGTTTGGCTATCCGGACACTCTTGGGTGAATTGCAACTTTTGAGCACCAGTTTGATGCCATGAAAGATCAGAAGATACGGTTGGTCTTTCGAAAGAGAAATTGACATTCCTGTAGTGGCTAAGTTAAGCTCCAACGTAGCCACCAGATGGTTGCTAAGAAGGGTTAAACTGTATCTAAAGGGAGTTGGAAAATCCAGCCTTTCTTCCACACGGATCAACTCATTGGGTGGGAGCAGCAAGAGAGACAAGAGTCCCCAGCAAATCAGCGGCTAATTGATTAAAGAGACTTCATTTGAATAGGGGGCTGGCAAGGTGCCAATCGCCTTTCAGAGGACCCCCCCACCCCCCTCAAACCCCCTCCCCTCCATGATTAATCGTGAGGCATTATTGATAATCATAACAGGACACATGCGCGGTGGATGGGCTCGATTTCCGTAATTTTGAGCAGATTTGATAGTAATTTTTTATTCTTTCGTGGCTGATGCGTGAGCCAGCATGTCGCGGAGGAAACAAGCGAAGCCGCAGCATTTCCAGTCCGACTCGCAGCTGGTCCCAACCGAGCACAATGGTGAGTGCAAGCCCTTATTACACACATAAACTCACTCTGCACTTTTTTTTTTTTTTTTTTTTTTTACCAAAAAGGGATTTCTAACTTTATTATTATTTTTTTTATTTTTTTATTGATGGTTTTAACGTATTTAGTGTGACTCTTCCTTGTTTTTAATCTCAGGCAATGAATTGGTAATCGTAATATCCCTATATTAGTGTGCTGCTGAATGGAATCGCTTAAAGAGCTCTATTATTTAAGTAGCCTACATTTGAAAACTTTTACACTCCTCGTGCGATCATCAGAAACTATCACTTTATCCTAAAACAAAAACACATTTCATCTTGTTCTGTTCGATTCTTTGGAGTAAGAATGACGTTGTGCCATTATTGTGTGTTTTTTAAAAGTTGGCTCATGAAAGCTGACTGATGAAAGAAAGTGGCCTATATAGGTTAAGTTATATTTTTTAATTTTTTTTTAAAGGTTTTCCAAAATTCACCAGCAATCATTTGTAAAAGTTAAAACTCATTGAATTAGTTTTGTTCTGGCCCGTTGAAGTTGCCCACACAAGAGGGGATTCGCATGGTTTCAGCTTTTCACCCTCTTCCCCGCTTCTGTAGGATATTATATTGCATCTCTAGACCTCAGCAGAGTTTTATTCCATGTTATCACCGTTATCGAAAAGTAGGCTGTCATGCGACTGTTCTCAAAGGTTGAGGCTAAATCAGCTAAACTTATTTTGTTTAAAAATATTTTCCCCTAGTATCTCCAACTTTTGTGAAACTTTATAAGAGGTAATAATTAAACTAAATTAAACTTTAATGGCGTGTAGTCACGGGCGATCGAACAACGAAATCACACAATCTCATGTAATCGAGCTTTTCCATAATGACTTCATACTTATATAATTTAGACATTTTTTTGCGCCGTATTAATTTTTTATGTACCTTCTTATACAGTAGACGGGTATCGCAAAACTTATATCAATATGTTATCTCGTTCGTTTGCTTTTAAATGAGTTTCAACTTGAGTTTTGTGATCAAGAGCTCACTAGCTAGCAGGCTGTGCCATGTAGTTTCCGACACACACTGTGTCCAAACTCATCTTTCATACAGTGCGTTGTCAACTTTTAAAACAAGCATTTAGTCTACTACACATATATTAAGCGTTTTTCGACCTAAATGAGAGTGCAAATTATTATAAATGTATTATTTTCTTTGGACATTGTAAAACAACGATATAAGCTAACAAGCCATAGCCTAATTGTATGGGGCTTTTTTTTTTTTTTTTTTTTTTTTTTTTTTTAAATATGCTTTCATGCTAAATGTAGTCTTTATAATTTCATAGTTTTCAGTGTTGGAACAGTCAGGCAGGCAGTGACTGAAGATTTTGCAACAGTCAATAACTAAACATTTAAAGTCTATAGCCTATCTGTTTTACTACTGCTAAACTGCATGTCAAAGTTCGTCTCACGTCCCATCGAGCTATAAAGAATTTAAAAGACATACTGGACATTTTGATATGTAAAGTGTCTTATTTGAACCGTTTTATAGCGCAATGTTTCGGGGGAACTGTCCTATCTCTTGCTTAACTCAGCGTTTTCTAGGCTATCATGTTTCTGATTGTGGGACCTTTGAAGATATTTTGTTTCAAGTCGAAACTAGATCCAACTAAATTTCCTTCAATTTATTTATTTTTTATTCTTTTTGTAATTTAATGCATTTTCAATTCCGTCGTGAAGAATTAGTATTAGTTATTATACGGTTAATGCAAAAGGGAAAGCTAGTTGGCTATTACATAGCACACCGTTCTTTTAGTGACGTTTCTACGGCAATCTTTAAGATTCATAAAGAAGCATTAATCACTGGCACACCGCGAGTATTAGTTATCTAATAAGGCGGTGGAGATCAACATTATGTTATGCTTCTTCTCTTTACATTAAGTTAATTTGTTTTTTAGTGTTCTAAATAAAACAATCTAAACTGATTTTCGTTACAGTTCAATGGGCCGCTATATAGGCACCAGTTGCTTTCAGATGTCTGAACTTTATTAAACGGTGTTCCTTAAACCTACAATGTATTGATGTTTGCTTATAAGAAAAAACAAAAACAAATATAGGCCTATATATCAATGATAGATAATTGTTAAAATATTAAGATTCTTAATTTTAGTGTAAAAATGTATACTGATTTCCGCGGGTCTATGTGTTGAGATACAATATTAGCCTATTGCACAGCATTGTATTTTAACATAGCTTTAACAGTTTAACCATCTATAACCTACGTTCTCTACAAACTAATTTGTAGAGAACATGGATGTACAGAAATCAGCTCAGTGTTATTAAAAATGAATACGAGAACAGGCCCAGATTTACATAAGCAGTTGGTTAGCGACTTACGTGCGAAAGGCATTCATAAGTGAAGTTTATGTGATTACTGCTAGAATTTAAGAAATGGAAAAGAGAACAGTTTTTCAAAACCATACCATTGCTGGATCTTCCCATTTAAATTTAATAACGAATTG
This sequence comes from Leuciscus leuciscus, assembly GCF_965113295.1. Classification (NCBI taxonomy): domain Eukaryota; kingdom Metazoa; phylum Chordata; class Actinopteri; order Cypriniformes; family Leuciscidae; genus Leuciscus; species Leuciscus leuciscus. Next base: position 36,036,441 of record NC_138726.1, on the reverse strand, counting down.
AATGGTAGGATTTGTCAACCACTGTCAGCTGACCAAGTTCACATTTTTGCCAAATACAGCTTGCCTCATTCAAAGCAAGAGGCAAATGCACAACCTTAGTGTTCACTGTTCAGAGATTTGTTGCTGTCTTTTTGACTTCAGCATTTCTTGGTAACGTTTTTCGCTAAAATTCAATGAAAACCAGGCCTCAATAAGTAGGCCTACAGATAAACTTCTCTTGTTGTCTTCTCTTCTGAGAAAAACTTAAAGCAGAGATGCTAATTTTCTACCTATGCTTTGTGGCCTGTGTGGGATATTAGAAAGCAGTCTATACGGCTAGACTGAGGTGAGGAGTCTGTCCTCTCTGGCTTGTCACTAAGGGTGGGATGTAGAGCTTTTTTAACCTTTGCCAGGCTCCCTCGGTGGGGAGGCAAGAAGAGATCAGGTCACGGTGTGTTCTTGTGTACCATGTCTCTGACCTCCAACATGCTGTGCTATAGCCGGCCAAACAGGGGCTCTTACTTTTTCCGGGGTGGTGTGTGTGGGGGTGAGGAGGTGGGGGTGATGTGGATTGAGATCAGTGTGGCTGCTTTCCCCTTTCACCTCAGCAAATTTGCCACACACCCACCCAGAGAGATTGTCAGGGAGGTCCCCCCTCCAAAATACACACACAAGCATTGCAAACAACAGGGATTTCGTATCTTGTCATTTTGCAAGTGTTTATAGTGGATGCTTTTGGAAGTTGTTTCGACCAAGTTTTTTTTTTTTTTTTTGCTATAGTCCCCTCTCACACCAATGCTTTTAAGAGCATGTCAAAAGAATTGAGGATGAGGGCTCGGTGACCAGTAGAGAAGCCTTTCCCAGGCACACCATCTAGTGTTCAGTGGGAAGTTTTCTATGGCTTGAGAGAGAAAGTGAGGGAGGGACGCAAAGGGAAAGCATGAAAGTTGAGGGCGGGAGGAAGAGAGTAAGGGACACAGAAGGAGGTTTTGAGTGAACGGTAACTCACTCTTCGAAGTCACAACTAGCAAGGCGCCTGCAGCTGAGAAAAGTAATGTAGACATTACAAATTATTCTCATGTATGTTTATCCTCTCTTTTTTCTAGTTACTCTTTTTTTTATACTTACCACATTGCCAATTTTCTCTCCTTTCTCTGTCTTGATTTGCTTGGGATGAGATCTTTGACCTTGCTCTGTAGCATGCTGATGATGACCCAAAGCAACCACGCTGTAAAAAAACTGTTCTCATCAAAACTAGCTCTGTCTCACTAATCTACACAGCCGTACACAGAGTACAATAGCTTTCATAAACTAGCGTTGTTTCTTGCTTTCCATTTACTATTGGCTGTAGACACACATCTGGCTTTGTAAGTTGCCTATTACGCATTGTCATTATTTTGGGTATAATTAAGTTCCCGAAAATATATACTTTTCTAAAACTTAGAAACATTTATTTCTGTTGCCTTGTCTTGTTTTTGAGACGGAAAATAATTAATAAAAGGATAATTTATTTATTCATTTGTTCTAATGTTAATTTACTTTATTTATTTTGGTGCTTGAAGATGTCCATTTTTTTTGTTTGTTTTTTTGTACCAGTGTCAAAATTATCTGATTTGATATGACATAAGAATTTATTTCATCATTCATATCTGTCATATGATGATCGTCAAATAATTGTTTGGCAGTTATTAGTTCAAATGTCGACATTCTAGCAAATACATCTTGTTAGAAAACAAGGTATTTTTTAAATCTCGAAAAAATATTTAATGAAATTTAAATTTCGAAAAAAAATTACATTCAAAAAGTCCACAGTGGTGTAACTTTTGAATATGCATTTTTAAGGATATAGTATCAACTTCTGTGCATAGCAATTACAATTTTTTCAGAATTGTTTATCAATGATTTCCAAAGACTTGTGCTGTTGTTCATCTTTTAGTAAGTCTTTTATAGTAGCTACATATTCACTGAGAGGGAGAGACATTTTTTTTTTTGTATTTTTTTTTTCATTTTATGATGAGGTAAAGTGACTATGAAATGAAATTTGCCAACCGAAAACAAAGGTCTTCAATAGGTTGCAGTTGTTTAATTTGTGAGCTGAATTATCATTACATATGACTGTAAATAAACAAGCGACTGGTAGTGTGCATTATCATTATGATTATTATTATCATCATCATCATTATATTATCAGTAATAGTAGTTTTTGCTATGTGTTTTTATTGGTTGTTGTTGTTTTGTTTTGTTTTGTTTTGTTTGTTTGTTTGTTTGTTTGTTTTTGTTTTTTACGGGGGGGTATATTTTTTACAATTAATTAATTAATAAAAAAAATGCACCTACCCCAAAACTATATTCACACTTTCCCTTTCATTGGCCTCACTTTAACAGACTTTTAATATTAAAACTTATTTATCAAAAAAGTTGACTTTTTTCCGTCTGGGCAACACATCGTTTGTGTGAGACACGGCTTTACTGTCATGGCAACTTTAACGTTATCTGATGTTCCAGCTCAGAGAGACACAGGGGGAAGATAATCCCTGAATTAAACAGGATCTGCTTTAGAGCCAGCCGTGATGAGCAGGCTGGGCCCTCGCCCCTCTCCCCTGCTCTGACACTCCCATGCTGGGGAACAATGGGGAGCCATCCTGTCTCTCCACAGGGCTGGGACACACTTCTTGCAGGGGTTTCATTTGCAAATGAATCTCCACGCTGATGAAAATGTTGAGAGCAAAGCCCCACAATGAGTTTGCCTCACAATTTGTAAATCAACTTGTATGTTAAACAGCATGATTTTTGAGGGACAAAAAGAGAGGAGGTGGGGTGAGAAAGAATGAGGAAACTGAAGAAAGGCCACTGCCCTAGAAGAAGGGAGGGAGGGAACAGAATAGTTTTTCTCACTTTCTATTTCAAATTCTTATGGTTCATTTTCTAGAAAAAGTTTCAAAACCTGTTCCACTGTATAATTTAAATGAAAATCATCATGTGTTCTGGCACATGATATTATTAATGTACACTTAAACATTGTTTGAACAAGCAAAGAGTTTCTTGCTTAGTGAAATGTTCAGTAAGAGTTTTTTTTTTATATATATTTGTGCTTGCATTGAAATGCTGCATAAATCATCACCTAAAATAGTAAGAAATGTTCTTATTGATTTAATAATTATTTAGTATTCCAAATAATTTAAAAACAATGCGCTGTATTAAGATGATCATGAAATTACTTCATTCACGCTTAGCCTTGTATGAATGAGTTTGAGCTTCTGCAGAGTGCATAGCAATCTGAATGCCAAAGGCTTACTTGTTCCTGTCAGATCCTGATTGCAGGCTGACTGGATACAAATTAGTTTAGTGACAGGGATAACCTGTCCAAGATGCCTGCCGTTGGTTGAAAATGAGCAAAGTTGACAGCAAATTGAAAGTCTAATAAGTCCTTCAAATGGTTGATTTGTGCCTAGTGGACATGTAGACAGTGAGGAGTATGAAATATTGGAAATCAATGACCCTCTATGAAATTTCATTAGGGCCCATTGTTCTCAGTTCATAGTATTTTTATGTTTTGATGGATTATCTGAAGAAAATGATTACCTAAGGTGGTCGAATTGATGGGACTTTGATACACATCTTCAAAGATCACTTTTAAGCAATATTGTAAAAGTGCTATTGATTTTGTCTCTTTTCTTATCCTATTTCATCATAGCTCTACATAGTGTGAAGGCCTTTTCTTTGAGTTATTTGGTATTTGTTTCTTTTTTGATGGTTGTTTTTTGAACGTATGAGGGGGATAAGCATTAAACTGATTAACGGAAGATTAACAACAAAAGAATTTGAACAGATAAAGCTGCTTCTTCAGATACAAAACATCTCTAATCGCTAATCCTCTTGTTCCCCCCCCCCCCCCCCCCCCCTCTCTTATTTTCTTCTGCAGGGGACACAGAGACCAACCTGGACGTCTCCCCCTGTAAAGACTCGGGTGCCCATGTCTGCAGCAGATGTTGCGAAGAGTTCTTTGAACTATCGGACCTTGAACAACACCAGAAGAATTGCACTAAGAATCAATTAGTTCTAATTGTGAATGAAAATCCAGTGTCTCCTTCCGGAACCTTCTCCCCAGGATCCTCTCCTCATAATCCTGATGAGCAGATGAATGATACAACTAATAACACAGATCAAGCAGAGTTGACCGACCTTTTGGAGCAGAACATACTTGACAAAGAGGAGGCCATGGACACAGAGATGTCAGGAGTCTCTGCACCCCATAATGATGGAAGTGGATGTATGGCAGGTGGCAGCCCACTCAGTGGTGTTGGAAGCAGCCATGGAGCTCTCGGCAGCTCTGGGTCCAGTATGGGGAACTCTGTCATCTCTGTCTCACTACCTCAGCTGGGTAACTTGACTGAGTTGGGCAATTTTTCCATGATCAACAGCAACGTCATTATTGAAAACCTACAGAGCACCAAAGTGGCTGTGGCCCAGTTCTCTCAAGAGACCAGAGGAGCGGGAGGGCAAAGGGTGGCTGTGCCAGCCCTCATGGAGCAGCTCTTGGCCCTACAGCAACAGCAGATCCATCAGCTACAGCTCATCGAGCAGATTCGTCACCAGATTCTTCTGCTAGCGTCACAGTCACCTGAGCTTCAAGCACCACCTAGTTCTTCCCCTGTGACTTTAGGTTCAGGTACTAGCCCGCTAACCACTCTTAGTTCCCATTTATCTCAACAGTTGGCAGCTGCTGCAGGGTTGGCACAGAGCATAGCTAGCCAGTCTGCAAGCATTAGCAGTTTGAAACAGATGGCTAATGTTGTGCAGCTACCTCAGAGCAATTCCAGTGTGGGAGAGTCATCTCAAAGCCTCGGCGCACCAGTGCCAGCTACAGTTAATGCCCAACCTCCAGAGAAGAGACCAAGCAATGCAGGAAGCTTGCATCCTCAGTTAGGAAACCCATCACTTGCAAAGTCATCCACACCTGCCTTTGCAATGGGAAGCCTTTTGAATCCTGTGGCTAATACCCTTCTACCTCAGCCCCCACCAGGCAACCCAATATTTTCCAGTGCACTGCCCAGTGTCGGTACCACAGTTGAGGATCTCAACTCACTGGCTGCACTGGCTCAGCAAAGAAAAGGCAAGCCACCTAATGTCTCATCTTTTGAACCGAAGAGTAGCTCTGAGGATACGTTTTTCAAGCATAAGTGCAGGTTTTGTGGCAAGGTGTTTGGTAGTGACAGTGCGTTGCAGATTCACTTACGTTCTCATACAGGTGAGAGGCCATACAAGTGTAACATATGTGGCAACCGCTTTTCCACCCGTGGTAACTTGAAGGTTCATTTTCAGCGTCATAAAGAGAAGTATCCACATATTCAGATGAACCCATACCCTGTCCCAGAACATCTAGACAATATTCCAACGAGTACTGGCATTCCCTATGGTATGTCTATGCCTCCTGAGAAGCCAGTGACTAGCTGGCTCGATAGTAAACCTGTTCTGTCTACTCTGACATCTTCTGTTGGCATGTTACTTCCACCAACCATACCAAGCCTGCCTCCATTCATCAAGAAAGAAGAGAATAACGCATTGGCTATAAGCAGCCCTTCTCATTCTGCAAAAAGCGACTCAGGTCCTGCTGATACACCTATGAAGAACACAGAAAGTGTGTTGGAAGAAGGTGAGAGCACAACCCTGCCTACCTCAAATGGAAAAGCTGAAGAAAACAATCAGTCATCCAGTTTAACAACAAGCATGAGCTCTGCAGTGGAGGGTACCATTGAGTACACCACCTCCAACAGCCCTCCAATGGCCACTAACCCACTCATGCCCCTGATGTCAGAACAGTTCAAAGCTAAGTTTCCATTCGGAGGTCTCCTTGATCCTCTCCAAGGCTCAGAAACATCTAAGCTTCAGCAACTTGTTGAGAACATTGACAGGAAGTTGACAGACCCCAATGAGTGTGTTATCTGCCACCGTGTTCTTAGTTGTCAGAGTGCACTGAAAATGCACTACCGCACACACACTGGGGAGAGGCCTTTCAAATGTAAAGTGTGTGGTCGTGCCTTCACCACCAAGGGCAACCTCAAGACTCATTACAGTGTCCATCGAGCTATGCCGCCACTGAGGGTCCAGCATTCCTGCCCTATTTGCCAGAAGAAGTTCACAAATGCGGTGGTACTGCAGCAGCATATTCGCATGCACATGGGTGGCCAGATCCCCAACACCCCTTTTCCTGACAACTATCCAGAATCCATGGGGTCCGATGCTGGCTCATTTGATGAGAGAAATTTTGATGATCTTGACTTCTCTGATGAAAACATGGAAGGAATTGAGGATGGACCAGACAGCAGTATTCCAGACACACCAAAGTCAGCTGATGCATCTCAAGACAGCCTCTGTTCATCCCCTACTCCACATGAGTCATTAGGTATGGAGAGCCAGAAGTGTGCCAACCAGGGAGCAGTAGAGGAAGTGCAGTGTGACCAAGGGAAATCATTGGAGAACGGATTAATGGAAGGAGACAGACTCACAAATGACTCCTCTTCACTTGGAGGCGACTTCGAAAGCCAAAGTGCCGGAAGTCCAGCTGTCTCTGAATCTACCTCTTCCATGCAAGCTCCATCACCCTCTAATGGTACTATCCAACAGCCAAAGTCTCCGAGTCTGGAGGATCGACAGCAGAGGGCATTGTCATTGGAGCACATTAGTGCATGTCTCATGCAGTCTCATTCTGCCAGTCCTGGAGCTCTGGATCTTTCTTCAATTAACTCATCAAAAGATCCTCTTAGCATGCTTTTCCCCTTCCGTGAGCGAGGCACCCTAAAGAATACAGCATGTGACATCTGTGGCAAGACATTTGCCTGCCAGAGTGCCTTGGACATCCATTACCGTAGCCATACCAAAGAGAGACCGTTCATTTGCACAGCATGCAACCGGGGATTTTCCACCAAGGGGAACTTGAAGCAACATATGCTGACGCATCAGATGCGAGATTTGCCCTCCCAGCTCTTTGAGCCGAACACCAGTCTTGCCTCCAGCCCAACTCCATCCCTTCTGTCTGTTGGGCCATTGACCTCCATGATGAAGACTGAGGTCAACGGCTTTCTGCATAGTTTTCAACCTGAAGTAAAAGACTTGCCCTCAGCATTAGTGACCTCATCTGCTTCCACTTCTCCAGTACTTTCGACTGCCCCACCACGGAGGACGCCTAAGCAGCACTACTGTACCACTTGTGGGAAGACATTTTCTTCCTCCAGTGCCCTGCAAATCCATGAGAGAACCCATACAGGAGAGAAGCCCTTTGCTTGTACCATATGTGGACGAGCATTTACCACCAAAGGAAATCTCAAGGTAATTATCACTGCATATTAGATGCAAATAATTTTCTCAGATTTTATGAAATACATGATTTGAGCATTTCCAGATGTTTTTTCGCTATTTATATTTGTGAAAAGCCAGCCACAATGGGTATTGACCGTATAAACCAGAATTGATTGGGGAAAACAATTAGAATGCATTGTGAATTATAAAGGGGGGAAAGCACAAGTATAAACAGCATTGCACAAAACCAAAGGTGTGTGTGTGTGTGTGTGTGTGTGTGTGTGTGTGTGTGTGTGTGTGTGTGTGTGTGTGTATATATATATATATATATATATATATATATATATATATATATATATATATACATATACTGAAATAATAAAGGGGATGCAGAAATGGGATGTTGAGTCATCCCATAAAGATGAATATTGGTCTGAAACCTGAGCTTAAAATTGGTGTAACATAGCCGGGAATGCTTTACTTAACAGGCTTTAATCACAGTTACCAGCAGCTACCACCCTTAGCAGTGGCACGCTCACTTTTTTTTCCAGAGTTTGTCACAATGATCACAATAAAAAAGCCTAGCACACAAATAAATAGAATCCTGAATCCTGCAGAATTTCATATGAATGGGGAATGGATCATTTTAGAGCTATGTAAATTGTAAAAGGAGCTTGGTTAAAATTGCACCTCATAATGTTCAATGCTACACTAAGGGTTGCAACAATTAAACAAGGTTATTTTCCCGCTAAATGTATTGCATGCTTCAAGGGTGAACTGGGGGCAACTGTCAGATACAATACTGTCCACCACAATGAGAGTGGACAGTGCAATTTTCTCAGAACACATGTCTACAGACCCTTTCTTTCATATGCAGACCACCATTCTCACTGAGAGAATGTTACATAATTTTAACCTTGTTTTAATAATTAGACAAATGCTGCTTCCAGTGGGCCTATTTTAATACTAATTATTATAGTACTACTCCCCTTTTTCCATTGCATCATCTCACGTGTTATTCATTTTAATTTCCAAACTTTAAATGATGTAGCTCTCCTTATCCTTTGTTTTTATACTCTTTAATCCTTTTTCTTCTACTTTTTTTCTCTTTCTCTCTCTCCCTCTCTCTAGGTGCATATGGGTACCCACATGTGGAACAGTGCTCCTGCACGCCGTGGTCGCAGGCTTTCAGTAGATGGTCCCATGGCTTTCCTGGGCACCAACCCTGTAAAGTTTCCTGAGCTCTTCCAAAAGGACCTAACTAGTAGAGCTGGAAACGGAGACCCAACCAGCTTCTGGAATCAGTATGCTGCTGCTTTCTCTAACGGCCTGGCCATGAAAACCAACGAGATCTCTGTCATCCAGAATGGAGGTCTACCCCCTCCACTGTCAGGGAGTGTGGGCAATGGGGGCAGTTCTCCAATCGGAGGCTTGACGGGCAGCATGGAAAAGCTGCATAACTCTGAGCCCAATCCTGCTCTGGCTGGCCTAGAGAAAATGGCAAACACAGAGAATGGGACTCACTTCCGCTTCACACGCTTCATGGAGGACAAGGAGATAGTGACAAACTAGAGAATCGTTTTTGATGTGCTCATGAACAAATATACACTCTTTAACTGGCACACACAAGTGCTCCAGAATATGCGTCCATGAAAGAGAAAAGCAAGGAAAAAAACTGTATCAGCTTTTGCTTGCCATTAAGACTTTATGAAGAGGAGTTTGAAAAGAACTTGCTTTTTTTGTACAATGTACAACACGTTATAGTTTTTGGAGCTTATTTATTAGTGATTATAACCTTGCTCGAAAACCAAGTGGAAATATTAACAGTTACTTAGTTTTTATGTTATTTTCCGTTTTATCAGCAGAGTGAATCTGTATGAGTGTTTTAAAGTGTGCTTTTGAAACTTAGCTTTTCTTGGTAGAAGACTTCACCATGACATTAAATTATTTTCTATCTGTAGTATGTGTTAACAAAACTTGATGTTCATGTAATGATTTAGAGCTTAAAGTGCAACGTAAGGCTGTAAATACTTTACACTTATCTGTGCTAGATGGTTTACAAGCTGTGTAGAAACTTTCCTCTGAGAAATATCAACATTTCATAAATCCAGGGACATTGGTTAGTCCTTTTCTCTCTGTCTTAGAAGGTAAAAAGAAAAAAAAAGAAATGTAAAAAAATGGGTTTCACCTCAGCTGTTTATTTAGACCTTAGTATTTTCCTTTTGCTTTTTATTACATTCAGTTCTCACTCTTTATTTGTGCAAATAGGATATAAAGCTTAAAGGGTTGTTAGATGACAACATGAAGAGGTCCACACACTCATGAATGAGAGGGGAAAAGACAAAATACCTTGTGTGATCTTTGAGGTTTATATTTTGTTGGGCTTTCAAACTGCTGCTAGGTACTAGCATCTACTGCACATCATGTGTTGACACCCTATACATTTTTTTTTTTTTTTTTTTTTTCGAACGTGGAGCAACAAATTCCTTTACAACAATTGTACATAGTCTTACTCGACAAGACAAGGTCCATCTCGGCCAGGGGACAAATGATGATAGTGTTTTTATAAATATTATATAAATATATATATATATGGACTGTTACATGCACTTTCTTGAAAAGTTGAAAGATCTTTTAGGGCCCAGTTTCTCTACAGTTTAATACCTACTAACAACTACGATACTGTAATTCTTTACTCTAATAATCAAATACATCAGTTTTTCAAAAGAAAGAGTGTCTGTCTTGATGATTTGTATTGTGTTTTACCGCGTTTATGCAATCAACTTAATTATTTAAAATTATATATTCCTACGTTTATTTTTATTCGTTTTTTATTTATTTTTTTATTTTTATTTTTTATTATTTAAAATAATTTTGAGTTTCTCCAGTCGATATCCTGTTTTTAGTTCTGGCAGAATTTCTTCTGCTGATGGACTATGGATTTCTTCTCCCGACAGAGTGCATTAAACGTGTGAAATGTTAATCCAAAGTCGGTTACATATTTAACTTCAACGTGTCAGACCGAGTCCGTCAGGATGCAAATGCAATTACAGAGTGCTTCATTAAAACACATGCAGCTCCTCTGTAAGTCACATTTCTGAGTTCATCATTCTGGCGGTTGACAGGCTTCAGCATCTTTAATTAAACAATCGATCGTTTTAGAATCCCCTTTCTTTCAGCGTTTGTTTAGATGGATTGGTTCACCGTTCCTGTCTCATATAAGGGAAACTTTTCATATTCGCTTGGCTAATCCGTTTTCTTTAAGTTAATAGTTTTTAGATGAAAATATTTTCATATTGTAATGATAGTTAGGATGCTTTAATTTGGTAGCCTATGATTGTCTCATGTTTCCCGGAGATTTGGGTTTAGTCGGACTGTAAATGCCCTTTAGCCAACATTTGATATACATGATACAAATATAAATGAGCCTATTTATATTTATTTTGCGCTCTACAAACGAATAGTGGCATTTGCTTTATCCTCTGGATTTATCGTCGCCCTTTAACATTTTGTCCTCACCAACAAAAGCCTAGCCTAAAAAAATCCTGTTATCGGGGTATTTTATTGTTATTATATTGTTATCGATTCGTGGTAGTCTACTTATTCAACTACTTTTAAAACATTAAGGCAATAAACCCTTTAAGGAAATGTCACTGATTAATAGTGGGCTTTAAAAAATTAAATAATAACTATCAATCTATCATCGTTTAAAATAAAATATAGCCTATGTCCAGCTTTTTCACCAGCTGCATTTAATTTAACACACCATTGCACTTCCTGAAACGCAGGATCTGTTAATTCGAGGCTTGCATCCTCTCGCCCCACACCGCCTCCTCCCCGGATTTTATAGCTGGCTAAATTCCCCAATATTTACAAGATCGCGATGCTAAATGACCCCTGCAAACAGTCCGGGAGCGGCAGAGGGTCCCCGCCCCTCTCAATCTGCGCTCTCACCCCGGGACAGGCACTTTAATTGTTTGAACAGCCCAGTTTCCGGATTCTTCAATGACAGGCAGCGCGCACTTTATTGACATCATTGACACCAAACCCCTCTCAATTATGGCATTTGTCTCACGGTGTTTGCAATAAAAGTGATTTGATTCACACCCGTTAAATTTTGCTCCTGAACCGATGCATTTCATATTTGCGTTAATTTCGTCAATGTATAGGCTACATTTCTTAAGGCCAATCATTTCATTGTAATGTAAAAGTAATGTTGTGCACCTAATAGTTTCTCAATTTGATATGTAATGACTAATATCGTTGAATATTAGGCTATTAAACATAATGTTTATGCCTCCCACATCATGTTTTATGTTAACATTATGACGTCAATCAATATAGTAAGTACAGCTTGAATAATACCAATTTCATTTTAAACCACAATATGAGACACATAGTTAAAAATATAAGAGAACCTATTTTCCTAATTATTACTAATGATAAAAATAATAATAATAATAATAATAACAAATAAATAAAAAATAACTTATTTTGTAATTTTCTACTTTTAAATAATAATTCCATATTTTTCATTTATTCTCTTAAAAATAAATGAAGAAATATAGAATATTCTTGTGGAATTTTCGTGAACTAAAAAACAGAGAAATGTTAATCTTTAATATGTATTTAATAATCTTTAGTCATGTTCCTATTTCTGCAGTTCTTATTTTGAGTTGTAAACATTACACTGCATATCTGTAATTTGAAGTATAATTCCCTAATTTGTATTTATTTTTCCTCTTCTTCTTCGTTCTTTTATTATTAAAATAATAATAATAATAATTATTATTATTATTATTCACTGCTAAGTAAATGGTCTTCTTATTTAAACCAGTCAAAATGCATGGATGTCTCATAATGTGTTTTAAACTGGAATTGAACATTCTCTGAAATTATTTTTTATGAAGCCGACAATTTTATACAAAATAACTGATTAGATTTTTTTTTTTTTTAAACACCTGAACAGCAGAATGATCAGCAGAAATGAAAGTGATCCAGAAGAGAGATAATATTTGTGTGTGTGTATAAAGGCCTTCTGTACTTATCCTGTAAATGCAAAAGACAGAGGCACATTTTTATGAGACAATGAAGACACTAATGAGACAAGGACATAAAATATAAAATAATTAATAACAATAATAATAATAACACTCTTTACCCCCTGCCTTGCAGCATCCACAGAAATGAAAACAGATTCGTGACACGTTTTCTGAGACCTGTTGTTGCTTGAGCAAATAGGGCAGTGCATTTTTAAAAACACACAGAGATGAAGGAACTGAGTGCACTTTTCCATCTTTGAGTTTCTCATTGTTTTATTGCTGTTGTTTGAGCAGTGTTAAGTGTGCTCTATTTCATGCTCATGCTTCAGAGTATTAATCAGTTTCATTGGCTTTTATGAAACAGGACATGGGGTCAGTAAGCCGTATGCAGTGCATCTAGGCCACGTTATTTTACGTTTTCATTATTTATAATTTGACATTAGCAATATTTGATTTGCAGGTTAGTCTATGAAGATGCAGTTTACTTCATTACATTTAATAAAAGGGGTAGAATGTGCAAAAGAACAAGATTATAATGAGGCTTTTTCAGATTGATATGTGGAGTTACCTTGTTAGCAGAAAAGGCTGATATAATGATAATATTACAGATGAGAGATCTGCAGTCTGTACAGTTATGGAGGTGTGGTGTGAGCGAGTGAATAATAAGGCAGGTGGTCGTTGTTTCAGTTTCTCAAAGGGGAAGGTTATGAGATCTGACAGGATTCAGTATGAGCCTCGGGGAGTTCTCAATGGAGCGTGCGACCTCTTCACGTAACGGACCCACCTCTGGTCTATAGTGTCTGTACTGGCTTTAGCCCCGGGGGCTGGCTGTGACTCCCTGCTGTGTTTTTGGTCTACGCAGGGGAGATCAAAGACACCTTTGGGACAATTGAAGTGCTGCTCGACCGAACCACTGCTCAGCACCACACCTGCCCACCTGTCAATCATTCCCAGGTGACAGGCGTGTGTGGCATGTAGGAGCAAAGGATACAATTAGGGCAATTAGCATTGTCTTTTCATGGATCCACTGCTCATTTGGATTTTCATCTGTTCGTTGTCTGTTATTAGTGTTGTCCTTTATCCTCACTTTCATCCTGATTAGTCCGGTATTTTCTCCCTTTTTCTTAACTCACTCCCGCCCTCTGTTCTCATGGTTCATGATTTCCTGAGGAAAGAGTCTCAGTCTCTGAGACGTGTACACAGCTGGCTGAAAGAGAACCTCTAGATTGAAAGAGCAAACATGGAGGAAGATTTCTCAGCCTGTCTTTGTGTGTGTGTGTGTGTGTGTGTGTGTGTGTGTGTGTGTGTGTGTGTGTGTGTGTGTGTGTGTGTGTGTGTGTGTGTGTGTGTGTGTGTGTGTGTGTGTGTGTGTGTGTGTGTGTGTGTGTGTGTGTGTGTGTGTGTGTGTGTGTGTGTGTGTGTGTGTGTGTGTGTGTGTGTGTATCATGGCAGAGTAATCAAACTGCAAGAACAGCACAGAAGCTGCATCTTGAGCAGCATGTATACAATAAAAATATGACTTTACACAATACTGTTTAATGCTGCATAAAGGAAGTATTAATACAATAACAATTCACAATTGTATAAATAATTCTAAGAAATAAATTTTTGTTAATATATATATTTTAAATATATAATATTTAAATGATACATTTTGAAATATGCTCTGTCATGACAGAAAAAAATAAAGGCTTCTTTGATTCATTTACACAGAGCCACATGTAATACTAAGGGCTGAGGTTGTATATTTTATAATATTTTATTTTCACTAAGGTTTGTGCACCATTCAGAATTAAATTGATTGAAAAAAATCAGGTAGTAAACAGGGTGCAGAATTGAGTTAAATAAGTAGAAAGCCATTATTAAAAAAAATATATATATATATATATATATATTGTTTATATATTTACATCATGTTTTATATATTCCATCATATTTATTTAAATCACTTTTGTGGACCACAGTTTTTTTGAATTTCAGTTCAGTACGTTCTTCTCCCCGTCATAAAAAAATAAATAAAATCATACTCGTGAAATGAAAGTGAACTCTGAAGTCTTTCAATTTAGAATTATTGCACTATCCCAATTTGAATATGCATTGTGTCTTAAATCAGAATTTGGAGCAGGTGCGAAGTCACCTGTTTGAAACAGTTCAGTAAAAAGTACAACTTTCTCAATCTTTCTGTTTCTTACTCTTTCTGTCTCATTCTCTCTCTCTCTCTGTCTCTCTCTCTCTCTCTCTCTCTCTCTGAATCCTGAATCAGGGCTCTGTCTTCTGCTCAGTCTGGCCGCAGGTTCGCTCTGAGTCTGAGGTGGGACAGGGGCCTGGCCGCAGTCCAATTGTGCGAGTCATTTATCTGTCCACTCCTTCAGCTTTTCTCCTGGCACTGAGCGACACACACACAGAGATATTGTATTACAGCTGCCATTGTCCCTAGACAGACAGGTGGGACTCTCACTGTGGGGTCCTAAAAGCCAGGCGGCAGTGGGCAGACATTGGGTGCGTACTTTATTAGTGCACTCATGCCTGCAGAAGCCTCCCAACAGTACGAGGGGAGGGCGTACAGTAAGGTCTTGTCCCTCTCACAGAGCAATGGCTGTCTCAGGCTTGGGTTTATCATCACTGCTGAAATTGCTGGAAGTTCTTTTGTTGGGGTTTTATTGCAGGACGGGTATTTAGCCTCTTTCTGATGCTAATGCCTTAAATTTTAGGGACTCTGAGCTCATTCTCCAAGTCTCAAGGCCGCAAGGGTGGTGACACTGTCCGTTATGAAAACAGTTCCCTCTATCTCTCCCTCCTTTCTTTTTTCCCTTGTGAATAAAAGAAGAGAAGGGCTGCATTTAGGCCATCTGTGCTTCCAGTGCTTGAGTGTAATTTAATGTGTAGGTCCATTTTAAGATGAAGCCCATGTACTCTTGTGTGGTTTGTCTGTAGAATGGAGCCCAGATCGGTTTCCTCTTCCTTTAAGAGCAGTGGGAGATTAAGTAGGTTGATTGTGTTCCTTTCACCATCAGAATGAGGGCCGGTAACCTTAGCCTGCACTGTCTGCCATGGGGCTCAAAGACAGGTAGATGCTCACTCCTTCGTTAATGTCATCCCGTAGATTACGTTTCCTCATCGTCAGAGTGTCTTAAGATGCACTGTAAGGACATGCATTCCTCCTCTATCCTCACATACTGTACAATGCCAACGGAGGAACTGTTGTCAGAAAGAAGGTAAAACGACATATTTTAGCCATAAACACACACACACACACACACACACACACACACACACACACACACACACACACACACACACACACACACACACACACACACACACACACACACACACACACACACACACACACACACACACACACACACACATATATACATGAATTTCTATACACTGTGATCAGCCTCATTGTAGTATGAAGACATCCTAATTAGTTCATATATCTACACACAAAATGTTCTTCTTTGCCCACTTTTTTCCAGCCCCATTTTCCCCCCCATTTTATATATATGGTGGTACAATAATATTTAATAAAAAAGATACTAAATGATTATAAGTATAATGATAAAAAAATTCAATTATTATTTCTAATTATTAATAATTATTTCAGACAAGAGCAGTTTGGTACACTTTAAAAAATGATCAATAAGTTATGGAAATGGTTTTTAGATTACATTAAATAAGTTAAGCAATTTCAACTTTTTTTTTTTGAAGTTATAAGAGATTCAGCTTTTTTTTTTAAGTCTGGTTACATTAATATACTTTGTTTAAATGACATACAAAATTACGTAAAAATTTAAGGCAGAAAGTTCTATTACATGGATGGAAACTTCTTAAACCTTCTGTCAGTATTGCAAAATTAATTTATTGTTCATCATATTCATCATGTGAACAATATGCGAAACTCAAGAATTACTGTAAATTCAGAAACAGCAATCTACACCGTTTGTCTCTCTCTTTGTTTTTTTTCTCTCTCCAAGGTTTTGAACTTGGATACACAGCTCATTGTTTAAAACCTCACGTCTGATTTTACTTATTTGTAAA
This sequence comes from Leuciscus leuciscus, assembly GCF_965113295.1. Lineage (NCBI taxonomy): Eukaryota > Metazoa > Chordata > Actinopteri > Cypriniformes > Leuciscidae > Leuciscus > Leuciscus leuciscus. The sequence continues at coordinate 36,020,080 of NC_138726.1, read as the reverse complement.
TCGCTTTGGATGAAAGCAGATTAATGATTAAATGTAAATGTAAAGTTTGTTGTATTCAGCGTTTATCACTAATCTGTCTTTTTTTTTTTATCTTCACACCAGACCTGCATGTCTGCTTTATTTCCTTTTTTCTATAACACTTGTGTTCGTTTCATTCGCGTTTTCTTTCTGTTTTCCCCCCTTAATCCATCTCTTTCTCTTTCTTTCTCTCTGGTGTGGTCTCAGGAGTAACGGCTGAGTTTTAATATTAACCTGTTGCGATGAGGGCCGTGAGGCAGCGCAATAAACCTTGTCAGCATGAATATGTATGTGTGTACTCTAAATGGTGGGAATAGAGATACAGGCCCTGATAGGTCTTTTTAGGACTCTCTCACAGGAGCCATTAAGTTTCCAGTGTTGCATTATGGGCTTGGAAAAAAACCTGTAGACATTCATACTGATATCAGTGGTTCTTTCCAGGATGCCACAATTGACCCATGCTAGGATTTAAAACACCTGAAGCTTTGTGTGTTGCTGATCGAGATGCCGTAGTCCTCAGGGCCACTGACCCAGATACCTTTTTTATGAAGAGTTCAATCCAAATCTTGCTGAAGTGAGTCTTTGAATAGAAATGAATGCATCAAAAAGATGTTAGTGTGCTCTCGGGCCAGACGTGACTATGGCATCTGGCATGAATAACAGATATTCCATCCTACAAGTTAATTTTTAATTGATCGACTGTTGGGAAAGCCCAGTTTTAACAGTCAAAATTAGCCCTGCAGAGATTTTTACAGTTTAGGATATTGTGTTTAGCAACTCATTGAAGAAAATATGAATTCTAATTAGTTGCAAGTGACCAATAAAGTAGAATATTCCTTTATAATCTAAAATATCTCAAAAATCAAACATGACAAGACAGGAAATATTAATGAATAACCAGAATTAAAGGGATAGTTTACTTGCGCTTGTTCCCAGAATACTTGTGTTTTCTGCATCTGCAGCACAAAACATTTACTTTCCAATAGAAACAGAGTCCACCCTGTAGTTTAAAACCTCTAAGAGTCCTTTGGCTTTTTTATTAGATAATCGATCCATCCATATTAAAACAACAGAGTAAACTTAGTGTTTCTCATATACTTCATTATTGCAGCCATTTGACCAGGCAGCATATTATAGCAAACTGCATGTCACAGACCATCAATACAGCTCTAATCAGGGTTAGTTATGGCTGTACTATAATGGCCAAGCCTCCTGTGGTCAGTGGGTCCACTGTATTCATGTGTATGTGTGTGCTTGGGGGAAACATGGCGGAAAGAGAATGGGATGCTCAGCATTTGCACTAACAATTTGATTATGTTGTTGAATTACTGTTATATAGATCTGCTGAGGTCTTCATTTCACGGTATAAGAGAGAGAGATAGACAGTTTGCGGTATGTGAATACTATATGCGTGTTTGTTGTGGTATCTCCTTTTTGTGGTATTGGGTTTTGTTTTATCACTGTTTATTTAGTTTGCTGTGTGGGTGTTGTTTGTGTTCCTCTGAGCGATTTGCGGTGAAATACAACCCTTGAGCTGTCACTATTGTGAAAACAATTCTGATAGCCTGGTAACGATAATGCTATTTTGTCTGAGAACATTGTGCATGTGGACGGCAAGACTTGTGCAGCCAGTGCGACTGCGACCCAAGCAATGATAAAAACATTTCATTTCATTTTTAAGAACTTTAAAGAATATTCCATTTGACATTTAGTAGCTGACATCGGCCTGTCAACGATGCCTGTGATTCTCAACAGTTGGTTTGAGACTCACTCAGTGTTGCAAGCCTTGTATCTTTACAGCGCTATATTTTGGACCAGTCGCCTCCATTCAGCAGCAGTGCGGACACAGGACAGGTGTCATCTTCCCTGGCCATGGAGGCAGGTAGGCCTGACCCAGGTAAGATTATCCTCTCTCCTCACCACATAACTCAAATCAGTCAGCGCTATCACCCAGCTCCACGAGGAGCCATGTCATGAAACTCAACACACGAACATGTGACACTTACACCCGTAAAACATCTCCGATATTTAATATTCAACGGCCGGTGTTATTTACATCTCACTCAGTGATAGATGATCAGCCTCCTACCAGAGATACTGCAATTCACAAGAATCACTTTTACATATGTGTGGAATTTCTCAGGTGGCTCATGCGCATCTGATGGAGTCTTCAAAGTAGAAGAAGTGTCTTGAGACACTTCAAAGAGTTATGTCTTTTTGTTTTAGATTAAATTTTAATGTAACTCTATCCTGACTTCTACATTTCTGTAACATAACCCTTAAGTGATGTCAGATGGCAGTGATTAAATATGGATGGAGATTTGGTACATTTTCCTAGAGGGAGAGAAAGACAGAGATGGGTAGTGAGAGAGAGAGAGAGAGAGAGAGAGGGGGGAAGAAAGAGTATACTGCCCCCCAGTTGGGGGTAACCGTTTTTTACGGTTAACACCACCCCACTCCTTCAGATTGAGGAATCTCAGAGGTCCTGTCAGTGTCATCTGCATTCAGAACTAATGGACTTAAAATCAGCTCTACCTCCCAAGCTTTAATGAGTGTTAAATTAATGAAAGAATTCCATCCCCTCCTCCACCCCCTCCCTCTTTTTCTCTAATTCTCTCTCTTTCTGCTTGGTTTTTGCATGACAACATTTTCAGATTGCGTTCTGAGACGGATCAGTCCCTTGTTGGCAGTAATTGGGTGCTGGCCTGGGTTAATGCGCTCACCACCATTAATGAAAACGTTGAGCTGTAAGTGGGACTGTATGAAACGGAGAACGTTCTCAATAGCCTCCAAACAGTCACCAGGGTCCATTCTGCAGCAGGCCGGGCCCAGCTTTTATTGGAGTGAAGTGAAGCATGAATTCTGTGAGGGAAAGATGGAGCCAGTTATATTCAAAGCTGTAAGCCAGACGGTTGAATGAAATAACCTTTTTTTTTTTTTTTTTTTTAGATAAAGAGAATCTCTTGGGTAAGTCAGGTGAATAAAGGCCCACACAGAGAGTAAAAATGCAATGAAAGACACACACACACACACACACACACACACACAGACATTTTGGAAATACTGTGCTAGATGAAATCTGTTTATTTCTCAGGATACATAAAAATTGCAATTAAATAAAATGTAAAAGGGAATACAAATTTAAAAAAAATCCCAAATGTGTTTATTCATTGACATGCAATCCAGTGTCATAATTTTAAAAGAAAATCCCCTAAATATATTCATGACATCATTCAGTGAGAGTTGCTTAATTTACTCTCTCTCTCTCCCTTTCTGTATTTGCTTTTGTTGTGATTAATCCAGAAAGAAGCTGACATATTTTCTTGTAGAGTCTCACAGCTTCCTAAACTACCATACACAAACTTCAGTAGTTATAGTTTTCATGCCACCAATGTGAGAGCACAGCTAAAGGAAAATGAAACACACACACACACACACAAAAAAGACTGTAAACTTGAGTCTATGATAAGATATGTATGTGTGTGTGTGTGCGTGTGCGTGCGTGAGTGTGTGCGCGTGCGTGTGTGTGTGTCCGTGCATGTGTGTGTCCATACAGCACCACCAACAGACATTCAGTGGGGTCACCATCTCGGCATTGGTAACCATCGGCAACAGACCTCTTTAATAGGAGTTAATCATGTACCCTGAGGTGACATGAGCAAAGCGGTTCTGTGTGTTAAACTGTTCCATTGAGCTGGAATTGGTTGATGAGGGTTGTTACAGGATTTCCTGTCAACATTGTAGCTGCATTCACACAAACATTATATGGGAAAAACATGGTGTGTGAAATGGTGGATCAGTAACAAAAGTATGTAAAAGGATGTATCTTATTGTACTTCAAAAAAAGATTTTGATAACATTTTACAAGGTAACACTTTACAATAAGGTTAATTTTTATGAACTATCATTAACAAAGATAAATGAATGAATACGGTAACAAATGTATTGTTCATTGTCAGTTAATGCATTAACTAACATTAACTCATTGAACCTTATCGTAAACTGTTACCCTTTAGGTTTCATTTGTTAGCATTAGAATTAGTTAACAAACTAACAATGATCAAATACTTCTAAAGCATTTATTAATCTTAATTCATGTTAATTTCAACATTTAATAAAACGTTATTAAAATAAAAGGTTATGTATATATTATTTAATGGACCTGAGCTAACATGAACAGTTGTACTTTAATTAATTTACGTTAACTAATGGGACCTTGCTGTGTTACCAAGATTTAATAGAGCTTTTTCACCTTCATTTCTTTTCTCTCTCTGTTCCTCTTTCTCTCTATTTAACAGATTTTATTTTGGCCTTGGCTTACATCAAGACACATACTAAGTGTTAAGTCAACTGTTTTTTAATAATTAACTGTAATCAGACTGTGAATGTAGCATTTAATAATCACTTAAATGCTTAGGAGAAAAAAAAGTTCCTACATAATCAGAAAAAGTACAACTACAAAGTAGCTAAAAGAAGTGTGAGACCAGGAGAGAGAGAGGGAAGAGATGAGATCTAATGAAGGGCTGGAGATGAACAGATTGCCTGGCAAGGAAGGGCAGTCTCACAGTGCGGATGTGACTGCCGTATCGACATATGCACAGAATCTGAAATCTGAATTTTAAATTCTGGAGAGCTGCTCACACTCTTTAGTGTCAAAGAAATGCCATCCTGTACAGCTGTCACATGACACCTCAGACCTCACACACACTCACACCATTAGCACACATACATACACGGCGCATACCTAAGCTTGTGCATCCACACACACACACGGCCGTGAAGGAACTAGTAAACACCGGTCTTGCCAAATCGCAACATCTTAGACACACATGCTGCCCAAAATTCTTGTGAAAAGTCGAGAATGAACAAAAAAAAAAAGTAAGAAAATCTCAACTAAAACAAAAATGTTAATTGTAGCTTATTGTTTTAGAAATGGATCACCTTGTGTTATTTCCAGATATCACTATTGGTGTAGTGTAGTAACCATAATTTTGTTTGCTCATTTTCTGTAGCCACTTTTTTATTTACTGAATAGAAATCTCCAAACAACACTATGAGCTTAGAATTATAAGGTTCTATCTCCACTTTTGGTCGAAATTGAGTTTTTGACATAATCTGATCCATTAGGTGTTTATTAATGCCTGTGTGGTGTTATTTTTGTAAAAAAAAAATATTTTGTTAGTAGTTATTAATACAATAAAAAGGTTCCATCTCTCCATTGCCAGCTGGGATGTAAAAACTTTGATGCTCAATATCTCAGAACTACCCTAAATGGAGATAGAACCTTAAAATTCTAAACTCACGACTTGTCAGAGGAAGAAATTAATGTAATATAATATAATATAATATAATATAATATAATTAATATAATATTTACAGCAACATCAGTATCATTTTTTTCTTTCAATTGCTAACAAGCATCAGTCAATAATGAAGCCACATTTTCAAAATTCTTCACACATTTAGCGAAACAGAAGTCTATGCTGACCAAATTTTAGATCAGGGTGTTATGACAGTGTATGTTTTCTGAATGAGAATTGTTGCCAGTGTTGGAACGAGTTTATTTTGAGACATAAATGAAGTGTTTTGTTGGTCAAGATTAATGTTGGTAATGCAGACTGTATGAGAGTTTTGAAAAAGTTGCTTCAGTATTGACTAATGCTTGTTAGAAATTGAAGAAAACAAAATTATATATAAAAATAATTATAATAATTATAAACTTGCAGTCATGCTGCTTTACTGTAAAATTGTATATACTGTAAATAACTAAGTAAATGACCAGAATAAATGGGATACAACAAATAACCTTTTGCTCATCCAAGCAACACACAGACTTACAACAGGAACGGTAATAGGTGGAGTGATGTAAATAATGAAAACTGTATAACAAAACTGTTTGGGGTTTGGGTTTAGAGGAGGCCGAATTAACTGTTGTATTATACATTATAATATTTGCCAATTATTTACATACAGAAATTCTGATGTTTAATATAGGCATGGTGAACCTTGTTAATGAGTAATAATGAGTGACGCATTGGGTGACTGCACAGAGAATAGAGGAAACAAACTTCATGAGTGTGTGTGTGTTTGTGTTCGTCAAGTCTGTGAATGCCTTTGTGTATTTTTATCACACACACACACACACACACACACACACACACACACACACACACACACACACACACACACACACACACACACACACACACACACACACACACACACACACACACACACACACACACACACACACACACACACACACACACACACACACACACACACACACACACACACACACACACACACACACAAAGCCATCCATGACATGCACAGTTTTGTTATACAGTTTTCATTATTTACATCACTCCACCTATTACCGTTCCTGTTGTAAGTCTGTGTGTTGCTTGGATGAGCAAAAGTTTATTTGTTGTATTTTATCCCATTTATTCTGGTCATTTAATTAGTTCATGTGCATGTCATGAATGGCTTTGTGTGTGTGTGTGTGTGTGTGTGTGTGTGTGTGTGTGTGTGTGTGTGTGTGTGTGTGTGTGTGTGTGTGTGTGTGTGTGTGTGTGTGTGTGTGTGTGTGTGTGTGTGTGTGTGTGTGTGTGTGTGTGTGTGTGTGATAAGAATCTTTAACAAGTCTATTGAGGGTGGCTACACACTTACCCCACATCCAGTCCCCTACTGAATCAGATCTGTCTCTGTTGTCAGAGCACATTAGATACAGGCCAACACACACACATACACACACACGATCAGATGAACAAACTATGCACTCATACTACAAAGATGCTCACATCTCTTGCTAACACACACACTGACATTAGCATTAGAAAATGGGCTATCAGCTGCAATAAGCGAGATGGAAAAGAGACAGAATGTGTCTGTGAGAGAGAGAGAGAGAGAGAGAGAGAGAGAGAGAGAGAGAGAGAGAGAGAGAGAGAGAGAGAGAGAGAGAGAGAGAGAGAGAGAAGCGTAGCGTAGTTTACCATACAACACAAATACTTTAGTATCAACAAATAGGTTTCAAAATATCACATCATCCTTCCTGTTCAAACACAAGAAGCACAAACATCTCACAATTGTTCAAGAGTGTGCTAGCATCAATTATCAACCGACTGTAGCTTCATGATAATGATTTAAAATCATTTCGCGACATCACGCTGGGAGAACGAGTGCTCTCTGTACAGCTACGAAAAACCCAGGGCCTGCATCCCCACACAGAAGAACATTTCTCTGTGTCTTTCTGTGACTTTGGAACATAATTGAGTTTAAACACTCAATACAACATTAATTAGTTTAGCCGTCTGCTGGTGATACCATAGATAAGAGACTATGTAATTCATATTGATTGGAATATGCACATTGAATACAACCTCTTAAGACAAGCCTCCTTTATTAAGCTTGCACAAAGAGCAGGTCATCATTTGTACAAAGAGAGATCGCTTTAGATTTTATCTTTCTCATAAAAAGATTTGATTGGGTTTTCTCTCTAAAGAACCATCGCTCCCCACGTTATTCTACTTTGATTATATTACCTCTTAATTAGTTTGCATATTGAGTTGAACAGAGTTTATTGATTTCACCAGCTTTCATTTGCATTGCAAAATTCTTCTAATCCAATATAATCTTATCCATAGCCACAGAGAGAATAATGACTTTCTTTCTGCCAGTTTTCTTTTATCCCCAACCGTTACACTATTTTATTTTATTTTACTTTTCACATTATCTGAACGTTGTGTTTTTACATTATTTGGCTTGTTAGCTATTTGATATTATTTAGTAAGATGCAGAAACTCTTCTATCCTAACCATTACAAATTTCTGTAAATCGGTAAATCAGATCTCACCTTCTGTATTTTTTAAACCAGAAGTGCTTTAACAGTTTTGTGATAACAAACATCATAATTTTGTATTTCATGACATTTTCACCTCGTGTGCGTGTGTTTCAATATTGCGCTATGTGAAGGATAGGCTTGCATGTATTTTCGTGAGTGTGTGTGTGTGAGCGAGACTTCTGTGGAGAGGTTGATGAGGAGGTGTCAGGTCTGTAGCTGTTGATCTCACACACATTGCAGTGGCATGTTAAAATGTTAAACTATTCAGACTAATGAAACACAGGCCTGAGCTAATGACCTTCCTCGGGGAGTAGACCTGTCCTTCTGGCTCTCTCTCTCTCTCTCTCTCTCTTTCTGTTTGTATCTGCATGTTTTAGTATCGTCACCATATATAGATACACTTGTTTTGAAGTCATAGCTGGCTGGCAGAGGTGTTTTCCTGTGGACAGTGGTGATCTCATTCTATGTGTAAGTGTGTTTCATCATTGGTTTCCATGCTGTATGTGAGAGTATGCAACCCCAGGCGCTCTGTATGTGTATGTGTGTGTCTGTGTTTGTGTCTTTGCTTTAGTCAGTGACTCATTCACCCCAGGTTGGATCAAAGGGCTTTTAAATGGGCCACACTGACTATGAGGCAGAGTGAGTTACCCGGGGTTTACAGCACTATCAGCACCCAGACTATCTACACACATATGCACAGTGATCTACAGCAGTTGAGCACTATGAATAACAGCATTGTTCTCCGAAGAGAGCTACAGATTTTCACTACACATTTAAAAAAAAAGTCTTATATGAAATTAATCAAATATAATTTGAAAATATTTATAAAATATTATTTATTATATATTTTGGAACATGTTAAATCTGACACAACTAATCTCAAATTGTACTTTATTTAAGTAATCAAGCGTTGAATCCCCTTCTTCCATTTCCAGTCAGGACATCCCTTTTTTACTGTAATGGTTATATACCAGATGGATTCCAGGCCGTTTGTACATGAACAATAGGCATGGTCAAGATCATGTTTATGTGTCTGGCAAAAGAGCCATGTAAGTTAGTATGGTATTACAGGAGGAAGTGGCTATGACTAACACTGAGGTTTCCAGATCAAATGCAAACAAAGAGTATTAGTTTTCAACATTTGTAACCGCCATGGCGTCTTCTGGTAAGACTGAATGTGTCACATATGTCGCTAAGAACAGCTGTTTTCAAACGTTGTGAGGCCACAGACCCCCAAATAAAAAACTGTGGCTGTCAATAGGATAAAATAATTATGATTAATCTCATGAAAAGTCTTATTTTTATTTATTTTATTTTGTTATAATTTATATAATATTATGGTTTAATTCATATAGCAAATTCTTGCTGAGGCCTTTAGATTGGTTTTGATCTGAAACCCAGTCCTTGTAAAGCATATCTCTTTAAACTTGACATAAAACAGCCTCCCAGTTTACTGGGACCAGTCGTAATGACATGGCTAAATACTTCTCCCACAGACCCTGCAGCCTGAGGGTGCCACATCACACTGAACTCTGACCTTATCAGGTGAGAAGGCGTAAGTGACTTGTAAAGCATGTAAATGAAGACCTGTGCCCTGCGAGGGGTTACATTAGCCCCTGAGGAGGGACAGAGAGGCGGGGGGAGAAGGAGAAAGAATCGGCTCACATATGTACTGGAGTCCTGTTCCTTGATTGACACTGCTCTTTGCTGACTGCGAAGACACAGGAACGTAGAACTACTTTACATGTCTGCTCTGGGAGAGATGATGAATCTACGAAAGCTTTTATTTTAAGACTTTGAAGAATGAGTTGGTTTGTAAAAAAAAAAAAGAAAGTTTTTTAAATCCATAATTGTATTGCAGTTTCACCATGAGTTCTTAAAGATTAAATTATGTTTAACAATACAATGAAGCCAGATGGACAAACCATATTAATTAAATATATAAAATATTAAGCATAGGTCAATAAGGGTTTTTAATGCTAGCTTATTATCATCTGCAAGAGCAAACATGAATTATTTTCATGCAGTCGCCATCTCTCCTCTGCTCTCCATTCTCTTGCCGTCAGTCTTCAGCGTCCCAGCAGGCACTGAATGATTTATTGACAGGGTAAACTCTATATGAATCAGACTTAATCTTTAGTTATACAGTTTACAATGTTTGAGTAACTAAACGGCATGTGTGTACACACAGTTTTCATCCAACTATTGGGCTGAAATCCGTAGGGAGCTGGGGTAAGCCGCATTGAAGGAAATCTCAGTGTCTTAATGCCGAATGAATTTAGAATTGCACCAGTGTGTATAAACTGCTCACGGTAGCAAGTGGACACCCATATAGATGTAATAATAATAATAATAATAATAAACAGACCAGGTTTTCCAACACTGGTTTTTGAAGGTATCCGTGTTTTCTAGCATGTTGCTTAAGAAGCATCAATTTTCCAAACAAAGCAGTTAACATTTTACTCCTTTTTTCCCAAAACATAAAATGTAATACCCCTTTACCTATAACTACAGAATAACTGAGGTGTTAAGAGAACGTTTGAAATGGATGAATGAATACACACAGGAGATGACATTTTTTTTTGTAGTGTATTTTTATTTTTTTGGTTATCCCCCATACTTTAGCAGCATGCATGCCCCTGTGAAGTGGCATTTTTCTGGCATGTTTAAGTGCAGCTATTGTAAAAATGGCTGGCTTCCTGTTGCTCTGCTGAGCAAGTGGTTGTATTCAGCCGTAAGGAAGGGGAATAGTTTAAATGCAGATGTTTTCACCCTAAACACACCCATGAGACACAAAGTGTGCACAGCAGACAGAGAAACATGAAAATTATTTTTCAACCAACACTAATTCTAAATTGATTTATTTAAGGCCAGAAATGTAGTAGACAAAATGGGTCTTCATAAATAAATGTATGTATATATTTTAAGTTGTATGTTTGTACATACACTCTAAAAAATGCTGGGTTGTTTTTTAACCCAGAATAACTACAGACTAAAATTGGTGATGCAACTTGTACGACAAACAATTGTTACCTCAGAATCAGATATTGACTCGCATAGTCATTTTTAGGTGAGACGACAGATTAATACAGTTATGATTCTGTATCACACGGAACCATGAAATATGCCAATATCTTGAAAACAGAGGAAAGAGTCGTTTCTGTCACTGACAAGCGAATTGAACAAAGTGAGTCGAGTCACTCAAAACAAAACAATTGAGTAAAATGACTAACAGCTCTTTATTACCATTAAATGTACTTATGTACATTTTTGCATATTTTAAAAATGATTTTGCATTCGCTGACTTTAAAATTAATTGGCTGTCGATTTCACTGCGTATTTAAACCGTTAATTATTTCTTAATTCATAGTTTTACAGTAAAGCACAGGTGAAATTATAAGAATAACCCAGCGCTGGGTTGCCAATTGGGTTCTTTTTAACCCAGCCATTTTTTAGAGTGTATGCACTATGTACGTATGTATACTGTAAGAAAAATATTCTAGATTTTTTCTTTTGTCAAATCAACTATTTTGACTTTCTGTTGATTCAACCAATCTCCTTCATTGTAATAGGCTAACTACATTTTTTATTTCAATGAACTTAAAATGTTAAGGTAACCAGGTTACTTACCAACAATATTTTGTATGTATATATGTACTGTACACTGTAAAAAAAAAAAAAAAATTTAGAAAACTTAAAAGTTTAAGGCAACCAGCTGCAGGACATTTTTTAGTTTTCTCAACTTACGTGTTTGAGTTATCTCAACTTTTTTCATGTTAAATAGTTGAATAAACTTTAAAAACTGAATTTTTCATACTGAATTTGTAAGTTGGATTTTTTACAGTGTATGTATGTATGTATGTACACATGTATTTATGTACTTTGTACATATGTATGTACTATATGTATGTATGTGTTGTATGTATTTATTTATTTTAAAGTGCCTTATACACAATTGTATGTGTTGTCTAATGTTTTTCTTATTTACTTTGCATAATGACATCAATGATATACAACAGTGGATTAAATTTGCCCCTCATATAACTCTTTAACAGTTATGGAAAATGTTGCATTTCTGTGCAGTCGTCCTGTGCTAGTTTCAGCAGGACATGTGCTGTCTCTGTATTCTGGCCTAGAGTCAGCTGCTTCATTGACAATGAACATCAAGGAGTTTTGGAAACAGCATACAATATTGCTGCTCAGAAGCATAAAACTTGTGAAGAAGAGACAATATTTTAAGATAGTAAACTATTTGATTTAGGACGGCCTTTTCTACTGTTATTGAAATTGTTATTTCATGAGGATTGTTTTGCTTGTTAACATTATAGTGAGTTTATTGTGCATTAAATTATTCCTGATGTAATTTATGTCAAATGTATTAAGTGTTATATTTATAGCTGAAGCAGAATTACAGTGTACTTGTGTACTTCTTACAACCCCTACTATTCATCCAGAACAAATTGAGGAGATATACACACAACGAGTAAATTAGAAACATTATCAGTCATTTTGCTTTGGGAGATTCTTGAATATGAACATGCAGTTGTAATCTCCATAACTTTCCTAAAAAGTACACAGCATATTCCCTCCTCCTGGTTACAATTATTTCCATCTTTTTAAAATGGCTGTGCAACAATTAGCCCTTGGGTTTAATTTGTGTTGTGTTTGAGATGTCCTCTGATCACCGATTCCTTTTCAGACCTTTTAATATGATGTAATTGCTTCCATAGAGAGTTTGGGGGCAGAAGTGAGAGAAGCAAAGGGTTTTTATCAAAAAAGTATGTCACGACTTAAGAAGTGACCTTGTCTAATAACTAATGTAGTCAGTCTCTGTTGGTTTAAATTTTTAAATGATCCCAATGGACACTGAAACAGCAGTTACCTATAGGCTTAAAATAAATTAAAATATAAAATAAAGTTTAAAATTATGTAATGAATAACTTCATTTCATATGCATAATTTGCACATGAATGTATGGGATGAATTTGATGCAGAGGAAGCGCTCATGACCTCACTCCTTTGGTATGCTGCATTGGTTTTTGTGCTTTTTTTATTCTTCACATCCCACCATTACCTCTCCTCTTAGTTACCCCCTCTGCTTTCATCCCGCCGCTCACCCTCCTTGGTCAGCTCTCTTTTGTCCTCACCCTCCCCTCCATTTTGTCAAGTGTTCATCAAGGGGTCAGTTGGGGTGATGTGAGGCTGTAAAATGGCCCAAACCATGCTGACCATAGAAAGAGAAGAGTTTAATCTCAGTGGTGCTGACCTCTGACTGCTGAGTCTGAGTTAATGTCAGTGCTGAGCCTCCGGCCCCGAGCTGCCAATACCACCATGATTATGACCAATCTGCCCCTCCTAATGCAATTATCTGATCAATCTCCCATTTTACTGAATAAATAACGAGGGAGAGATGGACAGAGGGATGAGAAATGAGGGCAAAAGAGAGAAAGAGAGAGAGCTCTGCAGCAGCACGATTCTGAAGAACACTTTAAGAATTTTAAAGATGTGTGGGACACATATTTGAAAACTGATGTATTCAGTAATAATGCTAATATAAAAGGTGTTAATGCTAATGTAAAACAGCTCAGTAAAGGTGACTGTAGTAGCTTCTCAGAAATGTGACACAGTGCCCCAAACACCCACATTTACTGATACCAGGACTTGATGGAAACCTCTTCTATTCGCTTTTGAAGCCTTCTGGATATTTTCATTCCGCCCAGTCTTTGGTTAGTTTGGACCTAGAAAAGAAAAGGCAAATTAGAAGATAAAGATAAAGAGATATTGCCTTTCAAAGAGGAAAGAGAAAGAAAAATAGATTTTTTTTCGAGAGAGAGGTTGGTGTAATTCATATCTTAGTGTGAGTATATTATCGTTGAGGGCAATGGTTCAATCTCTTACACCGGGCTTCACCTTTCTTTGCTGAACCCTATAAATCTCTCTCACATGTAAGTTACACCCACAAGAGGACATGACGAACACAGTGGAGGGAGAGCGAGAACAGCATTTTTGAGTGATGTAACCAGACTGCGTTCTTCGGTGAGAATCCGAGAGCGCGTGATGCCTGAGCCTTACACGATATTCAGCCGAGCTCAACCGACAAGGAAGTGACACGACAGTCCCTCGTCATTTATTTACCTGTGGCTTTTTGTAGCTCGCTTCACTGTGTGCACCTGACACCCGACTCCCCTCTCCTTTTCTTACTGTTCTCCTCGGTTCCTCCAGGCTTAGCTTACATCTTTCTCTCTTTCTCTCATCATCTAACTTTAATCAAGTAAATGGATGCATTTAAATGCTACTAATTTCAGCTCGGGCAATTGCAATCCATTAATTAAATTTGATCAAAAAAGGCGTTGTAAGTGATTGGAAATGTCCAAAGTCACAGAGTGATTAAATCTTTTCCGTGCTTCGGAGGGAAGATATTGCCCTCTAGTTTTACAAACCTTCTGTACAGGCAGAAACGCAGGCATTGTTTGGGCTATCATCCGTAGAGGCGGTAAGCTAAAACGGCTGGGGTTTTTTTTTCCTCAGAAGGGTCTATAAATGGTAGTTGAGTGTGGTAGGTGGCCAGCTGTGGACAGTAACAGTGCACTCTGAGTACGATAACATCTGGAGATCAGGTTAGTATAGAAGGACTGTTAAAGAGAGAGTCAACACGATGAGAGAGATGCCAGGATGAGGTAGTGCTTAAGAGCAACAACAGGTGGCCGCTGGCAAGAGATGTTACAATGAATCACAAGTGTGTATGTGACCCTCATTTCATCTGTTGTCCTTCCACGGATAATGGGAATCCCTACTTTAGATGCATCCATTGTGGAGACCCCTTTTTATGGAATATTGCAGTATTTCTTATAAATTATTTATCCAAGTTATTTTTTGTCTTTTTTTAATTAATTTTTTTATCATGTGGCCTCGTAACCTTTAATCAAAATACCCTTTCTTTCCTCTTGCAGTGACATCTCTTCTCTGATGATGTTTACAGGCGCGAGGGCGAGACAACCTGTCACTCACATGAGATCACATAGCAAACCACATTTTTTCTTATCCGTGAAGCCTAGTTTGTTTGTCTGACTGGTCTGATGGCTGTTTTTAAAAGGGTTTTGGGCACTTTCAGGCTGTCAGAAAAGGTAAACCAGCTATAACTAAATCAGCTTGGGCTAGTTTAAGTATTTTGTTCATCAAGGATATACATTTTTGTTTACTTGTTTGAGTATTTAACTCAAGTAACTCAATGTGAGATCGGTTGTAGTCATCCTG
Source organism: Leuciscus leuciscus (assembly GCF_965113295.1). NCBI lineage: Eukaryota > Metazoa > Chordata > Actinopteri > Cypriniformes > Leuciscidae > Leuciscus > Leuciscus leuciscus. The sequence continues at coordinate 36,004,965 of NC_138726.1, read as the reverse complement.
AACTGAAGGGTCTTATCTTGCGCGTCTGTGGTTTCTAAGGATGGACTGTTTGAGCTGGCGTGGAAACACAGGTCTTTCCATTGATAGTGTTGAAGTCTGGTTGCTCAGTGAGTCTCACTGTTTCCACCATCTTTATCAGAGCAATGACAGAACACAGGACTTAAATTCAGACTTTCTCAGGACCTCACACACACACACAGGACTGCATACAAAGACACATATGCAGACACTGACGTGAACACACACAGACTCACAGATAACAGGCTCGTAAATTGCTGCTGTTCTGCAAGATTGTGTGTGAGAGAGAGAGAGAGAGAGTGTGAGAGCGAGTAATGTCTGTAAGCTCAAGCATCTTCTAATCCTTCTAAATACATTTTTGTTTTATTGTTATGGGTGATTAAAACAGGTATGGCAAGAAATGCACAAGTTGACTGTGTATCAGTGAGATGGAAATAGTAGCACAAGACTTTGTTATTTTAAATTGAGGGACAAACTTTAGAGGATGAATTTATTAAACCGATTGCAAGTAGGCCACAAATGCAAACAGAGAGGCTTTCCGGCATGACAAAAAAGCATTCCGCTTGGAGGAACAACCGGTGGCTGCAACCAAGCAGCAGGGATGAGAGGAGAATGTAAAATGAAAGCAGCTGTATGCTGAGACCGAAACTTTGAGAGAAAAGGGCAGGAGAGAGTGTTGCATTTTCATGAATGAAAAGAGAAAAATAAAAGCAGGGAGAAATAAAGGGGTGTAAATGCATGCACATACTGTTTCAAACTTTGGGGTTGGTAAGTTTTTTTTTATGTTTCTAAAAGAAGTCTCATTTGCTCACCAAGGCTGCATTTATTTGATCAAAATACAGTAACAGTAGTATTGTGAAATATTATTACAATTTAAAATAGCTTTTTTTTTTTTTTATGTATTTAAAATGTAATTTATTCCTGTGATGGCAAAGCTGAATTTTCAGCAGCCATTAATACATTTGGTAACAGTTTACAATATGGGTGCACTAATATGCATTAATTCATGCTTAATTAATGCACAGATAATCTTGAGTCAATGTATGACTTATGAAGTCATGTGCCTCAAGAAGTAAAGTCATAACATGATAATTTATGTGCAAATCATTAGCTAATGATTAATTAAAACAGAGGGATGGAAGTTGAGATACATGGCTTCGACCTATTGTGATAATTAACACATTAATTTACACTGTTAGTTTAAACTATGTTAATAGGGAATTAATCCATGATAACACATTTATTAACAGCAATTCATATATTAATCTTTTAACTTATCTATTAACCAGATAGACACGTTATTAGTTACTGATGTGGTAATCATTAATGAATGGTTTAGTTCTTCATGAGTCATACATTAACTCAAGATTATCTGTGCATTAGTTAAGCATGAATTAATGCATATTGGTACACCTGTATTGTAAAAACAATGTTACCAGACATTTCTTATCACTCTTTGTGTTTACAATTACAGTAATATATATATATATATGTTGAACAACTGTCTTTTGAGCATCATAAATTGTGAGTATCTTTGATTTTTAAAGTGGATATCTTTTTTTGTTCGTAAATAAACCACTTTTCTACAGTTATGCCATAGTTAACAATAGTTCCTTTAAATTATTTTATTGATACTGGCAACGTTTGTGAATCATTCTTAACATGCACTGAAAGGTGATGCTTGGTAATAGGAAGTTGTGTACTCGTCCTCTTTACACATTCTTTTAGGTAATTACCTAAAATAAAAATTATTACATAAAAAAAAAAGAAGCTAATTTAATATTCAGTGTGACCTCCTGAGGTGGAGCTATTGTCTGAAGGCTAATTAGTCCTAATTAAAATCCATACATGGGAAGAAACAGTTATCAGTTAAAAGCCCACAGAGGAAGCAAAACATTCAGTTCTCTTACGAGAGGTCTCTCGTACTGCGTAAGATATCTTACGCTAGGGGAAAATCCTTTTTCCGCGAGATATTGAAGCCAAAAATTATCCTTAATTTTGTAATAATGCAAAACGCGTTGCAGCAGCAATGCAGACATAGGCGAGACAGCTCGCGCGCCTATTGGCTGCTCTGCGGCAACTGCAGCAGCCTATCGAGCGAGGCCTGGCGTGACGTCAGACCCAATCAGGGCACTTCGCGCCCGCTGTGTCACGTCCCGCCGAAATGGGCGTGGTCTAGGCCTATAAATATCGCTCGCAGGCAGCTATTATCTGATTTTTCATCCTTCAAGCGAAGCACACGCATCGCTGGAGCTGGATTAGGAGCCGCGCCGTCGAGAGAGAGCACCTTCAGCGGGACGAGTCACTGAAGTCGCTGGCCGCGCCGCCTTCCTGCCTTCCTGCTGCGCTTTCCGGCGCTTATATCCTTCTCTTTATTACACTGTATTTCTGTGTGTGTGTGTCGCCGCTGCGACACACATTTCTAAAAGAGCTAGCGTCTTTTTAAAGATGCCTTCCTGCGGCTCGTGCAGAGCCACACTCAGCGACGGGGACCGCCACGTGATCTGCGTTTCCTGCCTGGGTGAGGAACATGCAGCTCTCGCGCTCGCTGACGGCGGATGCCCTCACTGCGAGCTGATGGCAATGGCGACTCTGAGGACTCGCCTAGCCGTCTTCACCGAGACTGCTCCCCCGCCCGCCGCGGCGTCGCGCCGTAAAAAGCGCCGTGCCCAGCGGGCCCCGGAACCCTCCCTCAGCCGCCAAAGCTCGCCGGTTCGCCCGCTTGCTTCCCCGGCTTCTTCTGTTTCGCTTCCTGACGGACAGCGGCCGCCGTCTGCCGCCGCTTCCGTTGATATCGCGGATGAGGAAGCCCTGCTGGGAGAGGATGATTCCTGCTCTATCCTGGCGTCAGGCAGTGAGGATTGGGCGGGCTCTGAGGACCCCGCGCCCCCTGCCCGCACTTCGTCAGGCAAAAGAGCTTCCATCGAGACGGAACTCATGCGAGTACTCGCACAGGCCGCGGCGAGCCTCGGCCTCGAGTGGTCTTCGCCTGAGCAGCCCGCTCACAACCGGCTGGATGGATTTTTCCTGCCTGGGGAGCGCGCTTCACCTGTGTCCAGACCGGCGCCCTTTCTTCCTGAGTTACACGAAGAAGTCGCCAAGTCCTGGAGCGCCCCCTATTCTGCTAGAGTGCGTCCTGCTGTTTCTTTGGCATTCTCCGCCGTTGACGATGCCAAGAACAAAGGATACCTCTCGCTGCCGCCGGTTGAAGAGGCGATAGCGGCCCACTTATGCCCGCCCTCCGCTGGACGGCGCGCTAAGCCGGCCCTACCCTCTAAAGCTTGCCGCACGACGTCGAGCTTGCTCCACCGCGCTTTCTCCGCCGCCGGGCAAGCTGCGTCAGCGTTGCATACCATGGCAACGCTCCAGATCTTCCAGGCCGATCTCCTCCGTAAGCTGGATGAGGAAGGACCTGACGCGATCTGCGTGCCGGACTTAAGGAGTGCCACGGACCTCGCCCTCCGTGCTACTAAGTCCGCAGCGCAAGCCATTGGACGGACTATGGCTTCTCTCACCGTGTCTGAGAGACATCTATGGCTGACGCTCTCGGAAATGGCCGAGTCTGAGCGCACCGCGTTCCTCGACGCCCCGCTTTCCGCCGCAGGCCTCTTCGGATCCTCCGTCAAAGATTTCGCGGAGAGATTCGCAGAGGTACAGAAAGCGTCTCAGGCTATGAAGCACTTCCTCCCGAAGCGCTCCAGCTCTGCAGCAGGCCGTGCGAAACCGTCTGCTCAGAGCTCACAGCCACAGCCACCGTCCACTGCCTCCACTTCACAGCGCCGCCAGGCCAGAAGCGCGAGACCGCGCTCCCGCTCATCCGGTCGCCGCCCCGCAGGACGCGGCCCGCGACCTAAGGTTACGGTGAAGCCCGAGGCCCCGAAGTCGTCCTAGCACAGCTAGGAAAACGACGGTGTTCCAGTCCCGCTGCGGCCGGACTCACACCAAAGCTATTCGCTCGTCCAGTTCCAGAAAATGTGACTGTTCCAGTGTTTTCTGCAGCCAACAAGTCGGTTCTGTCACCCGCTTGCCTGCACACAAATGCCGTTTTCACGGCTACCCAGATAAATCCCCAAAAGAGCGTATTTTCTGGTGTCCCGGCCACGGCCGATGGTGTTTCGTGTGTAGTAAGAATGCCCACTGCCCAGTGCCCATCCCTACACATAAGCACAGCCTGTCACACAGGGCTCGCGCACATAAAACCGACTCAGGTCGGTTGCGCTTCAAACATGGTGAATGTGCCCACTACCCAGTGCCCACTAACACCACGTTACGCATGTCTCACGGTTTCTGTAAAAACGAAACCAACATGCACTCGCTTCACGCAAGCGAACGATGTTTTCGGTGTGATAAATGTGCCCGCTGTCCCGCGCCCACATCCACACATAGACATAACAGTTCCCACGGGAACCGCCCAGCCCTCCCCCTCGCGGTTAACCACCGTAGAGGAGTCGAGCGCGGGCAATCTGCCCGCTGTCATCAGCGCGCCCCATGCCTCAAATGTCACGAGCGACACGCTTGTGTTACAGCACACAGAAGCTTCTCCATCGCTGAGCGAGCGGAGCGCGCTTTGTATTCGACCCCTAGCTATCCATGCAGACGCATGGGCAAAGCTGCCCGGGGTTTCGAAGTGGGTGCTGAACATTATAAAAAGAGGCTATTCGCTGCAGTTTCGCCGACGCCCTCGCCGCTATGTGGCGCGCGTCGAGACCACGGTAAAAACAGAAGTAGCACATCTACTTCGAGCCGAAGTGACGAAACTATTGAGAAAAGGGGCCATAGAACCCCTCTCTCAAGATCAGAGCGAAGGAGGGCTATACAGCAGATACTTCCTGGTACCGAAAAAAGACGGGGGTCTCAGACCCATACTAGATCTAAGGCAACTGAACAAAGTGCTTGTGAAGCGACAGTTCAGGATGCTCACGACCAGGCAAATCCTTGTGCAGATTCGCCAAGGAGATTGGTTTGTGTCAATAGATCTGAAAGACGCGTATTTTCAAATACAGATAGCGTCACGTCACAGGCGATTTTTGAGATTCGCCTTCGAGGGCCAGGCATATCAGTACACAGTCCTGCCGTTCGGTTTGTCCCTAGCACCCCGTACATTTACGAAGTGCATGGACGCGGCGCTCGCACCCCTCAGAATGAGAGGCATGCGAGTGCTGAATTATTTGGACGATTGGCTGATTCTAGCGCAATCTCGCGCAGTGCTCATAGAACACACGACCATTTTACTCGATCACCTCGAGGATTTGGGTCTGAGTGTCAATTGGGCGAAGAGCTCCCTGTCACCCAGTCAGAAAATATCTTTCCTGGGCACAGAACTGGACTCACTATCCATGATAGCGCGACTATCACAACGGCGCGCGGTAGACATTCGACGCACAGCGAACTCTTTTCGCTGCGGCGCGTCTGTCCCGCTCAAAAGATTTCAGAAGATGCTAGGTCTCATGGCCTCAGCATCGTCAGTACTCCAGCTGGGTCTGCTCCGCATGCGCCCGCTGCAGTTTTGGCTGAAAGCGCGAGTCCCACGCAAAGCGTGGGCACCCGGTTTGCTTCGCCTCAGGGTCAATCAGAAATGCGTTACAGCGCTGAAACCCTGGAAAGCGAACGACTGGTACCAATCAGGTGTAAGCCTGGGGACTTCCTCGAGGGTGAAAGTGGTGTCCACGGACGCGTCCACCTCGGGATGGGGAGCGCTGCTCGAGGGCAGACCGTTCTTCGGCCAGTGGTCAGAACGGGAGAAGCTCCTGCACATAAACTGCCTCGAAATGCTGGCAGTAGACAACGCGCTGACGCGTTTTTGTCCCCAAATAAAAGGTCACCACGTCTTGGTCCGCTCGGACAACATGTCTGTGGTATCCTACATAAATCGCCAGGGCGGCATCAGATCCGAGAAACTGTACAGGCTGGCAGAACGCCTCCTGGTATGGGCTCAGTGCAACCTGCGCTCGCTCAGAGCAGCGCACGTGCCAGGGATCATGAATATAGGACCAGACAGACTGTCCAGGAACAACGTTCCGGCAGGCGAATGGTCCCTACACCCACAGACAGTCCAACTGCTGTGGAAGAAATTCGGCAGAGCGGAAGTGGACCTGTTTGCGTCTCAAGAAAACGCTCACTGTCAAGAATTTTTCTCCAAGAGCAGGAGCGCGCTGGCCCATGTGTGGCCCCGCCGCCCGCTCTATGCTTTTCCCCCCGTCTCTCTCCTGCCTCAGGTGATAGAACGGATCAGGGAAGAAGGATGCTCAGTACTGCTGGTAGCACCGTTCTGGAAAAACCAACCTTGGTTCCCAGCCGTGATGCAGTTAGCAAGTACTGCCCCGTGGCCAGTACCAGTGAGGAGAGATCTCCTCTCACAGGCCCGCGGCTCGATCTGGCATCCTCACCCGGATCTATGGTCCCTTCATGTCTGGGCCATCAACGGGTACATGTTGGACTCCCTAAAGGAGTATTAAACACGATCACGCAGGCTAGAGCTCCGTCTACAAGACGACTCTATTCTTCGAAATGGTCAGTGTTTTCGGGCTGGTGCACAGCCCGTGGTGTGTCACCCACAAATTGTGATGTGACGGAGGTGCTTTCCTTCCTACAAGAGCTGTTGGATGGGGGCAGGGCCCCCTCCACGCTCAAAGTTTATGTGGCGGCTATAGCAGCGTTCTCAGAAACAACGCTTGGTCAGTCAATAGGAAGGAACGATTTAGTCATCCGCTTCCTTAAAGGAGCTAGGAGACTGAATCCTCCCAGACCTCCCTCAGTCCCCGTATGGGACCTTTCTACGGTTCTGGAAGCCATGAAAGGTGCGCCATTTGAGCCTTTACAGTCAATCGATTTGAAACACCTGTCTTTCAAAACGGTGTTTTTGCTGGCTCTCGCTTCGGTGAAGCGCATAGGGGATCTGCACGCGCTCTCTGTGAGCGCGGCGTGCATGGAGTTTGGGCCCAATGACTCAAAAGTTATACTCAAACCTAAGCACGGTTATGTTCCAAAATCCCTCAACACACCGTTTAGGGCGCAGATTATCTCTCTGTCAGCCCTACCGGTCCCTGATGAGGAAAGAGACGCGAGCCTCTTTTGCCCAGTCAGGGCATTACGAGCTTATGTGTCTCGCTCGTCTGTTTTCAGACAGACGGAACAGCTCTTTGTTTCGTTTAGCGGACGTTCTAAGGGACTAGCCGCGTCGAAACAGAGCCTATCCAGATGGATAGTTGATGCTATAGCGCTGGCATACGCCTCCAAGGGCATGCAGTGCCCTTTGGGTGTCAGAGCGCATTCCACAAGAGGCATGGCCTCTTCGTGGGCTTGGTCGAGTGGGACTGCCTTGCAAGATATTTGTATGGCGGCAGGCTGGGCCTCCCCGTCTACATTTGTAAGGTTCTATAACCTAGAGGTTCCCGCCCTGCAGGCCAGGCTGCTGTCGGTCTAGACTACCAGTATTATCTGACCTGATGCGTTCAGCTCAGAATGCTGCGTTTACTGAGCACAGCTCAATTTTCGACAGCTTAAAGCTGGGCAAACTGTGTAAGACCCACATTTTTTTCCATCAGTTCAGGCCGTACCCCGCCCTGTCTGTATGATGAAATTTGCGTCCCTTCGACGCTACTTTATGTGGAAAGTGAGGCTGCACCCCTCCTTCTTCCCGGACTCTCTGTGAGTTCACTGAGTGATTGTGCACTATATGTACCCCGGGCTTTCGCCCTTGGGTCTTTGGTGTCAGATCTCAGCACGCACGGCGTTTTACACTGGGTCCCCTAGCGTAAGATATCTTACGCAGTACGAGAGACCTCTCGTAAGAGAACGTACTCGGTTACTAACGTAACCTCGGTTCTCTCTAGAAGAGGGACCGAGTACTGCGTATCTTGCCGTGCATGCACACGCTCTGGTTGCTTCGATGATGAAAAACCAGATAATAGCTGCCTGCGAGCGATATTTATAGGCCTAGACCACGCCCATTTCGGCGGGACGTGACGCAGCGGGCGCGAAGTGCCCTGATTGGGTCTGACGTCACGCCAGGCCTCGCTCGATAGGCTGCTGCAGTTGCCGCAGAGCAGCCAATAGGCGCGCGAGCTGTCTCGCCTATGTCTGCATTGCTGCTGCAACGCGTTTTGCATTATTACAAAATTAAGGATAATTTTTGGCTTCAATATCTCGCGGAAAAAGGATTTTCCCCTAGCGTAAGATATCTTACGCAGTACTCGGTCCCTCTTCTAGAGAGAACCGAGGTTACGTTAGTAACCGAGTACGTTCCTTTGCTTCTCATATCAAAGCCCAATTTTCTTTATTTTGTTGTATCAAGTTTGTTTAGCTGGAAATATATCTTCAGTTAAGAGAAGACCTTGACTTCTCCTAGCACTAGGTCATGATTCTGCCATCATGGTTTGATGCCTCTTGCTATCTTCACACAGCAACAGACTCTCTCCGCTACCGTATCCAGGACACGTCCAGAGTGATGTAATATCAGTCAGCACGGTAACGGACACGGGTAGAACAGCGGATGGGCGATCTAGTGACTCTTAATTATGCAGCCCTCTCTTTTGGACCGAGCTGTGGAATGGACCATTAAGCAGGACACAACACACAGGCCATGGGTCAGAACAGTAGTTGCAGAGGGGACGTGACCTCTGAGTGTTCAGCTGAGATAAAATAACAGCCATGCTGGGATAAAGTAGATCAGTTTGATTTTAAGTTGGCCAATCTATAATCTGACTAAACCATTCAATATGTAATTATTATGAAAGCAGATTTTAAATGCATTGCTTTTACTCTGGGTCAGATACATGATACCCATTATTTTGTCTTGTCTATTAAATATTCAAAAATATTTTTTTTATTAAAATTTATTTTGATATTTTTTCATTGCTCATGAAAAACAATCTTGGAATGAACACCTAAAGTAGGTTGGCACAATCTTTAATTATAATTTCTTATTAATATAAAAAATAAAATAAATAAAAAAAACCTCCAAAACAAACTTATGTGATCCAATAACCTGCCTGCAGAAAAACAAAACAAAAAACATAAAACATGGAATCATATCGTAGAGAGGACCCTGTAGATCCTCGTGATTATGTCGAGGTCAATAATATCCTTTTTATGACAAGGCAAGGTTAATTCAGGTTTGTCATGTCATGTGTAAAAATGAAATGTCAATTAAATTTAATTATTCATGATGTTTGTCCTAAATACTTACCTTTAAATATATATTTTAAACTTATAAATAATGATATTAAAATAATGATTGTGAAATGTTTTTGAAAATGGTATAAATGCTTCTTTTTTTTGTGAAGAATACATTTCTTAGAACTAGATTTTTTTTATTTTTTTTTTCATTTTCTTTATTGTGGACACTCTTTTTTGCCATTGACCCCTACAGCAGTTTTTCACCTGGGAGATATTGTACATGTAAGGCTGCTGTTTAAATATGATGAGTTGTGCTCAACAGTCACTGTGGGAGAGCTTCAGGCCCTCTGTCATGTTTGACACGGCCCACTACATTGATGTAACTAGCATAATCCAGCATGAGAAAACACACGCGCTGTGTGTAAGATCAGTGTGTGTATGTGTGTGTGATAGCCCCTTTGAGATCCAGTGTGTTTTCATGGATGAAGCTCTGTTCGTGTGAGTGTGTGACAGGGGGCCATCAGTGAGTATGACGGGCAGTGTAAGATATGAGCTGTGACAAGCGTGGCCGTCACGGGTTATGACTGCTGGAGGGGGCAACACAGTGTTTAAGGAAGAAAGAGAGTGTGAGTGTGAGAGAGCATCCGGCACACGTGGCGGACTTGTGCTACATTATCCGGCTGATTGAGTTATGACAGCTGTGTTCCGCACAGGGAATCGCTCCATCTCTCTCTCTCTCTCTCTCTCTCTCTCGCACACACACACACACACACACACACACACACACACACACACACACACACACACACACACACACACACACACACACACACACACACACACACACACACACACACACAGAGCTGATGATGATGAAGAGATCACTTTAAACAACAATCTCCATAATATTTCATGCTCAGTAAGCACCCAGAGGCTGCCGGCTCACTTCTCCATCAATTGATTTGATTCACTGCCGGGTTCCTGTGCATACACACACACCTATGCCTAGCACTCAGACTTGAAGATAAATGGCAGGTTAAATGAAAATAATATGTATGTCCATAGGAAATGGGAGTGTGTGTTTGTGTGTGTTTGAGAAAATGGGTAGTGGGAGGTTATTATTTATCAGACTAAAACATCACAGGAAGCATTGAGATGAATTATAACTGTCACATCCCTTCACACTACCCCACCCTTTTATTCTTTAATTCATCAAAGTGTGAAAAATATTGTGATGTGATAAAGACTCATAGAGCTCTGTGTTTTGTTTAAACAAGCGTTCAGTTCAATTAGCAAGATTACATATTATGTGTTCTGATTATTCCTTCAATTTTACTGTAATTTAACTGAATTAGAGAACTGTTATATATTCATCCCACAAAACAAATTCTAATCACTTTGAGTTTTATTCTGTTCCATTCTATTTATATTCAATTTGACTGGATATCTTTTCATTTTGTTACATTATATTGATGTTCTGTGTTCTATTCTTTTTAATCTATTATTTTATGTTCCAATTTATTATTTTATTTCCCCATTATTATTTGTTGCAAAAAAATTATCAGGAAAAAAAGAAAAGAGCATGAGACAAAGGCTAGCTTGCACGGCAGCTTCAGGATTCAAAGAAGAAGATAAAACGTGGATGAAGGAGTGCAATGGATGTGTCAAGAAGACATGGCAAAACGTGTGTGTGGCCTGGTAAACCCTACATTACGGTGACAAAATGTCCGCACAAAGATGGCAATATCCGAAATCGTGTGTGTGTGTGTGTGTGTGTGTGTGTTTATTTGTGTGAAATTAATGTAAATATGAGTGCATACATTTACCTTGGAAGTAGTTCTAGACTCTGGGGATATTTTCGTTGTTGAACAGTGTACTAATGAGTCCACTGGAGACTTCCTCTACTGGAAAGGGGAGAGAGAGAGTGAGACAGATAGGGAAAGAGTGAGAGAGGATTGGACTGTGGTAGGATTAAGTATCTCTTAAAGAGATCTACTTTCAGAGTCTCAGTTATCAAACCAGTAGTGTGTATTAATTAAGCCTAATGTAGGAATGGGTTATTGGAACTCTCTCCTGAACACACGCTCATTATGCATTTTCACAGACATCAACATACTTCCATATAACACTCATGTCTGCATACAAATACAGACATGTCACTCTTAAACGCATAATTAGTTGCATAGCTGAAACACAACATGCTGTTTTAATCATAATATTAAGTAATAGCAGGTCTGTGTAGCAGTGTTCTGGTTGTTTGGAGGAGAGCTGGTTTCAGGCAGCCCTCAAGCAAAGCTCTGCTTTGATGTCCGGGAACATGTTTCCTGGTGCGAGACTGGGATCATATTAACCGCCCCTTTCTCTCATCACTCTTTGCTGGGTCATCACTGCTGCTTCCTATAGTTTCTGCCAAAATACCATAGTTACTGTAGTTGTAACAATAACAAAATAATACAAAATCACATTGTACAATAATAAAACTGTATCAAGGTTCATTTACATTTAATAAACTATTAAAATGAAATAAAATGTCTGATATAAAAAGAAGAGAAGGTCCCATTTTAAGGAGATCCTATATTAATAACATGTTTTACAGTGTGTTAATGTGCATCATTGTACATTTTTGTCAAAAGATTTATCTATATATGCTTTACTGTAAGTTGTTTCATTCTGTCATTTTGTGTAGTTTTAAGCATGTATCCATGCTTGATAAACTAGTATGACACACAAAATCTCACTGCAAATTATGTTAGAGAACATATCAGAAATTTCAGAAAAGGTGAAAGCAACACTGTGGTGTTCACGTACATTTTAAAGTAAGTGTGGGGATAGAGGAGAGAGAGCTGGCAGGGGTGCACAACTGTCCTGGCATTCACCCTTTAACTGAATTGTTAAAGGCATGGGTAGTTTGCCAATGTTGTGTCAAGGTTGTGCCAACATTTGTATCAGATGTAGGCCAACTGTGCCACTTATGGGTGGTTTCTGATGTCCGCTTCCAATCAGAGATCAAGAGGGCCAAATGGAATAAAACAGCTGTAATTAGCATCTCTGTTAAAAGTTGGCTGTGTTGGTTCTGCTACAGGGCCACAGAGCATACTCTCATTTTATAATGTCAGATTTCATCCCTACTATCTAACAACATATACTGTAGCCTAAAATAAATGAAGCATAAAAAAACAGACCTTAACTTTAGTCTTAGTGGTTGACCTTTAAAAAGTAATTTATACATATGTTTGAGAGATAACTTTGAGCATTAAACTATATATGTGGTTAAACTGATACAGTGGGGAGAACAAGTATTTGATACACTGCCGATATTGCAGGTTTTCCCACTTACAAAGCATGTAGAAGTCTGTAATTTTTATCATAGGTACTCTTCAACTGTGAGTGACGGAATCTAAAACAAAAATCCAGAAAATCACACTGTATGATTTTTATGTAATTAATTAGCATTTTATTGCATGACATAAGTATTTGATACATCAGAAAAGCAGAACTTAATATTTGGTATAGCAATTTTTGTTTGCAATTACAGAGATCATACGTTTCCTGTAGTTCTTGACCAGGTTTGCACACACTGCAGCAGGAATTTTGGCCCACTCCTCCATACAGACCTTCTCCAGATCCTTCAGGTTTCGGGGCTGTCGCTGGGCAATACAGACTTTCAGCTCCCTCCAAAGATTTTCTATTGGGTTCAGGTCTGGAGACTGGCTAGGCCACTCTAGGACCTTGAGATGCTTCTTACGGAGCCACTCCTTAGTTGCCCTGGCTGTGTGTTTTGGGTCGTTGTCATGCTGGAAGACCCAGGTCCGAACCCATTTTCAGTGCTCTTACTCAGGGAAGGAGGTTGTTGGCCAAGATCTCGCGATACATGGCCCCATCCATCCTCCCCTCAATACGGTGTAGTCGTCCTGTCCCCTTTGCAGAAAAGCATCCCCAAGAATGATGTTTCCACCTCCATGCTTCACAGTTGGGATGGTGTTCTTGAACTCATCCTTCTTCTTCTTCCAAACACGGCGAGTGGAGTTTAGACCAAAAAGCTCTATTTTTGTGTCATCAGACCACATGACCTTCTCCCATTCCTCCCATGGTCATTGGCAAACTTCAGACGGGCCTGGACATGCGCTGGCTTGAGCAGGGGGACCTTGCGTGCGCTGCAGGATTTTAATCCATGACGGCGTAGTGTGTTACTAATGGTTTTCTTTGAGACTGTGGTCCCAGCTCTCTTCAGGTCATTGACCAGGTCCTGCTGTGTAGTTCTGGGCTTATCCCTCACCTTCCTCATTATCATTGATGCCCCAAGAGGTGAGATCTTGCATGGTGCCCCAGACCGAGGGAGATTGACCGTCATCTTGAACTTCTTCCATTTTCTAATAATTGCGCCAACGGTTGTTGCCTTCTCACCAAGCTGCTTGCCTATTGTCCTGTAGCCCATCCCAGCCTTGTGCAGGTCGACAATTGTATCCGTAATGTCCTTACACAGCTCTCTGGTCTTGGCCATTGTGGAGAGGTTGGAGTCTGTTTGATTGAGTGTGTGGACAGGTGTCTTTTATACAAGTAACGAGTTCAAACAGGTGCAGTTATTACAGGTAATGAGTGGAGAACAGGAGGGCTTCTTAAAGAAAAACTAACATGTCTGTGAGAGCCGGAATTCGTACTGGTTGGTAGGTGATCAAATACTTATGTCATGCAATAAAATGCAAATTAATTATTTAAAAATCATACAATGTGATTTTCTGGATTTTTGTTTTAGATTCCGTCTCTCACAGTTGAAGTGTACCTATGATAAAAATTACAGACCTCTACATGCTTTGTAAGTAGGAAAAGCTGCAAAATCGGCAGTGTATCAAATACTTTTTCTCCCCACTGTATATATATATATATATATATATATATTAGGGTGGCCCATAAAAATAAGCAAAACAAATAAAGTGATAAATTCTATGATTTGAACCTTGCAAACATGGACCATAAAGACAAAAGGAATAGGGTTAAAATTTCAGCTAAATTGAAGATGATTTAGAGGTTGCACAAGCCCCTTGAAGTTTTGAGAATTTTCACTTAAACAATGTTAAATGGCAAAGCCGTGTCAGATTATTACATTGCTTGTCTCTGTAATCTGGTATATATTCATGAAAAATGTACTTCTTTTCTACAAATAATCCCATATATTTCATTAATAAGTAATATTCTCTTGAGACACTATTGCCATTGAATGATTTAAACAACAGCTGTGACAAGGCAGAAAAAGGCAGAATAGTGTACCAAATGCTGACCGCTAGCATGTTAGCTTAGCACATCATCAATACACGACAATATATGAGATTAAAACCATGTTTGTGCTCCAAACTTACTTTATAACGCAAGTCGAGTGTTTTAAATAATCTTCTGTGATCTAATTTGGCTTCAGATAAAAAAATCAGACAGAAAATATATTATTTTATAGTATTCTGCACAATGATAAAGTCTATATCGATTAGCTATATTCTCCATCTGAATTAGCAAATTGAACAGACTTGTAGAAATACATTAGTATAAGGTTGTTGTGTAATAATATTCACTATTAAAATGGTAAGTTCTCTATAATATGTACCAAATAAGTTGCAGTTTATGCTTATATGTCCTTTATGTAGCTCCATGTTAAGTTTAAGGAATAAACAACATAAAGATTGACATTTCAGCAAATATATTTATATACCGCTAATCAAGTGATATAGGTGATTTTTCTTTTGTCTTGTGCAACCCCTAAATATCATTTAATTTAGCCAATTTTTTTATGTGATAACTTAAACTTGTGGTAGACCAAAATGCAGGGTTCAAATTGGGAGAAAAGAGAAAAAAGTTTTTTTGGGCCATATATATATATAATACTTAAGAAACAAAATGTGTTTATAAAAGTGTAACCATTTTATTGTGCTGTTCTTTCACCATTTTGTAAATGTAAATGTGTTAATGGTAATCTTTGATTTCTTCTGAGGCTGTCACTGTTGGACCTATTGATTCCCACCCTGAGTCAACAGACATGCCACAGATGAGCCTTTCTCCCTCTCTCTTATTCTGTCTCTCTCGCTTCTTCATGCTTATTATACCAATTATCGGTAACAGAGAAACGTTTCACTTTTTTGACTCCCTGCTGTGTGATTTGAGCAGATCAATATCTCTGATCAGAGTTGCCTCTGCAGCATTCTTTATAGGGTCCAATCACATCTTGTAAAGAGGTTTGTCCATCAGATGTGTGAATCTAATCTGTACCAAATATCACACAATAATGTGTTTTATGCTATGGCAATCAGCAAAGGTGGTAGTATATTTGCATGAATGGCACTGATGTCTTTTTATAAACCGCATTCGGCTCCGTAAACGTTACAGTGTGAGAGATGAGATCACCAAGAGCACAATAAGCCGCTGTCTGCCGCACATGTCTCACTCTCAGTGTGCCTCGGCATTGTCTAATTACACGCCACAATCACTGGAACTCATGGCCGTGTCTGACCTTAATGCTATAGACACACAATCTACAGGCCAAAAGTGGATTAAGCGCTCTGACTCCACCAAAAATGTCCCCCGTTTTGAGCGAGACGGCATCGGACAACGTCCGCGTGACCCGAACATCCAGCTGAGACTGAGCTCCGCATTCAGGCTCCGTTGTTTTCCCTGGTAATTTGATTGACAGGTTGTTTATCATGCAGCTGGGGCTGACACTTTCAGAGCTGGAGGGTGCACATGTGTTTGTGCGTTGCGTTGGGGGGAATATCCAATCTGTCTAACTCTCCCCCCTCAACAGCAGCTGACCCCTCTGGGTCGTCACGACTTAAGTAAGAGTGAAGTTGCTTAAACAGAAGAGCTCTGGTCAGAGGGGCCTGGCCCGAACCCACAGCTGCACCGATCTCCTCTCACGCTCAGGCCTGTCTGTGATCCTTTAAGAATCCATACATATTGATTCAGACTGATAATAAACAATTTGATTAGCCTTCTTCTATAGGCTGTCAGTCCAATCACTCTCAGCGAACTATCCGAGTGGAAGAGGAGGGGAGGGGAAGGAGGGAGATAGAGAGATAGAAAGTGAGCGAGAGAAAGCGGCGTAAAGCTGAAAAGGACGGATGGAAGGTACGCGGCCCAGGGGCGAGAAGAAGGGAGGGCAGAAAAAGGGATCCTGGTGTGATTAGGCGTCAGCGTTTGCTGAATTGGACAGGACAGCTGAGCTGCCTGGTTATTAACTCCCTCAGAAAATTCTCAGGCTCTCGCGAGCGCGCCTGAATACTGCCATCTGGATCGATAAGCAATCTCCGCTGTGTACTGAGCAACTGCACCTTTCATTTGTCTCAGGCGGTCCCACTCTTTTACTCTTGCCCCCTCACCATTGAACAGGTGTATTGTCCAGTCAAGAGAGAGGGAGAAAGAAACTTCTTCTCCGCTCTTCCCATTTCTGTTTCTCTCTGGCCATCACTCAGATTTGGTCTTTCTTCTTTCCTCACTAACTCTTCTGCAGTCTCTAGCTAGGGACTCTATCACCACTAACATAATGACCCTGGGGGAGAAAAGGTGAAGCCATCACTCCCCAGCACAGGCGAGCATTCAGAGGGGATGCTAGGCTTTCGCTCGGAGGGGGATGGGTTTAATGTTTGATACTTGACAGCGGAGCAGATGTCATGACCAGGGCTCCACCTCAGCCCAAAAAGGACAAGCATTTGGCAGACACTAGAGAATGGGAAAAATTACAAAATGGGAATTGGACATGTTTCGCTAAACACAGAGGATGCCTTTAATAGGATGATCTAGCGAACACACCTGTGTACGCACCATATCGCTCGGCAGTGTGTGGGTTTAATAGACCCTTAAACACTCATTTGCGTTTGCAAAATGGGATCCGTGCTTGGGTTGAAGCATCCGCACATAATGGCAATGTTGTACAGTTTTAGCTAATGTTTTGGCAGCAGCGGGAGGGAGAGAGTGTAAATGTGTGTGTGTGTGTGTGCTTGCTTAACGCTGCGAATGGCCTATGTGTGTGTACTAAAAAGATGAATGTCCATACTGATTGTGTGCGCGGATAGAGCAGGCCTTGGGCTGATCACTTTGAGTGATTCTGCAGGCCATTGATTGGGTGGATGGATCTATTGATGAGCCAGGCAGCTGATGGGGAAGATGGGATGAACATTAGCCCGTCCTCTCACAGCACATACATTTACTTCACAAGGATTCAGAGGATCAGAACACAAATGCACATATAAACTGCATGAGGAAAATCATAGAATGTATATGAGGACCCCAATGACTCACCATACGCCTTATCTAAAATACCCGTATAGAGAAATAGTACAATAATGATGAGATATTTAGTGTATTGTTTACAATAAGTGACTTATTTTTGCAATAATGTCATTGTTTGTCCTTGACTGACCAGCACTAGATATTTTATTATTATTATTTTGATGTACACAGAGCATCGCTGTTGACCATATTTCATAAATCAGTGCTATTAGTCATTCTTTTTACTTTTGTCTGTTGGATTCACAAGTATTATGCAAGAGCTACATTTTGTGACCTAAAGCAGGTTACGCTGCATTTAAGGAAACACAATCTCGTAGTCTCATTTTCACAGTAGCCTGTTTGAGCAACAGGAATGCTGTTTTCAAAAGTAAGTCACAACAGGAAAGTGATAAATGTGGAGGCACAACACAAACGCACAGCACAGCCCTCACTAGGGATGTACTTGTCATACACAAACAACATACACTAATAGACACAATACAAACAGCACTCTAATGCCACCAGACAAAATAGGAAGAGCAAATCATGAATACACTTTTAATCAGTGCAAAGCTGCAGCTGTGTGGGTGTTTGGAAACACAGATTATGGAATACGGCTCCAATTTTCCCACATAATGATGGATAATTCCTTGTCCTGAGATATATTTAGAAGGAATGTCATAGCTGCTGTAATACTTAAAAATGGAATATGTGTAGAGTAAATATAAATTCATGACAAACACTGGTACTAGAATCACTGTAAATCAGTATTTTGAATAAAGTGATCTTTTTACTTTAAAATGCTTTTCTGGACCCCACTGGTTTCTTAAAAGCATAAAAAACTGTTCTTCCCCTACTATCAAACTAGGTTAATTTCCTGTTGATGTTTCACTGATGTAGACACTTTTCCCTAAGAGGCTTTTTTTATCATGTCTTTGTCCACTCTTCTTTCAAGGTCATTTTCAACCTGGAATCTATAAACCTCTAAATGGGCAAAGTTATATGAATTCTTACTTTTTAATGAGCAAGTTAAAATATTTCCATCTCAGACTCACCTATTTAAAACGATCCCACAATCTACTGAGTGGAGAGGGTGAAATTACTGTGCAATTACTGCTTTCTATTTCTGTCTTTCTCGCAGTCAATCGCACTCTGGGATGTGACATGCCTGTCTGTCGTCTCTCTCTTTGAAATTCAGAATGATTCCGACTGCTTGATGTTGTTGGTGACTGTCATTACTAAGCTTTTAGATGATGCAATTGTGAAGGCTGAGAAGTGATCCATGATCTGAAGATCCCACAGTCCGTCTCTCAGTTCTGCTATCAATAAAAGGCTCTGATTTACTGTCACTGGATATGTCTTCATAAAGCCCAAGGCTCAGTAGGCTCAGTAAACAGATACAATGTTTGGGAGCATGACAGTGATGGTAATATGTGGCTAGGTGAGCTGCCTCCTGGAGTTGGTCACCTTTCACCACCTGTCATCCACACCTCATATCAAACACACACAACTACTCGCGTATGTTTTACTTGCTGAAGCATCTCAGAGGTGCTAACATGCCCTAACCCTGCTAACTTCTCAGGAAGATTCATCTGACGCTCTTTAGATTCCCCTCCAGACATGTCTCACTCTCTGAGGCATTGATATAAATGAGATGGGATTGCATGCTGTTTGTCTGAATCTTCTTTCTACCTGTTTGTGATCTATAATTAGTGTCCATGACACCTGCTGTCAATGGGTAAAAGTGCAAGGCAAAGTTTTAAAGCTTGTAGAGCAAAAAAAAAAAAAGACCTCCACTCAAACATCACTTATCAAACAGCCCATCCTTTAAAAACGATATATGTGTTCTTAACTACAGAGTCTTGCTTCTGAAGATTTTGGTTACATTACATAAAACAAACAGTACAATCATAATGTGCCGTATTTAAGCACTTGCATTTAAGCACGCAGCAGAGATGCCATAGATTATGCTCTCTCGGCTGCTTCTTGGGAAAGTGCATATGTAGGCATCATACAAATTAGAATTCATTTGATGACTTATGGATTTAAATTTGCAACAAATTTGATTGAGGATGATTCACCGGCTTGGAACCGGATCCATCCAGCCTTCTGCCCACTGTGTCCCTTGATTGATTTTTAAGTTAGCGGGAAGCAATCGGTAAGCACCACCCAATCAAGGTCTACGAACATAGCGCAGATTAGACAATTTGTGGTAATCAATGAAAATATTCCATGATTTGCTAGCACTCAATCGGCACCGTAAATCAAGACCGTAATGCCTGAGTTAGTTAGCGATAAAACAAGAGCCCCTGACAGGACAAACTATAATGGATGAATTAGAAGGGCAGGTCAGGAAGTGGGGGGTGTAATAAGGCTGATATACAGGTTTCATACCCACCAGAATCCTGCGCCCGCACCAGAGCTGTCAACTGCTAATGGGTTAGCAAAAGTACTGGTGTTTATCATCTGTCTTCCGTCCACATATTTATTCATTTATTTAGTACTAGTGATGCAGAATCATCATTTTCAATGTTTAACATCCTGCCATCAAACACACACACACACACACACACACACACAAGCTCCTGCTGAGCTCTATTACAGTCAAAAGTAAGACAACCAATTGAATGCTGTTTTTTTTTTTTATTATGTATACATGTTACAGTGCCGTTTGCATCACATTTTAAGCATATTTTATGACACAGTTCTGATACAACAATCTGCTGATATAAATGTCTACTAAAGTTCTGAGCCTCTTCTCTTCAATTGTAAAAATAGAGTTTAGCCAAAAATGAAAACTATTTCAGCATTTACTCACCTTTACGTTATTTATTTCTTTATTCCAAAAAAAGGTCTAGGATTTACTTTGAAACTATTTTTCACTCAGAAATTGCTAGTAGATATAGTAAGTAATTATAAAGTAGCACATTGAGTTAAACATTACATTTTGATAAATATTTTTCAATATTATCACAATCTCTAATCAGTTCTCATTTAAAAAACACACATTTTCACATTCACTGAATGCAATTATTTAGATTTTTTTTTTATAAAATCTATTTGAACTGCAGTTTTCTTGAAATCACTCAGCACATGTGCAATGCTTTTACAAATGTTTTTAATGTTAAAAGAATTGAGCTCTAACACTGAGCCCTACAAACCCATAGGTCGACCCTGTCTCGGCTCTTCGAAAAGGTAAAAAGAATCTCATTTGGTTTGGAAAAGACAAGGATACCTTAGACTCTTTTGCTCTTGCCCCCACCTGTCTTGTTCTTTTGACAGGTGCTGGGTCTTTGTTTTCTGTTGTAATGGCTTGACTAGACTGATGCTCCAACGGCTGACCTCTACCAGAACATTTGATTCTATCATCCTCTACCCTGCTTGGGGGTCAGACTGCTTTATCAGAGGAATTACCTAAAGTGCCTGTTATTTCATCATCCTGCCCGCCAATACAGGCTATTCCTTTAATTTATAAACCCCCAAAACAACTGCAGTCTCCATATATCACCCTCTTCCTGCAAGAGGTAAAATATCACTCGCTCATCCGAGGCCAGGGGTAGAATCATTAACCTCTGTCGTAGTGAGAGCAAGGGGCTATTATGGGATGGAGGGGATGCCCATACAGAGAGAAAGAGAGAGGACTATTGTGACTTGAGCTGTCCTTTAATATACACTTCTCAGACAACGGCATGCATCAATACACTGACTTCCTGCTCCAATAGGCAGCTGCTGAACTCAGGAATGTGAACTGACGTGTAGGACTTGCATTTGGTACAATTCCATCCTCTGATGCGGGAAAATCTAAGAAATAATTACTTTAAAGGAATATTCTCAGTTCGATAAGTTAAATGGGTCATGAGTTGAGAAATCACATTTTCAAAAGTTCCATGCGTGCGGTAGAGTTTTGCATGTGTGTGAGACAGAGCTACTTTTTTACAAAGTGAGACTTTGTTGTGTGCTTGTCTAGTTGACTAACCTAAAATTAAACTGACATCGCGATTAGTGGGATTATAAAATCACAAAGTTTTCATTAAATAAGTGTGCAGCGTGAAGCACTGCACTGAGATCAGAGTGGATCGATCGGTTCACAGTAAATGCTGCTCCATCACTGCAAGCGCTGCGAGTCAAAAACAACACGCGCCAAACATCTTTCCAAATAATGGGAAGCGTTTACAAACCTATTGTCCAACATAAATATTTATGACATGTTTTTATTCCAAACTCACTTCTTAACATCAGTCAAATGTTTGAAAAAACTTCATTTTGTGATCTGACGTGGTTTCATATCATAGAATGAGGCAGAAATTATATTATAGTATTCTGTACAGTGATAAATGTCGATTAGCATTGCAGTATACTTTATTCTTATGAAAATACCCAAGATGTCTAGAAGGAAACAGATAAACCATATATCTATTGTATTTTTATTGTCTTCATGTTTCAGTAAGTCAAAACATCATTATCTGCATTTTATTCTGCAACAGCAATAATAGATGCCTTTGTAAAACTTAAGTACTATACTATACTATACTAAGGGATTTCCTGGAACATCATAAGTTTTATGACTTCTATGAGTCTCACTTGTGGACTTTCTGTGCTAGGGCTAGGGCTATGAGTATGAATGAAATGATTATGGCTGCATCATAAGTCAGAAATCAGGTTGTGGATCAGTAGCGTTCAAATATTTCATCCAGTTCCTTTTGCTTGAAGATTGGATTCATTACGCCAGTTTGGAGACAAAGCTAGTCATAGGGACAGTGCAGAGAAATTGTCTGGTTCTTGTGGTCTTTGCTGGGATCTGTGCCAATGGCCCTCGTGACGACAAGGCCTTCACAGGGGATTGTCTAGTTGACAGGATCTGTCCTTCAGGGCTTCGTTGTGGTCGTGTCTAGGTGCAGGTCCACCATTTGATCTGGATGGACTGGATACGGCTGACTACAGTAACCTCGGGATAAACAGAGAGACTAAAGCCGCTTTTCCACCGTCAGGCCAAACCATTCTCTTTGCTTAACCATTCCATTCCGTGCCGATCAGGGCCGGCCGGTACAGATATGGTTTCCACTGTGAGGCTGATGTAATACAAATGTATCAGTCGTTGCCCTGGTAACACAACAGTTTACTGATGATATGAGATGTAAATAGCGACCGCATTATGGATGATGATCAGATATTTCTTAGCCAATCGCGCTGAGAAATCCGAGCCGAGAACGGTTTGTAATCGTGCTGTGCCGTACCGGGCTCAAGTGGAAACATAACTTGAACCGTTCCTTACCGTTCTTAGAACCGTTTAACCCAACGGTGGAAAAGCAGCTTAATATTAACGTTGATTCTGTTCTTCTTACAATGTAACAAGTACATTGGGTGTTATGGGAAGTGTTCCCAGTTCCGGTTGACCTTATTTATGCAGCCTCACAATCCTTTAACAGATGTAAATTATAGAAATGTGATAATGTGTTATGTGTATGTATGCCAGGTTAAAGTGATGTGTTTTTAGTCTAGATTTAAACTGACAGAGGGTGTCTGCTTCCCGAACAAGGCTAGGAAGACTGTTCCAGAGTTTGGGTGCTAAATAGGAAAAGGATCTACTTGATTTTGATATTCTAGGTATTATCAACTGGCCAGAATTTCGAGATCGCAATAGACGTGAAGGACTGCAATGCGTTAAGAGCTCGCTCAAGTACTGAGGAGCTAAACCATTAAGTGCTTTTTAAGTAATTAGCAAGATTTTAAAATGTATGCAATGTTTAATAGGGAGCCAATGCATTGTTGACAGAACAAGGCTAATTTGGTCAATATTCCTGGTTCTAGTAAGAACTTTTTAAGTGCTTCCCTGTAAATCAAATATTTGTGATAATCAACATGTGCTGTCAGTTGATCTTAATGCTTGCCATAGTATGTGAAAAGTTTCAATGTGTTGTAGTACCATTCTGCTTTAACAAGACCCCTGTGAGAATGCGCAGAATCTGTCTGTAGCTGTAGTATGTTGATGTTACAGTAAGGGCTTGCCTGACTTTGCTTACCCTTGGAAAGCTTCTTTCTCCCTATGATCCAACATCTGAAGAGATGATAAAAACCCCCTGGTAGCCTCAGAGCAGCTGCCTGGATTAACATTGTCAAAAAGCTTTTTTTACTCCCCCCATCGCTTCAACCTCTGGTGTGTATTTTATTGAGCCGTTCTCATCCCTCCCAACTGCATAAGCTGTGTTCAAAATGTATTTCCCTGCTCATTAAAACGGACAGGCATGCACACTACATACAGACACTTTCTTGTTCTGAGATCAGACTATGAATGTTCTCTGAACTTACTTTTAAGTTTTCACAAAATGAACTTTAATATTCTATAACTTCGATAAGTAAAAAAATATTCCATCCGCACTGTTTTTGTAATCGTTTGTCTTTGTGCAGGTTCATCAGACAGATGAACTTCTACACAGCCAAACAATTTTAAGATGCCTGAGGTAGTTTGGAACATGCATCTCCTGACCCTTTCTTTTGTTGCACTCCAGCTTTTTTGAACACAAGAACAGCCTCCCCTGTCCTCAGTAAGTGTTGCATGTTGCCTTTAATAGCAGTATAGCTACAACGGTAGGGATGTTAAATCCGGTTCAGTGGGCATATAATTGTGAGTTTTTTTTATTTTATATAATTATTTTCACAGAAAATGAACGTGTTAAATTGACGGCCCAATTAATAATACACTGTATGAATATACAAGAAAGCACAACTATTAAAAAAAATAAAAAAATTACACCGTGTAGAAGCTTACCTATGTATACTACAGGTTTCAAACCTTAATATACCTAATTTACTAACTAGAAAATTATAAAAACTGTGTATATTATAATATGCATATTATTTTTATCAATGTTTACAATGGTTCTTAAAAATTTATAGCATACAGTAAATAAAGTTCCCTTTAGAACCAACTCAATGGAGCATCGTCATATCTTGAGATAATTTAGATATTAATTCTTTACAGGATTACAATCTTTTTCATGTTGACATCTCTAAAACACTCAGTAGTGATTCAGTAATTTGTCTCTAGGCATGCACAAATACAATGGCTGAGGTAAAGTTGTGGACAGAAGAACTCTCTTGAGACTTACAAAGGCTACACTTAAAGCATTGCACTTCTGGAATCCCATATGCTCATGCACACCTTAAATGTCTTCACTGATGATGACTTGCTAAACTCAGCCTCATGTGTAAAAATGCACCAGCACAAATCTTTCTAACACCGGGCAGACCTTTTCTTCAATGCATTAAGACCAAACTCCCTTAGCGCCCTCACAAGGGTACAGACAGCTCCCAGTACACTTCATGGGCTGTTTTCATCTCATCTCCCATCATACAGAGCAAATATCAAAAATGTGATTTGAATGTCAGGGAAAATTATCACTGAAGGACAAAGGAAAGAGGTTGGCTACAAAATGACAAACTCTTTCAAAAGCACATTCGGTTTTCTTTTATTGGAATCAAACGAGCCGTCTCCCCCTCTCTTTCCAGTACTCCCTTATGTAAAGACCTCATGACTGAGAGAGGGAGAGAGATGAAGAGGAAGTGAGGGAGGGAGAGAAAGCCCGAGCTTCTACAGACAGTAGGCTAACAGCCCAGAAGGTTAATTGAAGTCTGGGAGAGTGACTTTGGTGGCCTATCTTTAACAGGATGACCTATAAATGTTTAAATGTTTGATTTCTGCTTAGCTATAGAAAAATGGATCTTGTGATCTTTTTTTGCATGGCTAATGTCCTTGGACAAGGACTTTGGACAGGTTATTGAGTTAGTGCACTAGATAAATCTGAACACCAGTCTTACATTACTCAACTAATGAGCTAATGAAATTTGAAAAATCAGTGCACTTCCTTCAGGGGATTGGACAGGAACCGAGACATTAGCAGGTGGCATGAAGATTGTTTGGAACTTTGAAAAATGCCCTGACTTATAGGGGAATCGGTCAACAGCGTTTCATCCATCAATGGGAACCTACAGATATTTCAAAGCCATGAAACTTCAGGCCTATCTGAGAATGAAATCTGCAGAGCATCCTAAATCTTTAAAAACTAATTTAGTTAATGACTTACCGCTGGCGATTAAAAGCTCTGCCTCCAGTTATACTGGCCTACTGATCAAAGTGTTTCATGATTTACTCTGCAGCATTTGTGTGTCCCTGTGTGTTTGAGTGTGCGCGGGCATAATCCTCCTTTTGCATCCTCGTCATTTGCGAGATAACCTTGTCATCGATCCGCAAAAAATGCCTGTAGATGAAACGTGCATTCTTGAGTTCTCTTAATCAAGAAGCTTATTGATTATATGACTAATGATGGGCCATTAAGATATGGCTGAAATGAATGGTCTGTCGTATCATACTGAGCTCTCAGCTAATAGGATGTTTCAATCAAGAGATGTTCATGATATCGCTTCTGTTACAACTGCTCTCTAATTTTATCTGTTCTTTAAGATAAGTTAATGTCCTTGTTATGTCTAGAATGCTATTGATTTGCCACCGCTTGGGTATTACAACACTATTTCATCTCTTTTCTTCTGCACATAAAAGTATGATACGCTCTGGAGGGGGGAAGAAGCAGTGGACAGGTGTGCTAAATGACTGACCGAGCAAATGTTTCACTTCCTGTGTGATTTTACAATGACTTTTCCATTTAGTTTTTATGTACTTGTGTTGTTTACCGTTTTACCATACCATTTCAGAGAGAAATGAAATTTAATTTAAACAAACACAGCTGAGAAAAAAAAATGCAGGTCAAAGAGGGTCAGGCAGTAAAATTAGAAAAATTAGAATCACATGGGCTGTAAGTTAACTGAGATGTGTATTGTGTTAGTTGTTATATATCTTTAAAAGGTAGTGCCAAAGCTAATGGTTTAAAATGGGGTGTTCGGATTGGTTTGAGGCAAAATCAATTTTAAGAAAATATATAATAAAATAAAATAAAACTGAATATCTAAAATAATATGGTACAAAATAATAATAAAAAAATAAATAAAATAAAAATTCATTACCTTTCAAAAGTTTGGGGTCAGTATGATGTTTTTAAAGAAATTAATACTTTTATTCAGCAAAGATGCAAAAAGTGACAGACTTTCACATGTGACTGTGCACAGATGTCATGGTTCGGTTCGTACCTCGGTTTGGGGGTCACGGTTCGATACGAGTTCGATGCATTTACATCTCATTTTCATTCGAAACTGTACAGGTCTATTTTTATTTGTGTTCAGTCACAATAAAAAAAAAAAAAAATGTGCTTTTGTACAATAAAGAAAACAAAAAGGATGTCATTCCGGTTTCTTTTTCCGTGAAGCTTGTGGAGCGTGTCACAAAAATTTATTGAAACTCAGCGTATAGGCAACTAGCAAGCTTGTGCATGCCATCTGAACTCTTGTTTTGGGTTGGTGCATAGATAGTCTCTTCTTCTGCTCTTTTGCCAGTTGTGTCAGTTAGCAAGCAGCATTGTAGCCTATTAATTTTTTTATATATTGGGTAGAGGAACCAAAAGAATATGAATCATATTAGTTGGCTTAATTTGTTTAGTAAAAAGCAAATTTTCAGGCTTTTCCCAAATCACGGAAGTGACCTTGACGTCCGGGTTAGCGGTAGCATAAGCCATCAGGCAAGTGTTATTTAAATAACTCCTGATGTACTTACAAACTTTCCAATGCCTCGTTTTATGAATACAGAACCTATTTGTACTACTGTAGAAGTTTGGTATAATTCTGGGCATTATTAGTGGGGTAATTTACGAGATACAACCTTGGATCAATTAGCGCCTGCACTAAGCCATTCAAATGATATCTCTAAATAAGCTCTAACTTTAATAATGTTCGACCAAGGGAAAAAAAAGCTTCTGGGGGGGGGGGGGGGGTTTGCTCGAGGTCATGGTGCAAAGGACCCTATGTTGAAATTACTCCGAACCATCCCTTTAAGTAAGTTAAAATGTATTGTATGAGCTTCTGTTACTTTTACTGTTCATTCTATTGCTCTGTCATATTTTATCTATCATTTAATTGCACAGCACATATTTAGAGCTGCTCCAGCAGGGCTCAGTGCTGAGGATTGGGTCAGCGGTTAAAATGTTTAGACACCAGTGAAATATCACAATTCTCCATACCAATTTTTATACTACAGGAATACAAGCCTAATTAATGTCAATTTAAAACATTATAAAATACAGGTAAGCAGTCTGTAATAAAATAACAACAAATAATCAAATTACAAGTAGCACAAATAAATACAAGGCTACAAATGAAATAAACAGCTGTTTTGGGGACCTGCGTGAAGTTGGCCCCCCACCCAACGCAAAACGTCGTCAAACTATGCTCAATCGTTTGTGCTCCGTTTGTGCTGGTTTGTGCTGTAAAATTTTTCGTTTGTGCTGTTTCAGTTTTGTAGATATTAAAAAAAATATTTTTAGGTCATTCTGAGGTCACTCAGCCCCCCCACATGCTCCAAATTCACCCAAAATAGTCTCGTTCGTTTGTGCTTTGTTTGTGCTTGTTTGTGCCGGTGAAATTTTCGTTTGTGCTGCGTCGGGTTTTAAAATATCAGAAATTGAATTATAGACGATGACGTCACCAGCCCCCCCACATGCTCCAAATTCACCCAAAATAGTCTTGTTCGTTTGTGCTTCGTTTGTGCTGGTTTGTGCTGTAAAAAGTTTTGTTTGTGCTGCTCCGGTTTTTTAGATATTAAAATAATATTATGTGGTCATTCTGAGGTCACTCAGCCCCCCACATGCTCCAAATTCACCCAAAATAGTCTCGTTCGTTTGTGCTTCGTTTGTGCTGGTTTGTGCCGGTAAAATTTTCGTTTGTGCTGCGTTGGGTTTTAAAATATTATACATTCAATTATTGTTGATGACGTCACCAGCCCCCCCACATGCTTCAAATTCACCCAAACTATGCTCAATCGTTTGTGCTTCGTTTGTGCTTCGTTTGTGCTGGTTTGTGCTGTAAAAAGTTTCGTTTGTGCTGCTTCGGTTTTTTAGATATTAAAATTATATTTTTAGGTCATTCTGAGGTCACTCAGCCCCCCCACATGCTCCAAATTCACCCAAAATAGTCTCATTCGTTTTTGCTTCGTTTGTGCTGGTTTGTGCCGGTAACATTTTCGTTTGTGCTGCGTTGGGTTTTAAAATATCAGAAATTGAATTATAGATAATGACGTCACCAGCCCCCCCACATGCTCCAAATTAACCCAAAATAGTCTCGTTCGTTTGTGCTTCGTTTGTGCTGGTTTGTGCCGGTACAATTTTCGTTTGTGCTGCATTGGCCTTTAAAATATTAGACACTGAATGAAAGCGAATTATAGACGGTGACTTCACCAGCCCCCCACCTGCTCCAAATTCACCCCAAACATGCTCAATCGTTTGTCTTCGTGTGTGCTGCAAAACGTGTATATATATATAATTTTTTTTTTTTTTTTTTACAGTAGCTAGTTGAAGTAACAAGGTAAGACCGAAACGGATTAAATTAATCAAAAGTGAAAAAATTATCAAAAATTTAATTTTCCACAAAAAATATTAAACATAAAAAAACACACAAATAAAACACGCAATATTTATTAAAATAATACAAAATACAATACAAAATAAGAGCCTTTCTTAACTGAGCAGTGAGCACCAATAATAATTGAGCACAAAATCAACATCTTATGATTTCTAAAGAATAATGTGACATTGAAAACTGGAGTAATGATGCAGAAAATTCAGCTTTGACATTACAGGAATAAATTACATTTGAATTATATTAAAACATTAAAATATTAATTATATGAAAATATCTATTTATAGGCTAATCATTTTTCTCAATATCAGCAGCACTCCCAAACTGTAATACATTAGGCCTACAGATTACTTTATTACTTTTATTTAAAGGTAATTATTTACCTTACAATAAAGGCTGTCTCAGAATTGTAATGCATTAGCTACTCCAGTTACTTTCACCAAAATAACTACAGAAGTAGAACTTAACATTTCTAAAACGACTAGGGCTGTGTAACAATATGCAATATGAAACCGAAATCCCGACGCTCCATCCACGAACCTGTGTTGCGGTGTGAGAAGGCAGAATCGCGACACACCCCTTCCAACTCCAGAGTCCAGATCCAATGCTACTACATCTTCATATCACTATTATTTGAAGTTAACATTATAAAATACATAGACTTACACCACAAAAATAGCTGTGGATAAATTCTTTAAAATTGGTCAATTCCAGCGTTATGGACGTGACATTTGCAAGTCAAAACTTGAAGTATAAATTATCAGAAAATGCACTTAATACATTGAAACGTCTGTTATATATCCATAGGCTTCTCCCTTAATAAAGGAGTCCAGACATTAGAAAAATATCAGTCTACTCATTGCGTTTTATATTTATGAGGGAAATAGCATGTGCGTAAATTTTTTTTAGTAATTCTATGAATTACACTGCGCAAACCAAAAGTAGTACTAGCCAGCCTACCGGATGAAGAAGCGTTGTCTCTCTGCAGAACATAAATTATTCATTTAATTAAATTTTTCGTGTTTGCATTTATGAGGAAAAAACAATGTAACGGACGGAGAACTGCGTTACGGACTGACCGCTCTAAAAACGGCACTAAAAGACTGCTTTAAAACTTTCACAGAGACCTCAAACAGAAAGCACAAAGCCTTTCTTTAAGGTGAAATTCGTTTTGTATTAATTGTATCTTAATTTTAATCATTGTTTCATCTACCAAATGACAGGATTTAATAGGCAAAATAAGAAGTAAATAGGCCTATATCAGACAATAGATAATCAGGACATAGAGGCGCCGGCGCCTAAACTGCAGTTGGTCTCATAAATGAACCGAAACTCAGCGCCTAGGCCTACTTGCATCACAGACATGTCTACTTTTAAACAGAACAATTCAAAACGAAAGAAAACAGACTGCTCTCTGCGTATGTATGAAATGTGCATTTCTCTGTGGTGCGTTCACGAAGATGCAGGCTGGTTGAAGTCACCGTCATTTAATGGGCTGGTGAAGTCACCGTCTATAATTCGCTTTTCATTCAGTGTCTAATATTTTAAAGGCCGATGCAGCACAAACGAAAATTGTACCGGCACAAACCAGCACAAACGAAGCACAAACGAACGAGACTATTTTGGGTGAATTTGGAGCATGTGGGGGGGCTGGTGACGTCATCGTCTATAATTAAATTTCTGATATTTTAAAACCCAACGCAGCACAAACGAAAATTTTTCCGGCACAAACCAGCACAAACGAAACACAAACGAATGAGACTATTTTGGGTGAATTTGGAGCATGTGGGGGGGCTGAGTGACCTCAGAATGACCTAAAAATATAATTTTTATATCTAAAAAACCGAAGCAGCACAAACGAAACTTTTTACAGCACAAACCAGCACAAACGAAGCACAAACGATTGAGCATAGTTTGGGTGAATTTGAAGCATGTGGGGGGGCTGGTGACGTCATCAACAATAATTGAATGTATAATATTTTAAAACCCAACGCAGCACAAACGAAAATTTTACCGGCACAAACCAGCACAAACGAAGCACAAACGAACGAGACTATTTTGGGTGAATTTGGAGCATGTGGGGGGCTGAGTGACCTCAGAATGACCACATAATATTATTTTAATATCTAAAAAACCGGAGCAGCACAAACAAAACTTTTTACAGCACAAACCAGCACAAACGAAGCACAAACGAACAAGACTATTTTGGGTGAATTTGGAGCATGTGCGGGGGCTGGTGACGTCATCGTCTATAATTCAATTTCTGATATTTTAAAACCCGACGCAGCACAAACGAAAATTTCACCGGCACAAACAAGCACAAACAAAGCACAAACGAACGAGACTATTTTGGGTGAATTTGGAGCATGTGGGGGGGCTGAGTGACCTCAGAATGACCTAAAAATATTTTTTTAATATCTAAAAAACTGAAACAGCACAAACGAAAATTTTTACAGCACAAACCAGCACAAACGGAGCACAAACGATTGAGCATAGTTTGACGACGTTTTGCGTTGGGTGGGGGGCCAACTTCACGCAGGTGCTTTGGGGGGGTTTCAGGTAGGTCTAACAGTAGTTTTCAGGTAAATAATTTAAATAAAGTAATCAAATGTGAAATAATATTGCATATTTATCACTGTATAAATTAAACATAGATTAATCTTTATAAAGTTACCTAAGTAATTCAGTCAACAGCAGTGAGTGATTACTGTCTTTTGTAAGGTTTAATGGGCTGCTGTCCCTTTAAGACCGAATGCACGGATGCAATATAGCCTGCCCTACTGTACATGCGTTTTCTTTGTTTACGTTCATAAAGATATAACCGACTATGTGAATTTTGTGTAAATTTGTCCATTCAAGCGCAAGACGTGAAAGAATTCTGAGACAGCTTTCAGGGCGTACACTTCGGATGTTTGCGTTCATTAAACTTCTTGACCTGCAAACGTCCTGTAATAATGTAGGGAAACACTCTGTATACATAAATCAAGTAAAAGTTTATGTTTTACTTACATATACGATTTAGTTTTAATCCAAATTATGCATGTGTGCTGAGTGAATGATCAGCAATCAAGAGCATGCAACAGAAGTGCACTCTTTCTCTCTCTCTCCCGTCAGTTAAAGCTAGTAATACATGCCTCGTTTGTCATTTTACTTTCTTTTCCATTTACATATCCGACCGAACTACAAACCTTCCACTGATGTCTGTGAAAAAGGGATGCGCTCGACAAGCTCAATCCATTGCCTTTTTGCGCTTATCAGGTTGCGCAACACAGCTTTATAATAGGAGTTACTATATTTTGTTTAATATTTCACTAATTAGATACATTTACTTCATAGACAGCCTTCATATATACTTCTCTTTTATCCCCATTATACTCTCTGTTGTCAGTGTTCCTTTGTCTGGACACAAACACAGTACACACACTGCATAGTATCGGTTGTTGGTATTGGAGCATTTTTACGAGTACAAGTACACAGGAGAAGTATCGGGCCCGATACCGATACGTGCATCCCTACCAGATGGCAAGACTTTGTTGACCTCTGCACTGGTGTGTTTATGCAGAACGCCGGCCCTCCAGAGTGGTGTTGGGTTTCACAATACACAAAGGCCATAAGTGGTGTAAGCTTTGTTAAACGGAGAAGATTCAATAGCTTGAAGACGGGTTCAGCTACATCCCTGACCAGAAGGGAAGCACGACAGACATCCCAGGGGCGTGTGTGTAACCTTCACTTTCGAAGGGGCCTCTGACAGTTTCCACATGGTGTGAGGGGGTGTGCATGAAGCCGTTGAATGAAGACCACTACAAACATGATACCAGATGCACTGCAGACCAGGTGTCAAACAGCCAGCACCCAGAACGCACCACTGCATGTCAGGGGACATCTATAGACTAGGATGAGGTGTTCAAATGAGTGTAAATCTGTCGATCATCTGAAGCATAGACAGAGATTTGTTGTACGCTTGATCTTGAACCAGTAATGAAACGAACATAAAGAATAATGTTGAAAATGTCCATCCCGTGATCCCAAACAACTCCTGACCCCAGTGCATGTGTGCTAGAGTGCATCACCTGTCTGGGCTTCAGCTCAGTTGTCTATTCTGTCTGCATCTCTGCCACGTCCTTGTCTGCTACATCTCCCTCCCCGATCTTGGGTTCATGCGGCTATAATGGCAGGCGCATAAACAGAGTGTGCAGCTTGTCAGACCTAATGGTGCAATGTTAAAACATGAGGCCTCTTGGGGTCCATATAGCTTCGCACCCACAGACCATCAAACCCCCTGCCCTCAGCCAGCATTATGATCAAAAGCTTCACCTTGCAGCCGAAGGTGGAGAGAGGCAGAGGAGAGATGAGGAAGAGTCCTCATTATGGCTCTGAGACATCCATTTGGGCATTTTTAATATGTGTATCCTATTAAGCTCTTTAAGTGCTTTTTGATAATTGTGCTTTGTACTTTTACAGCACTCCAGTCTATTCCCAGTTCAATTTCCTCTTTTATCGGACGTTTGAAATATTGATCTCTGACAGATAAAAGCAAACACTATAATCTTGCTCCTGAGAGAGAGAAAGCGAGAGAAGGAGAGAGCGAGGCAGCGCTGTAGGAATGCACTGGGGACGTCTTTTCCTTCCAAACCCTCTTTGTTTTATTGCGTTTCTTTGTCAACAGAATTTGCTTACTGCTTACCGAGATGCTTATGTAAAGCACCTGCTCGCTGATGGCTCGTTGATATGACTGTCTCCCTCGGTCTCATTTACCTCTATCTGACTCTCTCTCTCACGCTCTCCATCTCCCTTCATCCGCCCCCTCCCTCGTCCCCCATCAAATCCCACACACCCCCCTCGACATTTTGCGGAGCGGAGCGGAGGGGCGGCAGAGGTGCTTTCGATGATTGCCACAGCTTAAACGGCTGTCACGCCAGCCTGAATAAGCATGATTTATCCCCGTAGTGCTTTATGGAAGTTAGTGTTTTCTGTTAACCTGAGCTCTCAAATGCAGCTTGCTGCTGCCTGGCCGTCACATTAACCTGAATCAATCACATCTTGATTTTTCCATAAAAGAAAAGCCAGCTGTAAATAACTGGGTGGACGCCGTGCGAGGATGAATGCGCGGTGCGGCGTATGGCCGGCTGCTGCGGCTGCCACTCAGCACTCCAGCGGGGACTTATTACAGCGCTGCCGTTTCTCCACCGGGTCTTTTCTGGGGGCTAGGAGACACGCTGTTGGGCTCTCTTTCTTACACATTTCACATTCACTCAGTAACTGTAAGGATGATGTGTTTCTGTCTCACTCCTCCTCAGAGCATCGTTTTTATGTGAGCATCTGTTAGCTGAGACTCACAACCCTTCTGACGACTCAGGGATCTCAGACTTTTGCAGTTCTGTCAGTTTTTTATTAGGTAGACAGCAGAGAAAGAAAAACCTAAAGCAGCTCTTCCATTTTTCTGCTGCCGTTTTCAGGCTTTTTAGCTTTCACAGACACTATTTAAGATTTACTGCAAACATTTGAGCATCCAACCCACTGTATTGACTCCGTTTGACAAGCGTAATCCTTCTCCTCTTCCCCGTCGTTTCCATCCCAAGATCAATCACCTCATCAATGCTGCCTGACTGCTATGAAGTGCAGGCAGGAGGTTCGATTCCTGCTCAGCACCCTTACGGACTTGCTATAATATAGAAATTGATTCATCTTCAAAGTTTTCTTAAGTGCTTGCCCTGGTGTTGGGGGATGTCACTGGTTTTGTGGAAACCAAAGTGGAACTTCTAAGAAAATAGCCCACACAAATGGATCACAACAACAACTAAAAGCTTCTCTGTAGCTGTGAGGTTTTTCTTTGTCTGAGATAGTCTGAGGTAATTAAATCATTTCACCAGCCATGATATCAACATATACTGTAGTGTGGAGAAAATATGACCTAAATATTGATCAATTCGCAATAAAATCTTACAACATGGAATTGGATATATTTGAATAGGCATCCAGCAAAACAAGAAGATAATGAAATGAAAATATATTACAATATAATCGCAATGTACAGTATTTGAATAATGAATTAAACAAATAATATATTGAATAATTTCATTTAAATTAAAAAAATTTGAAAAATAAATCTTACATTCAAATATAAAAGCAATGAATCTGAATAGAATGAAAAAAAAAATATATAATATAGCTATTATATATATATATATATATATATATATATATATATATATATATAATTATGTGGGTAACCACATAAAGAAATTGTAAATAATATTCTCTGCAAAAGAGTGAGAGAAACAGAGAGAACGAGACACCAGACACACTTTAGGTCATTCATTTTCTTCAATTCTACTCGGTCCAGACAATAACTTATAGCTTTTCAAAATGCCTCTGACATATTCATAGACCCACAGCTCAACCAAGAGAATCGAGACTGTCAATTTTACTTTAGTCCCCTCTTTCATTCAAAGCATACAACTGAAATGGACATCTCCCTCTCCCTCTCTCTCTCTCTCACCTTGGGCCCATTTGATGAGTACACATGTTCCCTTATAAAGCAATCTCCACACGTGTATATCTCCACTGAGCCATATATTCACAGTATAGCCACATTGTGGACTCTAGTTCTTGCTAATATGCCTAGGTTAGCATTTGGAGAGCGAGTGTAGGGGTAGAGCTGCTGGTGCTAGTGTTTTGGGAAGTGTAGTAATTACTGTTCGGATGGTGTCAGCGACCTCCAGATTGCAGGATCTTGTCTCTT
Organism: Leuciscus leuciscus; assembly: GCF_965113295.1. Lineage (NCBI taxonomy): Eukaryota > Metazoa > Chordata > Actinopteri > Cypriniformes > Leuciscidae > Leuciscus > Leuciscus leuciscus. The sequence goes on along the minus strand of NC_138726.1, from coordinate 35,969,327 downwards.
TTGTCTTGGCTGTGCCACTCTCTACACCGGCTGAAATTGTATCTATTCACTTTGGCTCTGTTAAAAAAAATGCTGGTAGTATTGGGAGCCAGTGAGCCGTGATGGTAAGGGCTTCTTCTCTCGCCCAGTAAACACACACACACACACACACACACACACACACACACACACGCGCACACGCGCACACACACACACACACACACACACACACACACACACACACACACACACACACACACACACACACACACACACACACACACACACACAGACACACACACACAGACACACACACACACACACACTTAAATGTGAGGTTCATACAGAGCAGCTGGGCCACAGGGTATCAGAGGTTATTGAATATGTGTAAGTGTGTGTGTGTAGAAAGCTAGGGAGAAGTGAGGAAAAGGAAGAGAAAGCATGAAAGGAAGGAAACAGAAAGCAGCATGCTGTGTGTATAATTTGATGATTATCAGGTGAATGCCATGCCCCACCCGGACTATTGACAGGTGTCAGGTGACATGTAGACCGTGGCAGTATTTGTCAGCTGTCTCTCTGAGTATCTCTGGAGTCTTGAGTCATGCATGCACACACACACACATCACACAAATATATTTAATTCAATCAGTCACTGTGTTTGCGCTTCCCCCCTAAAATTTCACACTCTACATCCTGACTGTTTTCCTTAACACAACGAGTCTGTACTGCCCGTTGCTTGTCTGTGGGACCCATTAAGATGCTTCCAGCCTGATACACCCCAGCACTTTGGCCTAAGTTAGCATGAGCGGTTAGCGTTTAGCGTCAACATGCTAATTGGTATTCTGCAGCGTGGTGGGAGGCTGTTCAGGATGTGGGAGAGTGAACCAGTGTTCGATCCTATAAGAACAAACACTCTGTTCCCTGCCCTGCTGTCAGAGCATGGCGATACGAAGGAGAACAGGACCTGACATTGCATACACACGATTCAGAATAGCTCAAACACACACCTACACCGTGGGATTTAAAATGCATGCTGCTATTTATATCGTTGGATAGTAAATGGATAACTATTTCGTAATAGATTTTTCTAAACCTTTTTCATTTCATTGTTGGCCTGTTTGTATTTTATCACGGAATGAAATGTTAAATTCACTAATAAGTCTGTTAATTTTGTTTTCTGTTTGACCGGTTCAAAGCTATTTGTCACTCTCAAATAGTATTTTATAAGCAATGGTGACCATGAAGCACAGCACAAATTCTGAAATAATCCTTTAACCTTTTACAGGGACCGTAAATATGCATGGCACAAATCAATATCATTAGCTGCAACAAAATACATAAAATAAAATCAATGCTAATAAAGTGACATCAGTCATATACTCTGCTTCATTTCCACCCTTAGCCTATTGCACCACGATTCCCATAATTCTTTGCGCTACCATATGCTACAGCATGGATCTTTTTCATTACAAGTGAGGTCGGGTCAATTAACAGAGCTGTTAACACTCTTTAGCTTAAGTTCACACAGCAGCCAGCTGTTATTACCATCCTATTCTTAAGTAAAAGGGTCCGGGTCCCTTTAATCTACTCTGTGTGAAGAGACAAACTCATTCAAAAAAAAAAAAAAAAACTGTATAATGCTTCTCTTTTCAGAGAGGATGACCAAACACTATATGATTTAAATTAGATTTTATAATGTGTCACACTACCACAGTAATAATATCACACACAACAGTAACAACATCTGTAAATCATTTAAAAATACATGTAAGCAAATCCTCCATGTGATGAAATTTCCACAAAAAAAACAGGGAGAAAAATATGGCTAAATATGTCATTGGTTCAAATGTGTTCAGATTTTCATGCAATGATCTTGTCAAGGCATTTCTGCATTGTGGTTTTTTCTTTTATGTATGTGAGAGTCTGTGTTTGTGAGTAAGGCAGTGTGCTTGTAGACCCTCATACCTGTGGGAACCCTGTGGAGCCCAGCGTGTTTCCTGCTCTTGAGTTTGAAGTGCTCTCCAGCTCAACCGTGGCCTCCGAAAATCATTAACACGCCTTTGTTTCCCAACGTCATCCTGCAAAAAAAGAGAATGAGAGTGAGGGCAGGTTTTTAAAATAAATATAAAGGCAAGCAAAATGAGTAGATGCTAGATGTTAAAGTGTTTAAATTCATGTCCTCTAAAGTAATAATTTAACAGGATATAATTTTCATTCCTTAATAGTTTTTAATACTTTATATAAATATTGCTGCATCATGCTTTGTGGAAATTACATTTCAAAAAAGTAAATTACACTTTTTATAAATCCAGATCATTTAAAACAAGTATGCATGTTATATTTTCTTATGTGTAAGAAATGTGTAATTTCTTTACACAAAATTGTATTTAAGCTAGTAGAAACATCCGAGGCCAAGATGCACGGCATGGCATTAAAATAAATGCAAAGACTGAATTTAAAGCAGTCATGGATTTATTATAGAGAGAGGGGTTAAAAGTGCTGCACTGTTAAATTTAATTTAGTAAATAAATAAAGGTTTAATCGATTTTTATAATACTTACATTTCTTACAGATTTAACCCTTTTTGATGAGAATAACTTCATAGTGTTTTGGTTTGTGAACAAAGAGAGAGATTTACGGTAAAGACCCTCCTCTTTTTGACGACATTCAAGCAGGAAACCTGCACAACGCGCGCACACGCACACACACACACACACACACACACACACACACACACACACAGGCGCACGCATACACACACAGGCACACAAATGGACTCTAGGGGTTTGTACCCATCATGCCAGTCTTGCATAAACATGCATACACTTTGGGAGTCGTGTAAATTGCCCTAGAAGGGAGGTCAACTAAGTGTAATTGTGCTGAAATTGGCCATGTATCCGCCCTGCCATTCCTCTGCCATTACTCCATTCACTACCTCTAAAATAAAAATCCCACAAACCTAGGTGAAGAAACACCGTAAAGAATCAATAAAAAAAAAACTCAATTACAATTTTTTTTTTTTTTTTACAAATATATATTGTGATGCATGTATTTTATTTAATACACAAATAGACAATATATAATTTTGGTTTTCACCCAAAAAACTAAAGCCGAATGAAATCAGAATGAAAATCAGCACAGGTGAACTGAAACTGGATTACTGTTTGTCCTACAAACCCAGATATTTCACTCACTGTGCATAATAACCCTTTATTTGATTTAAAGTAATATGTTATTTGTCTTTTCTCGAAGTTAAGCACATTCCCATCTGACAATGACATCTGTCTGCACTGCAGATTTAAAATGACATTAGCTGTATCCTCTCAGCTATGTGAGATTGGACACACTCCCGATAGACAGAACCCTCTCCTGACATTAAAGCTCTTTGTTTCAAAATAATAAAAATAATAATAATAATAAAAAGAAATACATACATAAATGAATTCTATGTCTAAAGCAAGTCTCACTCGACATTTGAGAGTGCATGTGTGTGAAACCTAAAAAAAAACACGCTGTTGAATTCGTAGTTAAAGTTATGCTGTGAACTGGAGTGCAACGCCTCCTAGTGGCTGTACATGGGAGCGCGACTCGTTTCTCCAGCCGTTCACGTGCGCGTTCGAAAAGACCGAGATCAAGAGCGAATTTCCATAAAGGCACGAGAGATCCCCGGTGCCGTTTATCTTTTGATCAGCTATGACTGATGCTCAGTTAATTCAAATATAACGTCCGGGGAGAAAGCTTCATTAATGTGCATGTGTGCGTGTTTGTGTGAAGGAGAGATGCTGGAATGCAGATGTGAGAGGAATAGCAGGTAATTAGTAGATAAGAGTTCTCATTTGAGTGCAATACACACATCATACATAATAAAACGACTCGTGTTATTATTATTATTATTAGATAGATATAACAGGCCTACCCAACAGAATATAGCCTCAATAGTAAGACCAAAAATAAATATTGTGTGAGGTTTTAACGAGCTGAAGAAAACACTGTATGCGTGCGTAAGCTGGAATGAGATGTGCAGGGTTAACAAATGCTCGGTGCGCGAGAACAAGAGCTGAAAAAATAGATGAGCTGCAGATAATGATGCTGTGGTAGTATATATATATGTATAATCGTTCATAAATATGTAAATTAATAAAAAAAAATTACTAAATCACATCCAGAGAATCTTAGGACTGTAGCAATAAAACCTTACTCTTCTAAGCAAGATTATAAATACGATAATAATAAAATTGTTATACATAAGGTGTTTTTACACAAGTGGCTAACTCTGAACAGGCTCTACCCTGGCTATTGAGCTATATTATATTTTACTAGCCCCGAATCAGATTTATTTTTCATGTGTGCACTGCAGCAATTTTAAATGCAATTCTAATTAATTTAATTGATTTTTGACTCTCATGAATAATGATTGCTGAAGTTTTAAGAATTGTCAAACACTTTTGAATAAAGTATATCATCTCCTTAAGGCAGGTCATTTTCTGCTTTGGTTCTGTGTAAATATCATGCAGTAATAATAATTTAAAAAAAATTAAGAACAGAATTTTTATTGATAATTTCATGTTCTCATTAATTGTTTCATTCATAATTGAATCATTAATATTCATAATTAAAACAATTTCATACCGTAATTTCTACATTTGTAATTCCTGTGTTAATGCATTTATGCCAACTGTCAGATACAACTTTGCAGTTTAAAGGTGACAAAAGCTTGTTGCTTTTATCGAGAATTAATGACAATGACAAAAAACACACACACACACACACACACACACACACACACACACACACACACACACACACACACACACACACACACACACACACACACACACACACACACACACACACACACACACACACACACACACACACACACACGCATCACTCTCACTGCGTATGAGACAGAGACCCAGAACATTTTCATAATAAAAACTCAACTGGACAGTCTAATTATTAAGCACAAAAAATGTCAAACATTTCACAAAAGCTACAACTAAATGGAGTAAATTAGAATGTTGTCTGTCCCTAAATAGATAATTAAAACTGTCAGAATTCCTGAAAAGAAAAAGAAAAGTCCTGACAATGTACAGAGTCAGCAAATGCTGCCTTGCCGTAGAGACATACAGACCTGGTTACTGCATACTCAACTACACACTACAAAACCATTTTCAGTTTATATCCACTACCTTTGATAAAAGTATCAATTAATTCATTTTCTAATTTCTTGCTATGAAACCCTATGTTTATCATTCCTAATAAAACTTCTTTAAATCATAATAAAAGGACGACTGTTGTTATTGTCAGTGGACACACTGTTTGCCGTTCCTCTTTATTACTTTTTGCTACCCCCTTCCCCCTCTCAGTAATTCTCAGACACTTTTAAATCTTTCACACACACTTAGTTACACATACGTACACACGCATTCACACTGTCTGTTTCACACACTTGTTAGCAGGATAAGTTATTTGAACACTGTACTAGGACCTGTTGACTGGAAGTGTGTCACTTTAACCCCTACTCACTCAAAACACACACACACACACACACACACACACACACACGCACACTAAAGTGTCATCCCACTCACCGCGGTGGTCCACATGCTGTTGAGAGAGCACTGCAGAACCACTCCTGACACACACACACACACTCACGCTCTCTATCTCTCTCTTGTAGCACAGGGGGTGTTAGTAGAGCTGTAAGAACATGAGAGCGATGGTAGTAGCAAAGACGATGTGTGTTTGTTTATGGATTAAAAGGATATTGTGGCAAACTCAGTGAACTGTACATCATTATAATGAAGGGAGAGAAAATAGTCTATGAGTGTGTTATTCTGGAAAGGTGACAGCGGTGAGGGAAAAACTTCATTACTTCCCAAAGCAGCAGAGTGGTTTAGACTAGGAGCACACGCTGCTGGACAGTACAATAGCACACATATGCGTAAAAAACTAAACAAAAAAAAAACCTACAGCATTTTTTATCCTTTAGGAATGTGCCAGTTATTTTGTGAGTGTTACTAAATGTTCTTACTACATGTGTTCACAAAAAAAAAAAAAACCTTTTACATTTGGTGTAATCTGGATGTCTTGTTCTCTCTTTTAGAGCAAATTTAGTCTCAATTGTGTGTGTGTGTGTGTGTGTGTGTGTGTGTGTGTGCGTGTGTGTGTGCGTGTGTGTGTGTGTGTGTGTGTGTGTGTGTGTGTGTGTGTGTGTGTGTGTGTGTGTGTGTGTGTTTTTCTCAGAAAGTATGTTTACAAGCACTTTAAAGGTTTGAGTTCAGTCGAACTAAAGCAATAATTTGTCATGATTTAACTAATAAATAATGAGAATGCAAAAAGGACCAAATATATTTTTATAACTAAAAATATATCATGTTAACATGTTATATATGTTTGGCATTTATTTGCATTTATTTGATGAAAATACAATACAAATAATATAGTGAAAGTATTATTGCAATTTAAAATATCTGTAATTTATTGCTGTAATCATTAATATGCAGATATCAATAATATGCTGATTTGGTGCTCAAGAAACAGGTCTTGTTATTATTCATGTTGAAAATTTGATGAATAGAAAGTTCAAAAGAACATAATTGATTTAAATAGAAATCTTTTGTAAGATTATAAATGTCTTTACTGTCACTTTTGATCAATTTAATGCGTCCTTGCTGGATAATTAATTATTTTTTTTAAATCGTACATTACAACACTAGTGTATATACAACATATACACACGCATAACTTTTTGCGTTATTGTAAAATACTGTTCTGTCAGGCTTTTAAAAGGTCTACCATTATCACCCGTGTCTATGTGTGTGCGCACAAGTATGTGTACCTTTGTGTCTATCAAAGAAAGGGCTGTGCCACTTTGTGTATCAGTTTGTCAAAGAGTGTGTTTATCTGTCCATAGAAATGTTTGGTTAATGCTGCCTTTATTCAGCCCCACTCTCTTGCTCTCTGTCTCCTTGTCTTATTGAATGCATTACCAATGTTTGTCTTCAAACATCATTCATTCTGGCTCAGGTTTAGAGATGTTCTCCATATTAGTGATAATAGGCAAATAGTTAAGAAGAAAGCAAAGAGGGTGAAACTCAAGATTGCAAGTGCAAAGTGAACTGACTCACTGTGGGCAATAATTGGCCAGATTGAGGAAGAATGCCTTGTGAGCAGAGTGGTTTTCATGGATGCACTGAAAAAAAACAAAATAATACAATTATTCAATGTTATTAAATATTACTATTAAGATAATATTATAAAATATTAAATAAAACAGCATGTGTACAGCTGTTTACAGAATTAAAGTAAATTGTTTTGTCATTCAGTCTGTATTTGTGGAGATGCAGGTGCTCTTCTGCTCAGCCCTGTGCAGACGGAGGTGGGGTAAAGCCGGTAGGGGTCACCAGGTAGAACAAGGCTAAAATCTAGTCAGGAGCCCTGTGGTTGTCATTTAACCCCAATCCAGCACCTCACACACAAACACCGTGTCCCCCGGTCTGAGGCCAGGAGAGACGGGCTATTGATCGTTAGCAATGAGAGAGCCAGCTGCCATTACACCATTACAGCTCTGACAGAAGAACTGCACTGCATTGATCTGCAGGCCAAGGCCCTCCTGCTGGTATTTATAGAGGTAGAGAGAGAAACATCCTTACCCCATCCTTCTTTATATTTCTCTCACTCGCTCATCCTCCCTCTTTTCTTTCTCTCTCTCTCTCTCTCTCTCTCTCTGATGAGGTGTAATTGATTGTAAATGAGAATGTGTTTCCTACCTGACCCCAGTGCACTGTGGGTAAGATTGATTACATCTAGCACAATTATGATTGATATGATTCAGTTGCTGAACACAACATGTGTTTACGTTTATAACCAGGCTACAATGGGTTTTTCATAATTTAACTACTACAGTCTAAGTATATACACAATGCACAATCAAATATTTCAAGTATTAAATATACATTGCGCGTCACCTCTGTCTTTTGGAGCAAGTGCACAATACCAGTTGTAGTTTGATTATTAACGTAAACATGATGAACAAAGCTGTGTAACAATCACATTATCTGGGTGGTTGTGCTGGTACGATTTCAGTCGGACTAAAGCATTTACCAGGGGCGTGGCTAGACCCTTTTAACTGGGCCATAAGCCCCATTAAAGTTTTGTTGTGCACCAGTAAAATTTTCCTGATAAAACATTGTCTGATGAGGTAGATTACAGATATGTCTAAAAACAGGCTTTCCTATTCATTATCATTTACATAATTTGAATAATTTAAACCCTGAAGACTGAAAACCTTAACACCAGCTGAAGCGAAAATATCCAGTCAGACGGACGATTATTCATAATACAATGTTGTACAGTAGCTGAGGAGTGGTAACACTTATCGCTATTATAATGAATAGTAACGCTATGATAATAATTTGTATTATTTAGTTGAATGAGGACATCCCATTTAACATATCTAATATACTTGGCTCAGATTTGATAGATAACGTTAGCTTGTTAATGGTAGCCATTAACTGTTTGGTGGGGCAGAAACCTCTTATATCCATATTTCGCCTTTTTCCCCCCCTATATCATACTATTGGTCACCCTTTACGTCTATCTGCGACTCCATTGGCTCCTCAAACTGTCAGTCAAACCTCATAACTCCATCCCGCATGCCACACACATTTTGGAGTGTTTCTGCTTGTTGGCAATGCAAAGGTAGATAAAGAACTGGTTGTTTCAATAAGTACAGCGTTTAAGTCTAAAAGTCTTATGTTTTATGTATTTGAGGAGCGGAGAAGTGTCTTATACAGCATTTGCCGTCAAGTCGCAGCCAGTACTGTATTTTTTATAATTTTTTTGCCTTTTATTGTGACAGGACAGTAGAGAGTTGACAGGAAGCGAGGTGGGAGAGAGATGGTGGAAGGGATCGGGAAAGGTCCACGAGCCGGGACTTGAACTCTGGCCGCCTGAGCGCAATGGCGCTACATGTCGGCGCGCTGACCACGAGGCCATCGGCACCGACGCGGCCAATACTGTCTTAAATAGTGTGCACTGCGTAGCAGCACTTCATCTTTTTATAACATGAGTTTGTGGCCAAATGACAGAAAAAAACTAAGCACCCACATAGCTACAACTAGAATAAACTTCATAACCTGTATGTTGATGAAAACTTAAAGGCTAGCAATAGCGAGCATTCAGTCTTAAAGGGACAGCAGCTTAATAAACCTGCTGCTGTGTTTTTAATGTTAATCAAACAACAAAGGACAAAGAAATCACTCACTGCTCTTGACTGAATGACTTATGAAACTTTAATAAAGATTCATCTATATTTAATTTATACAGTAAAGACTATGCAGTGTTATTTTACATTTGATTACTTTATCAAATTCTGTACCTGAAAACTACTGTTAAAACCACCCCAAAATCCTGAAAAGCACTGTTTATTTCATTTGTATCTTTGTTATTTTGTATTTATTTGTGCTATTTGTAATTTGATTATTTGTTCTTATTTGATCACTTACTGTTTACCTGTCTTTAGTAATGTTTTAATTTACATTAATTAGGCTAGTAGTTTTTGATGTAGACCAAATTGTAATAGAGAATTATGGTATTTCACTGGTATCTAAACATTTGAACCACTGACCCAACCAGGCCAGTAGAAAAAATCCTTAACACTGGGCCCTGCAAAAGCAGCTCTAAATAAAGATAAAATAGTATAGAGCAAAAGAAAGAACAGTGAAAGTAACAAAGGCTTGCACAATACATTTTAACAATCATAATTAAGCGTGAAAATAACTAAAGGGAATAAATATTTGCTAAAAAAAATATTGAATCAATGAATGCGTTTCATATTCTTTTGGTTTCTCTGCCTAGTAAATTAAAAAAATTACAAATGCAGTGAAAATACATGTATTGGTATTGGCGAGTACCAAAAATCAAAGTATTGTACTGGGAAAAGGGGTATCGGTGTAGTTTTAGAACTACAATATGAATGCATCGTTATAGTTATCATCCTTGGTGTGAACGGCCTTAATGCTGTGTTCCATTTACCTCGGAAGAAGGACGTAGGAGCTGGGAATGACGTCACACCCAAGGTCACCGCATTCCAGTGCAGAGGTCGAAAAACTAAGATGGATGCATCCAGACAAACCTTTGTTGTGCTTGCTTTTTTCAGAATACATAAAAAATTAGTATTTTGCACAGATAATGCCGAATATGTCCACAAATAGAGGTTAGATAGTACTGTGTGCACCACTGTGTGAGTTACAGACAAACAGAAGTACTCATAAACAATATTTTACTACTGTTTCACTATGGTTGATGTGCTGAGCAGCCAAATTTGATTCTGAAATCAGGGTTGTTTCACTTCACCAGAGTTCCCCAGTCGCAAATCCTACTTGAGGGGCGATTCCAGTTAAAAGTTCCTACTGGGGCCTAAATGAATGTTGATCACCATAAAAGATTGATTCTTGTGATTAGAATAAACCTGGAATAAACTAGAATAAACCTAGCCTAGAAATCTAGACGCACCCTAGCGGCCGCAAAAATCATTTTGCAGCCAGGGTAGTCTAGCAACTCTCCGTTGACTTTCGTGCTGGAAAAACCTAAATTGGGTCAGGCCAATCGTGTATAGAGTAGGCGGGGCGGGCTTAACATAATGACGACAGAGTTGCGACGGTTCCCTGCTACTTGAAAACAAAGAAGAGCTGCTGCTGGAGAACAGTCTTTCGAATCGGCTTTGGCCGCGACTCTGGAGGACTTGGAGTTAAGTTTTTCTTTGAGAAAAGAGCAAAGAACGGCACTTAAGTCATTCTTAAAAAAGGAAGATGTGTTCGTAGTTTTGCCGACCAGATTCAAAAGTTGAATCTATCGACTAACGTTAGCTCCTCCGCTGTTGGGAAAACGCTCTGGTTGGTTGAAGCACTGTCCTATTGCGTGCCAGAGGGAATTTGAAAGACAGCCATTTATCCCGCCCCTCGGATTGAGCCGTGTCTACGGTGAGATGCCAGACCTAACATCTTGATGTAGGTCTGGCTTGCCAGGCTAGAATAAACCTTCATGATTCCTATTCTTTCCATCAACAAAGCACTTGACCGTGACAAGCTCATTCTTCACAAGTGGGAAGAAGGACATTTCTGATAGCATGAAGGCAGCATTAAGAATCGATATCGGTTATTAAAATAAGATACAATATTTTCAACCCAGCCCTACTTTATATGTTATTTTAAAAAGCTGAATTATAGTTTTAGTCCAAACTAAAATCAAAGTTTTAAAGAGCATCTAAATGCCTGTGTGTATTTGTGATCTATTTCCCACAGATCCATGAAAAGTTTACACATTCAAAGTTTGTACATCCACAAAAGAAACCAATTATGAAAAAATGGATGTTTAAAATCTCACTTAATAAAATCCCACCTCTCTTTCTTTCTTTCTTTCTTTTCCTTTTCACCCTGTGATATAGCACATAATCACCTCTTCTTTGCCAGTGTTGTGACAGCACACTGTGCCACGGTGAATATTTCAGTATGTGTAAAAGTTGAAGCAATCAGCACCGGTCTTATACTGCTTGCTTAGCGGGAGGTGTTAAAAAGTATTGGCAGCTGACATAGCCTGACTTAATATCCAGCTAAGTGATTTAATAGCTTCTGTTGGATGCTTAACTGCTGTTTTTTCTTGTATTGATTTATGAGCTCATCAAATGTACAGTGACTTTTCACCCACCATGATAGCTATTGAACCCACCATTTGATATTTCATATCAGCTCAATACAGTAATTACGCACAATTTGGCAACCTTTCCATCTGAGAATATAAGGTGTAGAGACATCACAGCAAGAATGTGAGTCAGTGAGTGATGTTTGTTCTATTTTGGATGCTTGAGAACATGCAATGTATGTGTCTGGTTGCTTCTATATATATTTTAACGGAAAGTTATTTTGCTGTATGTAAATCCATCATAGTTACTCATGCGTGCTTCTCACTGGCTGTTTTTAGCCAAAATATAGTGCATGTTGAGCATTAGGTGAATAACATCAGTGTGTCCAAGAATCCCAAGAACTACCATATCTTTCCCTGTCAATAACCAACATACTGCTCCCCATCAATCCATCTTCTCCATCTTTTTATCTGTTGGAGTTTTGTCCTCCATAATTCAGTTATCGTGGGAAACCATAATGAAATTTCTGCATTGTTTGTTATTCTCTCACAGTCAGTAATTCATCCCATCATACAACTAAATTGAAGTGTCCTTCTGTTGGTTAAATGCAGAGAAAGAGTCCCTTTATATGACCCGGTTATATTTCAGACCTCTCTGGGCAGTCTGTCTCTCTGAGGGGAATTAAGTTAAGCATGTGGTTGAAATGGTTGGTTATGAGTGGAAGCATTACAGCAACAGGCTTTTAAAATCCATTTTGCTGTCTCTGATTAGATTTGGTGTTATCATCACTGCGGTGCTGAAATGACTGTAGCTTGTTCATATTTCTGAAGAAAAGCATAAATCCAGATAATTGTGGCCTGTCTGCTCCAGTTAAGGCTGATGAAGAAATATTGCCCGCAAAAACCACAAGTCACTTACGTCTCCTTTTAAGGCTGCGCCTGGGGTCTCTCTGTTTCTTACCTCATCCATCCATCCATCCATCCATCCATCCATCCATCGTACTATATCTACACTGCTGTTTGAGGTCAGTAAGGTTATTTGTTCATTTATTTATTTTACTTGTTTTATTTAACACATTAAATTGATCAAAAGGGACCATAGAGACCTGTTTAATATTACGATCGATTTTTATTTCAAATAAATGCTGTTCTTTTGCATTTGCATCTATTCATCAAAAGATCCTGAAAAAAATATGTATCACAGTTTCCACAAAAATCATAAGCAACAAGATAACAATAACAAGAAGAAATGATTTTTGAGCACCAAATCAGCATATTTGAAAGATTACATTTTTTGAAGGATCATGTGACACTGTAGACTGGAGTAATGATGCTGAAAATTCAGCTTTGCAATCAGAGGATTAGAATATCTTAAAATGCAAAAACAGTTATTTTTAAATTGTAATAATATTTCACAACTGCTGTTTTAACTGTATTTTTTGTCAAATAAAAGCAGCCTTGGTAAGCATAAGACGGTGTTGTACAGCATATCTAAAAACAGCATGACATTTTGGTAGTATTTTTAGGACTGCCAAATTTAATAAATATTCAGAGCCAAATTTCTGCAAGTAACTAACAAGCAAGTCTCTCACAACATTTACAAAGTTAAATCTTTTTCCTCAGGGTTACATTACCCTCATGGCAAAGTGTAAAGCAACCAGCTGTGTAAAACTATACTAATCTGGCAACGCTACTGCAGTGAACCAACACTACAAAACTGGCAATCACTAAGTATGGGATGCCATTCACTGAGTGTGAGCAAAAGCTAAAACTCCACTTTTTGCCAGAGTTCCTAGCACCTGCAGAGCGGTGGAGTGTGTTGTAATTGCAGTTGTATAATGGCCTGTTTAACACTATGAATAGGAACAGTGCACCTGATGAAAACAATGAGCAAACCCAAGAGATTGAGTGTCTGCCAACACTAAACCCAACCATTCAAACTGCACACAGATAAAGTTACAGTTCACTACTCTGGACTGCATTAAACTAATGGCGTTCATTGATATGGCTCAAAATGGAGTTGTTTTTCAAAATATTCTTTAGAATAACGAATGGCTTGAGTGCTTAACATATGGCTCAGCAGATTACTAATTGAATATTCCGTCTCTTATTTTGTGTATCACCTTTCGTCAAGGCAGCATACAACCTCTCACATATTGCATATGGTATTTCGTCCATAAATTACATGTGGCGTCACATGATATTATCAGCTGTAATCATGAATAGGGAGGCAGTTGGCCATTAGTGTCGGAGGATGAAGATGAGTAGATTAACTCATTGCTTATCACATTTTGCTAGAGAGCATGTGAAATCTATACAATACACACCATATTTAGATTGAAAACTATCTCTGTAATATATATGGACATTTTGGGTAAAAGTTAAAAGCACTTCTAATTTTAAAACAGAATAGTGAATTTAAGTTTTTTTAATTAGAAATTAATATTTGTATTCAGCTAAGATGCATTAGATTGATCAAAAGTGACAATAAAGACATTTATGTTTTATTTCAAATAAATGCTGTTTTTTAACTTGCTGATCTTTTGAACTTTGAACTGCAGCACAACATTTATAGTAAGAAATGTTTCTTGAACAACAAATTAGGATCATGTGACACTGAAAACTGGAGATACGACTGCTGAAAATTCAGTTTGAAAGTACAATTTGAAAATTGTAATTGTTATAATATTTCACAATATTATCGTTTTATTGTATTTTTGATCAAATAAATACTGCCTTGATAAGCAGACTTATTTCAAAAACATATATACACACACATACAGTAGGCCTATATGTATACGTGCGTGCACATTCATTTTTTGTTATTTCATCGTAAGAGAAGCAGTCCAGTGATAATGTTTGGGTTGGTTTTTAAAGGTACAGCAGAAGCTGAGAAATTTCTATTCACTCCTCTTTTTTTCGGAGATTCTGTTTGAACGGTTTGTTCAGATTAACATATGTTAAAAGAGGGAGCAATAAATGATTTTAGTTTGCTTTTAATGCAAGGACTGTAGCCTTAACCATAACTCTGACACAAGCCCACTGTCTAGGGCTGTTTTATGATTACATCACAATGGTAAAGTTATGTTATGGCTGTATTGTTTTGGATCAGTGGTATATTGCTTTTGATATCTGTGCTTTTATAATAAGTACAGGCTCCATTTGGGTCATTATGTTCTCTCTAATGCCTGTTCCTTTTGTCAAAATGTTCTACAATATATCTAGCAAGGCATGCTTTGTGTGAATAATTGAAGATATCAGAATTTTAGAAGTTAATAAGCTCAGCGTTCGGCCATGTTAGAGGCGTACTTTGACAAATGCATTATATTTCCTCTTCCCTGATGCACTTACTATCTGTTACAGCTAATATAAATATGCAAATCTGCCTGTTGAACTTTACTGGGGCTGCTGTGATTCGTCTCTTTAAGATATTCATTTGCATGGCTGAAGCACCCATGCATCATGCCAGTGTCATTCTGAAAGCAAATATTAATCAATTTTGCGTGATGTACCCCATCCCCCAGAAATCCCTGTTTCTTTGTTTGACAGTAACATTCGCTTTTTAACGTTTACTTGCTTTACAATTTAAGAATGGTCTTTGTGCATGACCCAGCTATTGTTGTATCTGGCCCTTGTACAATAGGGAACAGAGATGGTGGCATAATGAAATTGATTCATCTGTGTGAATTACAAATGAATTTAATTAGATTGAGTTATGTCCAATATCATCACAAAGGCTCTCTTTGAACTTAAAACCAATATTTCCATGAGCGGGTGATGTTCTCCGGTTCTGATTGACAGTGGTGTGGTGTGGTGTGCATTTCTACAACACTAAAAAGGAGAATTCAGTGACTCCAGGATAAAACCAGAACCTGAAATCCATGAATGCAATTAGAATAATAAGACATTATAGGGGTATTGCCAATCAAATAATTATCTTTGCACTGCAGAGGTGGCACTGGCACAGTAGCTGCATCTGAAGTGGCATTTAGCTGTATTTTCACAGACTGTTCAATGCTGCTCAGAGATGCACATACACCGCAGTTACAATTGCATAAATAATGTTAAGAGATTAATGTTTTAAACATAAAATTTATTGAAGATAGTCGCTTGTGTGTGGCGGCAAATCACTGTCGTTCATTCAACCAATTCGCTCAAAACTTCATGAATGAGTCTTTGAATCATTGACTCAACCGATTCATAAAAAAAATGCTGAATCATTCAGGAACGAAACACCACAGTAAAATAACAGAAAAGGTACTGGCAGCTTATTACCCCGACATTATCCAGTAATTTTACAGACATTTCCATTAACCCTAAGACACATCGCAATGAAGTTCAAAATTCAGAATACAGGTAAAACATATGGAAAATGCTGTCAAATTAATACAGTACATTGTGCCCTATTTTTACGGAGTGTGTGTCACTTAATATTAACTGAAACATTGCTGATTTTAATTAATTAATTATACCATTGAATAACGCATAAAACAGAGATGATCTCAAGGCTGTGCCGGTAGGCAGAGATGGTATTTCAAAACTGGATATCCGACCTAAAACCGGACAGATGGCCAGCCTAGGTAGGCATTGCAGTATCTGCATGAACTCATCTGGATTAATGCATACAAACCCTACATTTACACTTACCAACTACAGTAAATGTTTTATTCTAAACTCTGTCATGCTCAGTAACATTTAAGGAAACACAGATATGGGTCTGACTCACTCCCTGAATTAAGTTTCCATCATGATTCATTCATAGCAGAACATCAGAACTCCAACAGCCTGCTACAGTCAAACAGACAATGGGATAGGAGCACAAAGTCAGCATGCTTTCTTTCTTTCTATCTTTCTACTCTGTGTACTCTCTCACCGTCTCCAACAGGGTTAAGAGCATTGAACTGCACACATTCATAACACAAATAAACTAGATGTTAGATAAATAGCCAGTTATTTGCAGCATAGCTGGAAATCAAAACCCCAAGACTCGGAATACAATACAAACCTATCCAGAGGGCCTGCTCTTTGTGTCTCTGTCTCTCTCTCTGTCTGTCTCTCTCTCTCTCTCTGTCTCTCTCTCTCTCTCTCTCTCTGTCTGTCTCTCTCTCTCTCTCTGACACAGCCCCGGTGGGATCCCCAGTCAGACAAACAATGATAAAGTAGTGCTCTTATGCCTTTGACACTCTGAGGAGATGCAGACCTCAAAACGTCTAACTAATAAACCCTGACTGCCACAAACCTGTGTACACAGATATCAAATGTAATGTTAGTGATGCCTCTGTGTTTCTTGAAGAATATTGTTTATTAAGGTATTGCACATGTTCCCCAATCCCATTGGAAAAGGTCAATGTAAGGTGAGATAAAGTAAATCAGGCCACCTTTTGTCACTGAGGTGATTCTTTTCTTTTCTTTCAGAATTCAACCTAATAGCCGCTGAAAAAGACAACATGTGGTCCAGATGAGCAATCTTCCCTAAAGCCTGGCTCAGACTACAGGAGTTTTTATATCTTAAACGATTGTGAAATCTGGTTGCATCACGCACATAAGGAGAATCTTTACAGATTTTCTTCTTTCAAATGTCAAACCTGCACACACTACAAGATTTAAAACACAATCTTATTGTGCATCACACAAGATATACCTGTACAGTTGCTTGTTGTTTTGCGGTCGGCCGCCACTTTATCAGTCACTTCCGTCTTCCGTTTGTAGACTTGTTTTTCATTGGCTATTGTGGAAGTACTGACATAATCATAGTCGCAATCATTACAATTAAAAATCCTAAATATCAAACATGTTTGATATTGTCGGGCGGATCGGGAGGTGTAAGATTTGAACGCCTAACATTACCAGATAACTAGGCCGAACATCGGAGCCAACCGATGCCCTGGACGTGATTTTTTTCCTCCATAAGTCGGGAGGGGTAAATCGAGCATAAATCGACCTGAAACTCCTGTAGTCTGAGCCCGGCTTAAGTGAACAAAACAAAACGACTGGGATTCATCTGGGTCCCGCTGAAGTAAAAGGGCACATGAGGAGAGCAAAAAGTTTGATTGTGCGCAAGACCCGCGAAGTAACGGAGGGAGGACGGATGAGTGGATGGGTGGGGGTGCGGTTGCCGAAAGGTCAAGCATGTAATATAAGAGCAGGATCTTGGCCGTCTCCGTCAGACAAAAGCCTCCCGCGGCAGACACTCCTCTGTTCTCTCTCTTCTCTTAATTACAGTCATATCACCCTGCCACCGCCGCCTGTCCTTAACATATTCCTCTTTATTTGGAGTCCTTTTTTCTCAGCTAATGGAATGTCAGCTCTCTGCTATTCCCTCTCCTCATCTCACACCGATCAAAGTGACCTCTGCCTCTCCGCCAGCGCGCAAATCAATACGCACACTGACAGAAAACCACACAACATATAATAAATGACAATCTGCGCACACACGCACACGGGCCGTCCCGTGGCATATCTGACAAAAGCCTTTCATAGCAGTCATTCTGGCACGATGGCAGTGAGTTATGTTTAAGAGAGGATTGGCGGAGCGCTCAGGTCTGCGCAGGTGTGGATATTACAGGGCAGGGTCGGTTAAAGCATCTCTCCTCTGTGTGTGAGAACACCTGTCCCGGCCCAGGGCTGACAGCACCAATGCCATTACAGTTGTAGCTGTTTATTGTGGTTGTCTTGCTGGGAGAGGTTCTATCCAAAGCAATTTTCCTCTTAAGGGGGCAAATTGCTGGCGGAAAATTGTATGTGCTGTCGCTCAGCCATGATTGGCAGGGAGGCCGAGTTTGGCAACAGCGAATAAAGGAGAATGAAAGGATTTCATACTCTGAGCTGAGAGCAAGTGAGCAATGGAGGGATGGATGGAAGAAGGAACGAGAAAAAGCACAGTGCATATTAAAATGTGTTGTGAAAAACTGGTGTGAAATTTCACACAATTCTGAAAACGACTGCTGTTCTTCCAGGTGGAGAGAGAGAAGCCAGGTGTTTGTGAAGACCTCATAGAACTAGTAAATCTCTCCCTCTATCTTTTTTTTCCATCGGTGTGCGCTAGCTTTGTAAAGGATCAGGAGGATTTGTAACAGCTGGCATTCTTCCAGTCACTTGAAACAAAGAGAGAGAGAGAGAGAGAGAGGAGGAAAACGGTGAAGTGATGGAGAGAACGGCAGACGCTTGCATTCAGCCAACTTTGATAGCAGTTATTATCTGCAGGCACTCTTATTGAAATAAAGGGGTGAAGTGCTGTGAACTAGTTGAGTTGTCTAAACTCTTTCATTCTTTGTTGCATTAACAGTGTGGGCAGTCTCTCTCTTTGGGGTTCTGTCTGATTTGCTTTTGTTCTGTTCATAAACAAATATGAAACATTTCTCTTTTCTTTCTTTCTTTCTTTCTTTGCTGTCCAAACTTCCTTATTTTCTGTCCATGCTTCTTTCTTTTCCTTCCTCCCATCCCTCCCTCAGTTCTTACGATCTTCCTCCCTCCCATCCTCTTCCTTCCATCCTCTTCCTTCCTTTCTCTTTCTTTCTTTCTTTCTTTCTTTCTTTCAAACTTCCTTATTTTCGGTCCATGCTTCTCTCTTTTTCTTTATCCTATCCCTCCTTCCCTCAGATCATTCTTTCTTTCCTCTCCATCTTTCTGTCTTTTTTTCGTTATTTCTCCCTCCCTCCCTCTCCCATAATTTTTTCTTTCTTTCTGTCTCTTTCTGTCTCTACATTGCATCCTTCCTTTCTTCCTTTGCTGTCCAAACTTCTTTATTTTCTGTCCATGCTTATTTATTTTCATTCCTCCTATCCATCCCTCCAACCTTCAGATCTTTCTTACTTTCCTGTCCATCCTTCTTTCTTTCTTTCCTGTCCATCCATCCATCTTTCCTTCTTTCTTTCTTTCTTTCTTTCCTGTCCATCCTTTTCTTTCTTTCTTTCTCCCTCCCTTCCTCTACCTTCCATCGTTTTTTCTTTATTTCTTTCATTCTTTCTTTCTTTTTCTCTTTTTTCTTTCTCCCTCCCTCTACCTTGCATCCTTCCTTCCTTCTTTCCTTCCCTCTCATCTTGCTCTATCTCTCCTCCCTCTGCAGATGGCTCAGCCTCATCCATTAACTGTTATTGTTTTTCCTGAACATGACATTGATTCAATTTAACACCAATCAATTTCAAACGCTTCTGACATTCAGATCTGACCTTAAGGCAAACGACTCATGAACTATGATCAGAATTAAACTTTTGCTAACGAGGTGATCTCTCAGCCTTGCCCAACAGCAATGTTCGCTAAAAATTAGATCAATTATTATAAGGCAAACAGACCCTAAGTTGATTACCCTGCCCTCACTAATTTGTGTAATTAATAACCAGGCCTGGACTAGAATAAGAAGTTTATTAATCCATATCTACAAGCCAGTAATGAAATTGCATGGGCAGGTCATCCATTTAGATGGTAATGTCATAATCAATGCTGCCACACCATACATGTTAATGAGCATTGTTATGAATTGTTACAGTTAGAGCTGTGTGTATGGAGACGTTGGCCTTTTATGTTGTTATGTATGGCAATCAGACGCGTGAAAATGGCAAATCTAATTAGGAATTCCGACTGGAGCGGCTAGGAACACAGAGAGCAGTAGACGGTATCGGAGCTGACAGCTGCCAGCCGGAACGCCGAGTGTCGGAACAAAACCAGCATTCTGCACCACAACGGGAATGACAGGAAAAAAGGATGTATCACAAACGAATAATTGCACTCTGCGTGGCCTCTTGCCATATAGCACAATAGAACTGCCAGCACAGGAAGAAGATGCTATTGTGTGTGTACAAGCACTCTTTATGAGTTTTACCTTAGAGTCGAGGGATAGACTCGTGTCATCTGCATGGCGATGAGGCTCCTGTTCTCACATTCAGTCTTCCTCTGCAGGCCCTGTGTGGTGGTCCTCTTCTGCATGCTAGATACTGCACTGCATTCATCTGCTAAATTCACACATATAGAGAACTCATACTAGTTATACGATTCATATATAGAGGGTTTACACTAATCCATAGTATAAGGTTTCCTTATATTATGAATTAGTGTGTTAAAGTTTTATTGTGATGCAAGGGCCTTAAATATTTGCCATGAGAAAAGTCTGCCACATTAGGGCCATTGGATCCCTTTGAAATAAAATATTCTATACGTACACTACCGTTTATAAGTTTGGGGTCAATACAAGGTTGTTTTTTTTTATTATTATTATTTTTAGAAGAGAGCAATATACAACAGAAAAAGGACAAGCCAACAAAGGTAATACAGAAAACAATACAATGACAAAAAGACAATAGAAAAAAAACTATAGAAAAAAATAAATAATAATAATTAAAAAAATAGTTAAAAAAATACATCCTTAATATGTCAGCCATTTTCACATTTACACTAAAAATTAACTCTATAACAACCAGAAACAGAAAAAATCAAAAAGCATAAAAAATAAGTCTTTATAGTTCTTTATCCCATTTTTTAGTAATGCTAATTTTTAAATGCTAATACAAGGTTTTGTGTGGTTTAAAACAAAGTCTCTTCTGCTCTGATTTCGATTAAACCCTTCCTTCCAAAATACGAAATGTGCTGTGATTGGTTAGCTGGCCCAGTGTATTGTGATTGGCAGTGCTTAGCGAGTGTACTGGAAACATCCCGCCCCTCCATTACTGCGAGTTCTTCTCTAGTGTAAATATTAAGGTAATTTCAAACCAATTTAAGCCTGATTCAGATCCTGACAATATTAATGAACAGAAGGGTCGTGCAGAACAGATTTCATGCACAGACTTTGCAAGCATGGATTTACCAGGACATTTCAGAGTGGTATGTTTTTTGTAATTGTATTATACATTATAGATACAATGTTATCAACCATTTAATCATGGTATTTGTCGGAAAACTAAGGTAATACAAACAGTCGATTGATCACAAAACAATGGTTAATTTTCCTAAAGGGATAGTTCACTTTGAAATTCATTTTTGGTATGTTTTAGCTTACCTCAAGGGCATCCAAGATGTAGGTGTCTTTTTTTCCGCAGTAGTTTCAATTTTTATATTTTTAGGTCAAACCGTTCTTGTCTGTCAGTCATATTATGCAGGTCTATGGTCACGGTCTCAAAACACAAGCACAGAGTCCAAATTAAAACAATTCCCCGTCGTCCAAATTAAACAATTCCCCATCGTAAGTACACATTGATGGCCTGAGACACGAAACGAGCGGTTTGTGTGAGAAAACGAACAGTATTTATATAGTTTTTAGGTCTTATACGCAGCCACGTCCAAGTGATCTGAGGGCGCTCGCGCATCCTGGTGTGTGACGTGTACGCAGACTGGTGCATAGATATATATACACTAGATGTCGCTTTGTCTACGGCAGTTCATTGGAACGAATGTCTTTAAGGCGACATCTAGTATGCACCAGTCTGCGTACACGTCAGATCAGATCACTCGGACATGTCTGCGTATAAGAGGTAAAAACGATATAATACTGTTCGTTTTCTCACACAAACCGCTCGTTTCGTGTCTCAGGCCATCAATGTGTACTTACGATGGGGAATTGTTTAATTTGGACGACGGGGAATTGTTTTAATTTGGACTCTGTGCTTGTGTTTTGAGACCGTGACCATAGACCTGCATTATATGACTGACAGACAAGAACGGTTTGACCTAAAAATATCAAAATTGAAACTACCGCGGAAAAAAAGACACCTACATCTTGGATGCCCTTGAGGTAAGCTAAAACATACCAAAAATGAATTTCAAAGTGAACTATCCCTTTTCCTAAGGAGCGGTGAACCGTCTTACAAAAGCGAGAGCTTACAAAAGCAACAGAAAACAAGCTGTTCTCCATAAAATGTGCAGCACACTGATAAAAGTTGGGGTTATAATGTGCAGGCTCCAGACTAACTTTTTTTACTAGGAGCGCTGTAGCCCGACTGAAAATTTTAGGAGCGCAAGCAGAAAATTTAGAGGCACACACACCTTAAATCAGCTTGCAATGCAATTATTCAAATTTCCCCCAAAACAACTGTAATACTGACAAATTCTTTAATAATAGATAGACTTAACGTACAGATATTACAATGTGCAGTTTTATTTTAAGTTCACAGGCTCCAGACTAACATCTGAGGGCAGCAGCACCGGAGCCACTGAGTTCTACAGAAAATATCTGGTAGCACTGGGGCTGACAATAAAGCAATAAGCTTAATTTAGTGTGGAGATGAAATTAACTTTAATTATTAGGCTATCATTCATAATGTCTTAATATTAATTTAAAAGCAAAACGAGTGAAAAAATGTATGTTAGGGAGTGAAAATAGCCAATAAGCATCCTACTGTTTACAATGGTTTTTTTTATATATATTTTTTTTATATATATAAGTGTTTAAATAAGAGTTTTCCTACATCTTAAAATTTTTTGTTTTAGGACAATCTTTGAAGGATGAACAAAAAATGTGTTGGTCATAACATTAAAAATATCCGGTCGGCAAAACAGCAAAAACGCCCTTCTCGCAAAGGAACGATTTGAGCGCCGTCTTCTGTTGCTCTTTTAGATAAAAAGCCAAGTCTAACTCATTCATTGTAGCGGCCAAAGACATTTCAAAGTTACAACTGGTGTTCATCCATAGCCATCTTGCAATGTTTACTAATGACTTCCTGATACTGTTCGTTGCTCAGACTCGCTCTCCCAGTTTAAAACTAGATTAAAGTCGCATCTCTTCAGCCAGGCATTCATATAATCCTACAGTTCAAACTACAATCCGGCCTCTATCTCATAAATGCCAGAGGAGAACTGGCCCCCGACTGAGCCTGGGTTCTCCCAAGGTTTTTTTTTTTTTTTCCATTAGGTCACCTGATGGAGTTTTAGGACACCATTAGGTCACTTGATGGAGTTTTTCGGTTCCTTGCCACTGTTGCCTTTGGCTTGCTCAGTTGGGGATATTTTGGGGATATTTAATTTAATTTTATCAATCAATAAATTCCTCTTGAAACAAACTTTGTTGTATTATTTAAATGTAATACTGTGAAGCTGCTTTAAATTGATACAATCTGTATTGTGAAAAGCGCTATACAAATAAACTTGACTTGACTTCGACATCACAGCGCTGTCGTCATCTGTTTAGTTTGCCTCTGGCCCGCCTATATCAGATAACCCGATGTGATTGGTGCAGCTCAGATCGAGGGGCATATTTAACAGGGGGCAAATGTTTCGGAAAAAACTGAAGCTTCCCCAGGCGCCGCCATTGATTAGCAGACCCTCACCTGCTGTTAGCATGCCATTGACTCCCATTCATTTTGGCGTCACTTTGACAGCGAATAACTTTACATCTGAGGCGTTTAAAGACTCCATTTGTCCATTATTTATTTCTAAAGAAACACGAAAATGTATAAAAGGCTCCATTACCTTGTATCTTACGTTATGGCCCCGTAGAAGCAGTTTTTGTAAAAATAGGCTAACGATTGCATCATAACCACCCGACTCTTTGTCGCACAGTAGAGAAATTACAGTATACAGGAGGAGAAGCTCGCGGCAATCGGGGGGACGTGGAGGCAAAATGACAAAATAATGAATCAGAATACCTAGCAAAAGTTTCTCCTGCTCCTAGCTCATGGACACCTCCTACTCACACTCTCCGTCTCTGCAAGTTTCAGAAGGGAATGATTCAGATTTCTCTTGGCAGGGCTACGAAAAAGCGAATAGTTCGTGTGCGAATAGTTCGCATCAAAACCATTCACATCAGCCGCGACGCGAATTTGCGACGTCTGTGACGTTCAGAGAGCTTCAACATTCCAAAACTTTCGCGCGAATCGCGCCGACAGCTGAGAAAAAATGGACACTTCATCATCATCATCATCCAGTCATAGTCATCATAGCATCCAGTGAAGACGAGCTTTTCATTTTATTTAAAAGACAGAAAAGAAGGTTTTGGGTGCACCCAATCTTACAGAACAGAGAGTCTGAAGGGGAGTATGTGCACAGGTTTTTTTTTTTTTTTTTTGCGTCTTCAACTAAACACAGTGCGTTTTGTAATGTAACTACACATTACATGTAACACACGAAGTAAGTAAGTTAAAAATCATTCGACTAGAAACTGTAGATATCACACAAAGAATGTATAGTATAGGCCTACTAAAAGCAGCCCTAAATAGTCTCACTACATTTTGTTACGTGTTCAAAGTAAACACGGTCTCTGTCTCTATCTCTGGGATAGAAAGCTAATAGTGTTAGCTTTCTATCCCAAATGTAGTTTGGCCTGCTAGCCTACACAGCACAGGACTATATGACTAAAACTATCACACAACAAACTCACAGTCAAGATAACCGAGTTGGTTGGCAATGCTACGCCACACATTGTCTTTCAAATCGTTGTCCTTGTAGTATGTGATTGGCTGAAGCCTATTCTGTCGCCGCAAAAGTAAAAAAAAATCGACATCGAAGCGAATAAAATAAAAGTCGTTTTTTCGCCGCTGCGCATTCGCATTCGGTGTGGAAGCACTCATTACACAAACAGCTGATCGAAAAATAAAACCATCGCGCGAATGATTCGTGCGTCAAAATCGCGTCCAGTGTGAAAGGGCCTTTAGGAAGGTCAAACAAATGAGTTTTGGAAAAAAGCAGTGTCTCTTTAGTGTCTCTCAACCAGGCCTCGTCCCCTTTTTTCGCGTATTCTGTGGGCGCGGATTATTTAAATGAGTAACATTGTGACTTCATATTCAAATTGTGTTGTAGTGACTCCAAACGAGTCATTCGTTGTAGTTCTTGAAAAGGGGATTCTGTAAAATAAAATATCTCCCTTTGGAGTGGACTTTGAGCTTTGTAAACTTGCAGATCTTTTTTATGCTCAAACAGCAACATTACACACAACTAAAGTTGAAAAAGTGTTAAAGCATAATAGGACCCCTTTAAAAAGGAAGTGTATGTGGGGTATATAGAGATATGCAATTCACTCACACTGATTCACTATTTACTACTATTAAATAAACACTAGCAGTTGGAAGGATATATTTGATGAAACCTGAATTTACTGTAAGTGTACTGTAAGTAACACAGTCCTTGTGTCCTAGTAAGCACCTGTAAATAATGCAGTGTTAGAGACAGATGAAAGGAAAGAAGAGAAAATAAAAAGTGCACAGGTGTGCAGTCAAACACACCAGTCCTGCCACAAGTTGCACGCCGATGCTAACTGCTTTTAGCACCTTACACATGCCACTGTGTGTAAGTGTGTGTGATGCCTGTTATAAGCTTAAATATTTTACACATGCACGCTGCATATGTAGCTCTGCAACACCTGTTCTTCAGAGCAAACTGCAGCATCTGCTACACAGCTCATTAATGACTACACAGATACACACCAACATGTATTTCAACAATGTGTATTTTTCTCCCATCTCTCACACCTTTTGCAGTTCGTATTAAACCTCTATAAATTTCCCTTTGATTAGTGAAGACTGTGTTTTACAACTAAAATGACAAAGTCTGATCTAAGTTTGATCACAGGCATCAAGATGATCATTAAGAGCTTGAGATGAAACTTTATCAAAGAGATTGTTTAAAGAAGGGTGAATAAGAAGAGGTAATGCTATCATCAGTCATCATCCCAGCATTACCTGCTCTAGTTTTTGAGCTTTGAAGACGGCCAATAAAAGCTGCTGTTAGGATGAAGTTAAAGTGATTCTCTGGGTTTATATTGGGTTAGTACTGATTGGCTTTAAATTGCTCTGTCTCGAGATTCCCTTTCATCTTTACTGCTGGAAATCACTGTTTTCCTGTTGTCTGAGTAGGTTTAAACATTTACTTTCTCTCTCCCTCTCACAGGTTTGCATGGATGTTTTCCCTTGGGAACATGAGGAGGAACAGCTCAAGGAGTGAATTTCAAATAACTAGCAGTAAAGCTGAAGAACAAGACATTGAATCAGTAAACAATTGTCAAATCACAGCCAATGTTTGTATATTTCCATGCTGAGTGCACAGATTATAGGCATGTGCACTATGGAAAACCAGATATAGGCAAAGCTGAAGGCCAACCTGTGAAAGATGCATATTCACACGGAGTGTTAAGAAAGACATGAAGTGATATTTGCTTCTTGAATCTCTTTTCATTCATTTTCAACATAGGCCTACTTTATCTTTGTGTCAAGAAGGCAGCAGCTCAGAAGCTTCAAAGCACTAATGCTGCAGCTACGGTGACCAAGTTACTAGCTCTAAAACGATGTTTTGAAATTAGCAAGAGAGGCTTGGGGTAGTTCTACACACACACACGAGCACTTTAAGGACAAAAACCTGACAAATGTCTTGAAATAAAACGCAAACAATGTCTTAAAGTAGCTGTGGTATAAGTAGAATAATTGAATCTGTTGAATTATTGAAAAATAATGCAAAGCTAACCCACGTCAATTATTACTTTTTTTCCTTATGTAGGCCTATATTCAATATTATTTATTAGAGTAAGCATAACATTTTAATACATTGATACATAAGATAGTTTTCCAGAAACTTTGAATACCTTTAGCGTGAAGGTCGATCGTCTTAATGCTGTTCAGGGGTGCGTTTCCCGAACAACGACGTAACTCGCTGCTTACAGGGTTGCCAGGTGCCAGCGAGGTGCCAGCCCAAAACCTCGTCAAAAACCGCGAGAATGCGCAAAAAAATCGCCCAATTTTTTTGTGTGGCTTGTTTCTCGTTTAAAAACACTGAAATCATTAACAAGCTTTAAAATGACCCATTTTTCGACTTAGCCTATCCGATTTTAGA
The DNA here is from genome assembly GCF_965113295.1 of Leuciscus leuciscus. Taxonomy (NCBI): domain Eukaryota; kingdom Metazoa; phylum Chordata; class Actinopteri; order Cypriniformes; family Leuciscidae; genus Leuciscus; species Leuciscus leuciscus. The sequence goes on along the minus strand of NC_138726.1, from coordinate 35,941,961 downwards.
AACAATATTCAATTAAATGAACGCAAAGGTAGGCTACAACGACTTCAGTCAGACTATTCTAGGCCTACTATTAAACTATAAGCTCATGTTACGGAAAATAATGCGATCAACTTAGGCTATCAATGAGTCTGTTTATTGTCACTAAAAGTCGCTTGGAACAAAAGCATTCAGTAACATAAAAACATCGAGTAGATATGGACATAAAAAATAACCCACTTTAACATTTCAGTTATTTCAAATGGCAACATGAAACATGCATATTAGGGCTGGGAGAAAAAATCGATTCACCTAGATATCGCGTTTTAAAATAAAATAAAATAATTTGTAATGATTTTAAAATCGATTTTTTTATTTTTTTATTACAGAATATTACAGATATTAATTCAAATTAAATTGCTTTATTTTTGCCCTTGCTTATAGATGAGGTTGACAGAAGTTTGCCACTTTCGATTCAATAGAGGATGAAATGTGTCATTACAGAGCTGCACGATTCATCTTTAAAAGTCTGTGATCTCGATTCAAACACCCACGCGATCTTATTCCATTCCGTTTGTCTATTAAACCTTTGACAAAATCATATTCAAATCTGTGTTGGCGCTGCCGCTGACCAACAAAGAGTGTCATGAACAGGTCATGAACCGCATTGACAGCTACCTAAGTTTGAAAACCCCGCAATCTACTCTTTTTTTTTGAGGGGCGGGCGGTGCCGGCGTGCGTCACTTTAAGGTAGTGGGAGGGAGTGTCTGTTGTGAGGTTATAGGGGCACGTCAGCCAGAGTTGTAGTGTGTGTGTATGTGTGTGTGTGTGTGAGTGAGACTGCATGCTGCCTGCTGAACATTGGGTCGCAGGAATAAGGATCTGAAGTGCCGGTGTTTCGGCAACAAAAACCGCCGATCTGATCCGAAACCAGCCCAATTTTTATCCACCCGCCCAAACCCATTTTTGCCCGCAAAATAGATTGCAAAACCGCCCTGGCAACCCTGGCTGCTTAACTACCATAGTACGATGCATCGTTGAAGAAATCAACTAGCTAGTCACGACTGTTTCCCGAAACCGTATGTCGCAAAGTTTTTTTGTTTTTTTGTTTTTTTTAAGACACTTTATTCAACAAATGCACAGTTCGTATGTCGCAAAGTATCGTTCAACCACGTTGGTTTATGACGTCTCGCACGTGGTGGACTAATAATTAATCTGTTTGAGATCGAATATGACGCTAGATTTTGTCATATAAGTTAAAGACATGGCATCTGAAGACCATTTCTAATTTTTCTCAGTTGTTTTGCTTTATTACCAGTCAATAGGTGTGTTCGACATCGGCTGCGGCTGGATGTAACCGATCGGCGAGAGTAGCCGCGTGCAGGCGGGGAGGAGCTGCAAACGGAGACGTGAAGTCGGACACTTTCTGGTTCCCGTAGTGACCGCTCACGTGGTGTTTGCATACTTTACCACAGCTGCAGTGAAATAAATGCAATATTTGCCAAATAATACACAGATGTTTCATTTCATGAGACATGTTCATTCAATACTTTATGTACTGCTTCATACAGCGTCTGTTTGAACAAGAATAAAGTTCAACATAAGCAACTATCAATGAAGTGGAGTCTACGTTTTTTAAGCAGTTTTAATTTGATAAACATGACACAATATAACATGACAACGACATGAAAAGAGTGTTCACTGTTATAATAAACTGATTTGAGAGCATTAGAGGAACTAAAGGTGTTCGAATAAACACGAAACACACGTGATCGTTGTCATGCGGTGAATCCGGCCAATCGTGGAACAGCTGTGTCGTCATCAGCCCTCCTGCAGCCCAGTGCAGCCGCTCTTGAGAAGCTGCGCTGGCTGAGTTCTCCGGCTACTCTCGAAACGCTCTCGCGGTACTTTGATGCCATACGTCACAGTCACGTGGCGTCGGCGCTGTATCAAGTCGGACAAAATTTCTAACCGGCATGCACTGCTTCAAGTCAGCCGCCGATCGTTCTGCGCAGAGCTGCATGAAGTCGAACAAGCCCAATATTTGGCTCGTTCTTACATAGTAGAGCACGTTAGCACATGCGCAGTCTTCAAAAACGGTGCTTTAAATCTCTTGACAAACTAAAAGACGTAAATTACATTTGTATGTATTCTAAATAAATAACACGGGTTGTACTGAATGTCAGCTTGCTTATTTAGCTAAAGATAAGGATTTATTCAGTCTACATCTAATGTAAACTAGAAACTATGCTTCTAACCACAGCTCGAGAGCTGTCGTTCCAACCACACAAGTTTGCGATGCTGTTTGCGAACGTTCGTTGGAACGATGGTTTCGGGAAACACCAAATCGTTGAACTATGCTGATAACGACGGAACTTGCGACCATAGTTGGCTAACGATGCTCTCGGGAAACGCACCCCTGTTCTGTTGGGACACTTCCTCAAGATTTAATTTTGGGCGTAATTTTCGCATAATTTCCATTAACTGCGCTGCACCAGAAGTTGTGGTGGCAACTGAGGCTATATGCAAAACCATTAATTCCCATGCAAAGCATGCTGGAAATTAGAAATCATTAACCATTTTCAGTTAATAGCAACACATTTTTTTTTTCATGTAATGTTAGTCCCAACATAAACGGATTAACCCCTTTTACCCGAAGTGTTAGGCCTACTCTCCTAAATGCGGAATAATTTGCCGATAAAAAAAAAAAAAAAGGTCTCACGGAGTAGAATACAAAAAGCGTAATTGTTTGGGGCAAATTTTTGTACCTGAAGCTCGCAAGCCCCATAGGCTATGTATGCGAAATTTGTCACGTTTTCGCTCGTAAATTCATGATCGTGAAAAAAAAAAAACCATGATATTACAGCAGATTCTCACAATAGGACAAAAAAAACTCCACAGGCGCTAACTAAAAACAAATAGCTTTATGTAAAAATGTAGCTTTCATGGGCGCTTTCGCTCGTAACTTCATTAAACATGCACAGATAGTAGAAAATGACACATTAGGCTATACTTACAGTGGATGCTCCCAACTGAAATGAGTCCAAAATTCATCGATAACGAGGAACAACCATTTTAAAAATGCCAATTAGGTAGTGTCAAGGGCTAAACAAAAAGGTTACAAAGGATGTAACTTTTGATTACTTAAAGGTGCACTGTGTAATATTTAGGAGGAATGCAATATCATACCTATACATAATGAACCGTTATGTTTTTATTACCATGGAATGAGCCATTTCTATCAACATACACAGTGGTCCCCTTACATTGAAATGCGCCGACATGTGTCTACAGTAGCCCTTAACGGACAAGCGGGTTTCGTCACCATGTAGTTCTTCGTGCAAATAAGCTAGCTAAACTGACACAATGATGAACAAGTAACAATAATATTCGCACTATCATATTGTTTAACTGAATAATCACATAAACCTAATTTCTTATTTTATCTTTGTGAAGAAACCTCATTGATTAACTGGCTACTCTCTGCTGTCTCAGACGACAATATCTTTTTCTGTTGGCCACCATAACTTCTGTTGGTTGCAATTCGCAACCTCACCACTAGATGCCGCTAAAAATTACACAGTGCACCTTTATTGCTATCACCACTAAATTTGATCCAGATGCAGCTTATATGCAGGGACACTTTACCAAAAAATGATTATCCTCCTACTTAATTTCCTTCCTGGGTTATTGCATGTCAAACAAGAAAGATATGTAAAATATTTTTTTTATCATAGCTTTTATCAGCAGTTTCTCAGCATGATAATGTCCAAATGTAATGATTTTTTTTTTTTTTTTTTTTTAAATTGAAAAAGTTTTCTATCAAACAATACCTACCTTTTGACTCCTTGCTATAGTTTTGGAGTTATGAGTCTACTTTTGTGTATGTCACAAAAGCAACTCTAATAATGTCTTAAGGGGTTAAGTAAACTTCTGTTTTACAAATTTAAGTGGATTGCACAAAATAAAGTTAAGTTAAATAAAATGTTCAAGAATTGTGTTGTTAGCTTATTGAACAAGCAGCAAAAATTATTTTTTGAGTCCGCAAAGCAAAAGCACACATTAAAACCAATCGTTATATTCCTGAACTATCATCGGGAGAGTACACCTCTAACAACAGCAGATCTTCTGTTTGTCAGAATCAAAGTTGACAGAGAAGGAAACCATATGCTTTGATTTTATTTGACATTCACCCCCCAAGGCAATAGTCTAATGGTGAGAATGGCAATACTGTTCTCCATCTGGTCAGGTAGCGCCAGCGTAGGGTAAATTAGCACGTGGCACACAGCAGGCATATGCCACAGCATAAAGCTACAAGAGAGCATTGTGAGCCAGCTGTTGTGAAGACGACAGATACTAGAATGACAATTGTGCAGTTCGCAGGCTTGAAATGGACGTGAAACAACAAGACTAAAAGGACTGTTGGAGTTGCTTAAAGGGATAGTTCACTTTGAAATTAAATTTTGGTATGTTTTAGCTTACCTCAAGGGCATCCAAGATGTAGGTGTCTTTTTTTCCGCAGTAGTTTCAATTTTGATATTTTTAGGTCAAACCGTTCTTGTCTGTCAGTCATATAATGCAGGTCTATGGTCACTTGTCTCAAACAGCATGCACAGAGTCCAAATTAAAACAATTCCCCATCGTAAGTACACATTGATGGCCTAAGACACGAAACGAGCGGTTTGTGTGAGAAAACAAACAGTTTTTTTATCGTTTTTGATCAGCCACGGCCAAGTGATCTGAGAGCGCGGGCGGGTATAGATATATACAATAGATGTCGCCTTGGCTACGGTTTCGCAGTAGGTAAAAACGATATAAAAACTGTTCGTTTTCTCACACAAACCGCTCGTTTCGTGTCTTAGGCCATCAATGTGTACTTACGATGGGGAATTGTTTAATTTGGACGACGGGGAATTGTTTTAATTTGGACTCTGTGCATGCTCTTTGAGACAGTGACCATCGACCTGCATTATATGACTGACAGACAAGAACGGTTTGACCTAAAAATATCAAAATTGAAACTACTGCGGAAAAAAAGACACCTACATCTTGGATGCCCTTGAGGTAAGCTAAAACATACCAAAATTTAATTTCAAAGTGAACTATCCCTTTAAGTGGAGTGTACATTTTTATTTGTGAGAAACCATTTATAAACTCCAACAGACTTAATTATGAGTTTCCAAATGCACAGTTGACAAAAAACACTTTATTTTAATGTGTCCTTGTTACAAGTTAGATTACTATTGTAACAAGAGTAAATTATCGATAATTACTAGCAACTAACACTAAACTAACCCCTTAACCTATAGTAAGTACGTGCTTTTAATGAATTACTCAGTACTTATTTGTGTAATTACACCATAACAAGGGCACATTAAAATAACCCTGAAATGTATATGGCTACATCTACTGGTACAACTGAACATGTAATGGCCATGACCATACGAGGTCACCAGGGGCGGGGACTCAATGTGGGGTGTGTGTGTGTGTGTGTGTGTGTCCAGTTGCTGAGCCTTCACTACACATCAGCCCCATCTGTCCAGCATTGGTGTGTTTGCTTTCGAGACCACATCATGCCCCGGCCGTGACACCATGTTAATGAGATCCACAGAGGTGACAGGTGAAAGCAGCAGCACCGCTGGCAGTAGACAAATCCCCACACAAACACTTGCAGACTTATGACAACACTGAAGGCAATGGACATCCAAACACACCTCTCCTGCCTGCCTGCAGAAGACAGTCTACAAACACACTTTCACACACGTGGCAGATGAAAACACTGTTGGCATCAAAGCACAAATGCTGCACGCATCTCGGTGACATGCGAAGACAGAGATTCTCACAGCTTGGTGGCACATCTGTCAACTTTTCAAGGTAAATATCCACTTCACATACACACACAAACTGCACTCCTTCCTCTTGCTTGTCTTCACTTCTATTTAAAAAAAAAAAAAAAAAAACTTTTTACCAGATATAATCCCAAATGAGCAAATCAAAAGCAGTGCAGCCATTACCACAAAGAGCTGTTTTCAAAATGGCGTTTTAATTTAGTTAACATTTAGGTGAACAGCACAGAGATAATAAAGTCCACCTGGCTTCATTTTACAAGTACACCAGTCGTCATCCTTTCTCCCATTACAGCCGCTCACGGAGAATCTCTCCCATAGTGTACGGTTACATTAGCAGAGATTAAAAAACAATCCCAGTGCATGTTTCTTTTCATAGCTCTTCAGTTATAACCAGGCTGTGTAAACAATCCAGTAACCCATAGGTAAAGTGTGCATGGTACATCAAACCAGTATTTCGATGAACAGTGTTACTGCAAATTTGCCAACAGTGCTGCAGTATAGCATGAGACAGCTCTTGCCCATTCAACCTCAGCAGTGAACACTCAAACCAGAGCATGGCATTTACAAACAGGAATTTGAATCAGCTTCTTGTCCTTGACTGCAAAACTATAACTTTTTGAATATCATAATGTTATCATAATACTTGCAAAAATTTACTTGTATCTGTAATAAGTAACGTACTGATATTTTTACCACTTCGAGAGCATGGCCTGGGGAGCTGCTATTATTTTTTGATATTTAAAAAAACAAACATAATATCTATATTTATATATAAAAAAAATATTATAATAAAAATGAAATAACTCCTAATTCAACAAGAAAAAGCTCAATTATATTATTCTTCATGACAAAAAAAATTGTGTGCTTAATCACCTCATTCGTCGGACCAGTGCATGGCAGTCGAGGGCTTTATGTATGTGAACACACCTGACAAAGACTTCACAGCAAAATATAAAGGCAAAAAACAGGGACCACACACAGTCCGTCTGAACTATGATTAATGCTGGATGCTGCAGTGCATTAAAACGGGACATTGATGAGTGGAAGCATTCAGACGGAAGGGAGACATCTCGTTTTGGTCCTTCATCCAAGGCTTTATTTACAGGGGTAGAGTATGTTGCCGTTTGGAGGGGTCAGTTCTGGCGGGAGGAGGAGAATGTTAAGCCATCAGGTGAGTGAGTGTCTGCGATATGCTGGAAAGGGCTGGAAAGATCGTGGATTCTCTCCATGTAGCAAAAACGCCACTCCGAACACTCAAGAGCTTGAGCTCAGTCAAAGACGGCACAAATCAGAGAAAACAACAACACTTCAACAAACACACAAACACATACGCTCCCACACAGTGCAAATAGGCTTTTTCCTTCATTCTCTTGATCTCGCCTTCACTCATATGGCCGTATTTACCCTGCGGTATTTACAGAGATGCAGAAGAGAGGATGAGGCAACTGGACATGGAATATTCAATCTTGAGTGCGTCTTCCTGGGCACTTTTCTTCTTTTTTTCTTCCTCATTCTCTCTTCACCACAGCCCCTTTGTTCCCTCGTTCCATAATCTCTCTCCTTCTCGGCCATTTTCTTTCCTACCTTTCCGTCCGTCTTTATTTCTCCCTCTCTATTTATAGAGGCTCATGGTAGGACTCTGGTACATGCACATATAGGCGTCACAGAGAAGTCTGCGTGCATAGCCCTGGATGTTCTTGGGGTCCAGCGCATGGAGTTCCTCTGGGGTCATCTTCAGGTAGGCCCCTACTTCTGGGCACGGAGACACCTGTGGGATGTTAAACCCGTTCTGACCACCTGCCACCAAAAACAGAGAAAATGAGTAAAAAAAGAAAAAAATAAAGAGTTAGAGACAGTAAATTCAATAAAAGGTAAGAATGGTGCATCAACTTATTATTGTGACTCAAAAATGAGTGAAAGTTCAATAAAAAATAATAAAAACAATAACACAAAAAAGGTTTATAAGTCCTCTGTACCATCGCGGTCAGCCATACTATCGAAGAACAGCCAGGCCGAGTCTGCGGATCCGTATTTGACAAAGGCGACATAGTGGCTTGTCTCAATGCAGAGCACGGCAAACAGCTCCATCTGCTGGTGAGGGTAAGATCCCTGCCTCCACACTGACTCCTGAAGCTCTTTAGGGACAGATAACTTAACATACCGATGAGACTTACGCCGTGGGTGCAGATGTACCTAAAGGTCCAGGAAGTGAACACATATTCAGTGTCAAATATTCGGAAAAAACAGGTACACACATATATGCACATTAATCTATATTTAACCACTGTCAGGAATTGTTATAGTTGTCTGAACTTAGGTAAATGCATTTGAACAATGATTTATTTGGAAAAGCCTCCATCTAGTGGATATCAAAGGTATTGCAGACAAGATGAGAGCTAGAAGAGCACCTTTGTGCTTAAATGTGCATAATCTGTGTGTGTGTCCTACCTGTGTATTGCACTTTTCACAGAACTGCTTTATCTTTCCTGGTGTGATGTCACAATCTTCGTAGCACTCTCTGCACTCGTAAAGAGCCAAACAACCACAGATTCGACATTCTCTAGGGGCTGGCAAAAACATTTGTTATACCGTTTTCCTTTAAACACTGAAAACACAGAGCACAGCTAGAATGATACATTACTATAAAATGAGTTCTTTATCTCAAACACAGATTCATAACTTTGGTATGTGGAATTTTATTCAAATAACTGCAATCCATTCAGTTATTGAACTGACTCACTGTCATCTAATAGATCTGTGATGTCAAGCTCCAAAGAAGGGAAGATCTTATTAAACATCTTAAAGTCCTTCCCAAAGCGAGGCATCTGAATTATAAGGCAAGAAGGGGCCTGGACAGAAACAAACAGACAAGAACATGACAGCCCCCTTCATTTGTCCTAAGCAACAATATTTGGATGTGTAAAGTCTCCTCTGAATGCATCTTTCTCTTTTAATTTTGTGATTGTTCTATGTGCTTATTTGGAGAAATTCAACATCAAATTTATAAATGAATAATAGTAGTAGTCATATAATGTGCAGTATAAATGTAAAAGATCAGAAATAGTATTTCAAATTGATTTAACAATTACTCTACCATTCAAAAATTTGGGGTCAGTAAGATTTTTTTTTTTTTTAAATGTAAAAGATTTTTATTAAGATATTGTAAAGAACAATAAAATATGAAAGTAAAAGTGGCCTCTCCACTAACTACAGTCAAACCAAAATTTATTCAGACACCTTCAACATTTCTCACATTATCACATTTTATTCGCTATAGTTTCGAAAATGGTAATCAAATATAACAAGAACTATCAAATCAGTTGATATTTCACTGGTTTTGGCCATCCTTCTGTTAGACTGTCTCACAAATGAATTAGGTTGAATAGCTGTCAACTGTCATCTGTTAAATTTGAGTACACAATTAGATACTACCAATTTAGGTCAACCAGTTACAAAGCAATGCTTAATTTTGTTCAGTCTGTGATGTCAAAAGGTCGCATTCGCAATTAAAGAAAAAACACTTTAAGCAAAACATGGTCAGGTCAAAGTGTCTGAATAATATTTGGTCTCAAATTTGTATACATTTTACTGGTAGTCCACTGTATGAAGAATTTTTGGGTATAATATGTCACAGTTTACTTTATTTTGCTATCCTCACTTAAATAAATGAACTATAGTATCCTGCACCCACTAGTAAAAAAATATCAGAAATGATATCTGGTGTCTGAATAATTTTTTATTTGACTGTATATGGTTATCAATGATACAGAGCATGTGTACATACCTCTGCAAATTTTAGATCACTGTTGATGAAGGACCACTCCAGAAGTTGCTGGCTGGTTGGCACCATAACTTTATCTTTCTTGTCCATAAAGATTTGATAGAAGTAACAGTCCTGAACCTTCTGCCCTGCAGACCTGCAAAAGATAAGATAAAAGATAGAAACACCACTTTTTAATACTAGCTTTGTTGAGTTCCCAAATATGCTGATTCTAGCATGGAGTTGAAGGGTGTGTGAGAGGCGCACCGAAGTTTGAGAAGAGGGTCGACTCTCAGGATGTGATGAAACAGGATGTTGAGGAACTCCTCAGGATCTGAACAGAGAGAATAACTTATTTCAATTCACACCATACAAATCAAAATGTGAAATAACTTAAAACAATTAATCTATTAATTATTTGTCGTTAATATGCAGACCTTAATAAAATAAAATATATTTTTTTAGGTGTTTAATATATATCCCATTGAGGTCCCACATAATTTAAAGATGCAGTAAAATAAATATTTAGCATTTAATACATTTTTGGTGCTATAGATCATGTGTGTTTTGATGAAAAACTAGGTTTTGAAAACAAAAAGAAAATAGCATCCTTAAAATTAATGACTTTATCTGTAAAAAATTTTTTTTACTCTGCTTGTACAAAGAATGTAATGTTCTGTGTGTCATAACAGGGCTGTGTGTGATAGCTTCATAAAAGCACAAAGTGGACATAACTGTGCCACCTGTGTTTCAGTATGGAAGCACAATGTTCCCAAAAACAGCAGGATGTACTCAATAAAAGTAAATGGGAAAAATCCATTCCCAAACCACTTGGTATAATAATAACAGTTTTTGAGGGGATACTATATTATGTTTTATGTTTTAACATCTAAGAACAAGATGTCATATAACAATATTATGACAGGTCTGATATAGTTTTGCAGTCGTATTGTGTAACTGAAAACATTATTTCTTCATATTTTGTAGTATAGAGTTAGCCTGGAAATCCAGACCTAAATCTGAAATATTAATGGTCTGGCATCGACAAATGAAAATCGGCCAGCTCGAGGGGCAGCACCAAGCATGCATTTGAAAATCTCACTGCACACGCAATTGGATAACACTACGACCAATCACAACAATAAGCCCCCTTAGCTTCCAGCGGAGCTAACTGGTAGATAAGACTCTTGCCGTATCCGGTCGGCAAAACAGCAAAAACGCCCATCTCGCAAAGGAACGATTCGAGCGCCGTCTTCTGTTCCTCTTTTAGATAAAAAGCCAAGTCTAACTCATTCATTGTAGCAACCAAAGCCGTTTCAAACAACCGGTGTTCATCCATAGCCATCTTGCAATGTTTACTAATGACTTCGACGTCACAGCGCTGTCGTCATCTGTTTAGCTCGCCTCTGGCCCGCCTATATCAGATAACCCGATGTGATTGGTGCAGCTCGGATACAAGGGCATATTTAATGAGCATCATTACTCGACGCCAGAGTAAACTCGCTGAGCAAATTCAACTTGTGCTCTCGCGAGAACCGTAAGTATAGAGTACTGTTTTCCAAACAATACAATGTAGTATCAACATTTCCTGTAAAAAATCATGTGGATAAACCTCTAATAATTAATTCTCTATTTGTGTTGTTCCTCAATATTGCAGATGCTCAAAATGAAAATAAATCAACTGCTGAATAAAACGCTGTAATTTTTAGAGTGAAAATCATTTTCTGTTTGCACCTACAGAGGGCAGTATCAATACATTTCTTCTACAGTGACATGAAACATGAGACTTTTCTCACCCTTCTCTTCTGAAGTGAATCCTGACGCCGCCTCCACTTTCTCCAATATCCTTCTAAGTTTCATGATTTTAGTGGCGCACACGTAGCCATGTCTAAAAAATACACATGAACACAGATTAATAAAAGATTGTCACAGAGAATAGGTAAAAGAGAATTTGGATGACTATTTAGATGCACAATATTATATTGGCTAATAGAGATGAAGCAGCCAAATAATGTGTGGTAATAAACTGTGTTTCACTCACATTCGTAGTGGGTTGACTATTTCTGTGCGCAGTAACTCTTGAGTCTCTTTGTAATATTCTACATCAGTCTTGGATCTTGGCCTTAAGAGTACTGTATCCAACACAGAACTAAAAGAGAATAAACTGACATACAGAGAGAGACAGAGAAATACTTACAAATGTAACATTATATATTAGTTTATAATCTGTTAAGCATCTTCTATGCATTGCATGTCAAACAAATGTAATATGTAATGCGTAAAGTAATATACTTTTAAGTCTCTGTGTAGATATCATGGAGATACAGAGATATTAAACACTTGTGTCTAAGTCAGTATGTGTGTGTGTGTGTGTGTGTGTGTGTGTGTGTAGTGTACTGATTTGACCTACATTATGAGGACCATCCTTATATTGTAGTGTGTATTTAGGTTTCAGGCCACAGCCCCTACATTATAAGCACATGCCGTTGTCCTTGTAATTCAAAAAGCTAAATAAACATTCTAAATAATTATTTATTAAAAACGTAAAAATGCATAAAGTTTTTTAGGGTAGGTTTAGGGTTAGGGGCTAGGAAATGTCATTAGCTCATTACTCCATAAATGTTATGAATGTCCTCACTGGACTACCAACATGTCTGTCTGTCTGTCTGTGTGCGTGTGTGTTCACCAGAACAGCGTAGAGTCCAGGTAGCAGGAGTTATAATGTCCTTGAATTCCTTTCTTCTTCCCCACCATCACCTCCAAACCGTCATTCTCCGTCCGAGGAGGAGTGTTCTCATTAACCACTTCACTCAGATAACCTCCAAAAGCTGCAGCAAAACATACTGATGAGTCACATCAATCAAGTACAATATGAGCTTCAATGCTCTGAGATTTAAAAAAATGGGTTCAGACATCAAAACATGTTAAGCTCTACTGACAGCATTTGTGGCATAAAGTTAATTACTACATATACCACAAAAAGTCAACTTCAACTTTCAGTTAACAAAATATACAATATAAAAACATGCTATTTTCAGAGTATAGTCAAAAAACAGTTTTATTGTACATGTTAACAAAAAAAGGTTTGACAGAATCACTTCCTACTCTTATCTGTGCAAAGTTTTATTCAAACTGTTTTGTCATGGAGAAGTAAGCTTATGCATGATTCACAAAAAGACACTAGAAAAGGATGTGATATACACCTATCAGTAAACCACTCTAAACTTCAATGCAAACTTCACCCACACATCTGTAACACATAACCGGTAAGTTCATCCATATGAAAAATATTCGCACAAAAGAACTGTACAGATAAAAAATAAACATTCCTTTAACAAAAATACTGCTTTTAAACCCTCTGGAATGCTGGTTCATTCACTGTTAAGCCAAAAGTATATTTCCCTTGCCTGCATTCGGCTCCAGCCCGCAAAGGCTTCGTAATGTAATTTTCATCATCAGCAAATAATTTTAACGCTCAAACACAAAGGTCCACAAGGTAGTGTGCATGCACCAAATACGTCTAACCATGTTCAGGGTCAATAGAGTATACTTTTAAGGGCTTGCGCTCTCAATAATGTACTAGACAGAGCGGAATGTGGAAAAAGAAGAATACCTGGGCCTTTAATATGTTAATGTAACTGCAAAATCTGCTCTAGATCAGGCCCTTCCTATCGGAGCATGCAACACAACTCCTTGTCCAAGCTCTAGTTCGATCCAGACGGGACTAATGTAATGCTCTCTTAGCAGGCCTTCCAGCATGCACTGTCAAACCTCTGCAACTGATCCAGAATACTGCAGCAAGAGTGATCTTTAACAAGCCGAAGAGAGTGTACTGTACGTAACACCTCTCCTCATCAATTTGTACGGGTTGCCTATAGCCGCTAACATCAAATTCAAGGCGCTGTCATTTGCCTATAGAACGACCACTGGCTCTGCACCCCAATACCTAATCTCATTCTCACCACTTCAAACTTATATGCCCTCCAGAAGCTTGCGTTCTGCAAGTAAAGGGTGTCTTGTGGTGCCATCCCAAAGAGGCACAAAATCACTTTCACTGATCTTTACCTGGAGTGTTCCCTGCTGGTGGAATGACCTGCCTAACTCACTTTCAAAAAACGGCTAAAGATGTGTCCATCATCTAAAGAAGACCATTATCTATTTCGTCAATACTTCACCAATAACTACTAACACTTACTATACTATTCTGTACATCTATTTATTTTATATTTGTTAAAAAAAAACTTGCTACATGTACTATGATAGACTAACTAGGATTAGTCACAGCACTTACATATTGTTTCCCTATTGTTGGATATTGCTTTGGATAAAAGCATCTGCTAAATGATTAAATGTAAAAGTAAACAATACTGTAAGCTTATAATAACCGTATGCACTGACACATCTCTGAAACTTGAAGTGTGTTTATTACCTATGGAGTTGCATCGTTCTATGGGGTTGGGTGAATGATGTAAGGATGGGAATCGTGAGTCTGGCCTGCAACACTTCAGTTTGACAAACAGAGCTTTCTTTGGTGGACAAGTGAAATAACGAATCCCTTTAAATGTGCCATCAGTGCAGCCCACACACTCCTCCTCCTAAACACACACATAAGAAACAAACAGTTTATAATATAGCAAATGTATACACTAATATACACTACCTTTCAACAATTTGGGATTGGTAAGAATTTTTTATCTTTTGCAAATAAGTCTCTTAAGCTCACCAAGACTGCATTCATTTGATCAAAAATAAAAATATTTTAATATATTTAAAAATGATAATTTATTGTTATTTAATCCTGTGATGGCTGAATTTTCAGCAGCCATATCTCCAGTTTTCAGTGTCACATGATCCCTCAGAAATCATTCTAATACGCTGATTTGCTGCTGAAGAAACATTTCTTTTTATTATCAATGTTGAAAACAGATTTCAATTTCAAATTTAATGCATCCTTGCAAAATATTAATCTCTTCAGAAAAAAAAATCATACTGACCCAAAACGTTTGAATGCTAGTGTTTTTATGTTCACTTCATACTAATGTTACAGTACAGCAAACACGCATGAATCTACTGACCAGCTCTAGACCAGCTAGTGGCTCTTGTAGTCCTGGAGGTAGACCAACCCAGCGGATGACCCCACACAGCGGTGGGTTCTCTTTGACCTCCACCATCGACCCGACCTCTAACCCTGGCTGGCCTTGTGGTGGTGATGGAGGCCTCTGGACAGGCGTGGTAGCAGGTGGCAGGACCTCCTGCTGCTCTCCCATCACTGAGCCAGCAGACAGGGAGAGGGGGCCGTGGCTCATGCTCCCATTGGGGCCAACTTTGCGGCTCAAGCTGAAGGGCAGGGAGTGGAACTTGTTATCAATGGGCAGTGAAGGGTTTGTGAGTGGAGCTCGAGAGGGGGACGAGCTTGGGTTGAAGTCTGGGGGCATGTCCGTCAGGGATTTGGCTGGGTCCTCACCGACTATCAAGAAACAAAGCCAAAGAAATGAGAGCCTGTACCAAGAGGTCATAATAACCAGAAAATGCATCAGTGTGAAGGACCAGGAACTGATCAATCAATTTAAACCGTCTGATGACATTCACAACTAATGTTATGAAATTATAATAAATGGTTCAAATGGCTTAAATGAAACAGTTATGTCATTAAGGAGATTTACATTAATACACTGCTGTTCAAAAGTTTAAAGGGGTCATATTATGCCCTTTTACGAAGTCTTGATTTAGTTGATTTAGAATATGTTTTCATGCTTGATTGTTCAAAAAACACATTATTTTTCACATATTTTACATTATTGCAGCCTCTCTCCCTGGTCTGGCTCGAACACGCCGATTTCGATAAAGCCCCTCCTTCCGAAATATGAAATGTGCTGTGATTGGTCAGCTGGCCAGGTGTATTGTGATTGGCAGTGCTTAGCGTGTGTTCTCGAAATGTCCCGTCTCTCCATAACAGAGAGTTCTTCTCTAGTGTAAATATTAAGGTTATTTCAAACCAATTCAAGCCCGATTCAGATCCTGACAATGTTAACGAACAAGAGGATCGTGCAGAACGGATTTCATACACAGACTTTGCAAGCATGGATTTACCAGGACATTTCAGAGTGGTATGTTTTTTTGTGTGTAATTTTATTATACATTATAGATACGATATTATCCACAATTTAATTGTGATATTTGTTGGAAAACTAAGGTAATACAAACAGTAATCGATCACAAAACCATGGTTAATTTTCCTAAGGAGCGGTGAACCATCTTACAAAAGCAACAGAAAACAAGCTGTTCTCCATAAAATGTGCAGCGCACAGATAAACGCTGGGGTTATAATGTTCAGGAACAGTGTTTAAAATAAACTAAGCACTCTAAGTTCGTCAGCCTTAAGCCGGTGCGATTTTTGCTGTCGTGCGACCTCACAGGCGATTTTTTTTCACTCGGGCTCTCTACAGGCTGTCCCCTTTTGCCAAATCATAAATAACCACGTCATATAGGCTAAATTGATTAATTTTATTAGGCTATAGCTCAGTGGCTGCAACCATACAGCGTGTGCATGCATACACACACACACACACACTCTCTCTTTCTCTCTCTCTCTCTAGTTGTTTCTGTTGAAAGGAATGGCTGCTGTTCTCTGCTTTTCAACAAATCATTTGCACACAAATCCTTTTTTTTCTTTTTTCTATCCGAAGCTAGCAGCAACATTGAAAGCTCCAGTCTCTGTGTTTAGCGCGAAAGTTTGTGCGATCGCCACCGGCTCGCCGTGCAGTACAGTCGTGTCGTGTACCAGCTGCTTTGATGCGATTATCAGGTTAACTGACTCGTAACGTGCAATATCTCACAACCTCCCAAAGGTCCGAACTTGCACAGTGTACGCCCGCCTTTAGGAATGTTGCGGAAAAACCAGTGTCTCTTTGGCATAGTGACAACACTGTCTTCTCTAATGCAGCTCAACCAGGCCTTTTTTTTTTTTTACATATTCCGTGGGCGCGAATTATTTAAATGAGTAACATTGTGACTTCATAAGATCCGGAAAAATCGCGTTGTAGTCCAAACGAGTCATTCGTTGTAGTTCTTGAAAAGGGGATTCTGTAAAATAAAATCTCTCTCTTTGGAGTGGGCTTTGAGCTTTGTAAACTTGCAGATCTTTTTTTATGCACAAACAGCAACATTACACACAACTAAAGTTGGAAAAAAATAAAGTGAAAAAGCATAATAGGACCCCTTTAAGGTTGGAAAGATTAATGAATAAGGTTGGTAATATTTTTGTAAGAAGTCTCTTATGCTCACTAAAATGCATTTATTTGGAAAAAAAAAATACAGTAAATAGTAACCGTAATAGTAACTAGTAATATTGAGAAATATTAATATTAATAATATAATTCCATTGTTTTCTATTTTAAAATCTGTGCAAAGCTGAATTTTGAGCATCATTACTCCAGTCTTCAGTCACATGATCCTCCAGAAATCATTCTAATATGATGATTTGGTGCTCAATAAACATTTCTTGTTATTAATGTAGAAAACATGATAAAAAAATCTGTATTCTTTGATAAATAGAACGTAAAAAGAAGCTGTTCTTTTTTACTTTCAATTCATCAAACTCAAAAAAAAAATTATCATGTTTTCAACGGTTTTCAACATTTATAATAAGAAATGTTTCTTTGAAATAGAAAACTTTTGTCACATTATAAATGCTATTACTGTCTTTTGATCAGTTAATGCATACTTTAAAATTATGAATAAAAGGATGAAGAATAAAAAGATGAATTACATTTAAAAAAAATCTTACTGACCCAAACTTTTGAACAGTAATGTAGTGTATACTAAACCACATTAGCCAAAATATGATGTCCTCTCAGAGCTGATCAGTGCTGGTTATTTTCTCCTCACTGAAGCACATACTAACACATAAAATATGAAGATATTGGTAAACATTGTTATGCGTTGCAGGAAAAAGTCACCATAGGAATCAAGCATAAGAATTGTGGTGAACAGACAGCCTGGTGAAGGAGAACAAAAGCAGCACAGGCCACAAACACAACATAAGACCCATAACCAATAACAAGCCGCCCCCTGCAACGTCCTCCAATAGTGCATGTTAGTATAGTGTGACATGAAATATGAAATAGTTACACAGATGAAAGCAATGTTATAAGGAATACAGTGTCCCAATATGTTCAACGCCAAATACATATGCACACACATACAATCACAGTGGAGATATGGCTTGATTGTACCAGCAATACCAAATATAAAAGGCTTTCACAAATCATACAAAAAATTAAACTAGTCACAAATACTAAATATGCCATATATGCTGCAACTAACAAATTAATGCAGTTTACAAAAAAAAATGATATATATATATATATATAAATTAAAATATAATTAATTTAAATTTAACTTTTTTTAATTAATTAATTTTGTATTGCCTTATAGCTAAATTTAGTTGAAAACTGAATATGAAATGCAAGCACAAATGTCTGTAGTACAGAACATTCAGAAAAAACACCTGAGATGCTCATTTTCTGATCAATGATGTCATGCTATGAGGTTGCATGCCACTCACGTCACAGTGAACCAGACTCCCAATAAAAGATCTCAGCAGCAAGTTGCTTTTAAAATCACAGCTGATGTATTCAAAGTCATTGATTAACATGTGATGACTTATTCATGACAAGATTATTAAAGGAACTTAAAGTGAAGTAAGTTCTAATTTTAGGCTAGATATCTGAAGGGCGGCACCTTGCTGTTAAGATGTTTATCATTAGAGTTCCGCAGTCTTCCATTTGTATTGATTATTGATTACCTTCATCTATGTACCATGTGCTTTTGGCTTTGGACTGGGCAGGGTGATCGACCGAGCTGCCATTTAGTGTATAATAAAACTCAGACTTGCTCCTGCTGCCAGGCTGCAGGCCTAACCCTGAATAAGAGTCACGATAGGAAGATAGACAGTAAATAGTGTGTGTGTGTGTGTGTGTGTGTGTGTGTGTGTGTGTGTGTGTGTGTGTGTGTGTGTGTGTGTGTGTGTGTGTGAGAGAGAGAGAGAGAGAGAGAGAGAGAGAGAGAGAGAGAGAGAATGCAAGAAAAAGGGGGAATATGTGTTTCTACATGTGGGATTAAGTAAAATCTAAGAGTTGTACATGGATGTCATGTCACCATAACAACTCTATGACATTTGTGTGTATTCTTGCAGAAATGAGTAAGTGAGTGAGAGAGAGAATGAGAGAGAGAGAGAGACAGAGAGAGACTCCAAAGCGAGTCATGCAGTGTTCAGCAAAGCTTATTATGTCATATCCAGTTCATGTTAAGATAATAGAGAATGGTTCTAGAGAGGGATAAAAAAAAACCTCAAATACACAATTACCTTAAAGAGGTCATGACATGGATTTTTTAAAATTATTTTAATATGTTTCTTTAGGTTTACTTATAATGTTGCACAAAAAAAATAAAAAAATATATATATATATATATATATATATATATATATGCAGAGAAATCATTATTTAAAACTTTCATTCTGACCCGCTGTCTGAAATGATCCTGTTTTTTAGAGGCGGCTCCTTTAAGGCTTGTCAGTAAACAGCCATTGTTATGATAGTCTAACGTCATTGCATAGGAAACAGTATGAATGCCCGCTCGTTATTGCAAGCAAGTAAGTGTTTCGAAAACATTATCAATATAATGTAATTTACAGACATAGCATTATGAAATAATTTACTTGTGGTTTGTGATGCAGCTGCTGTCAGATCCAATACATCTTTCAACAAAAGTTAATTTAAAAACTCTCCATTACAGTGTGCCTCGATTATAAATCAAAATGCTCCGAACAAACATATAATCCTCCGATGCGATCCGGTACACAATTAAAATAAACCATCCACTTGTTTACGATTCAGGGATCCTTCTGAAGTCTGTACAGAAATGTAAACGTGCTGTTTAAACTGGACACGACCAAAGTGAAAATTATTTAATTCTTACATTTGTCCTGTTGGCGACAGACTCAAGTGCGTGGAGTTTGTCAGAAACTGAATGCGCATCTGTATACTGTATCCAGTGTAGACAGCATAAGTGACGTGATGATCGCATCTAGTGTCAGCAAATGCAATGAATGAAAGCGGGCAGGGCCTATGGTGCAATGAAGTATAACTATTCATCAATGTCTTGCTCTGGACGTAGTCATATGCAAATGTATTTTTGTGATGTCACAGATCCCGCAATATCAAATAGCCTATGTTTTTGGAGCTTGTTATAAAAAAAAATGCTTTGTTTATAATGAAGAGGATGTTTTAAGCTCTGAAACTTGCAGGATGTTTTAATGGTATAACACCTTATATGTCACCTTATATGTCAAGAGATCAAGGCAAATTTGATTTCTCATGTCATGACCACTTTAAAGGATGTCCATCAGTACCAAAGAATGACTGTTTTCTGCTTTCTTTTTTTGTTAATATTTCTTTCAAACAAGTAGTTTTCCAAACCACAGACTTTCATCATATCAAGTAAATAAAATCCAACAATTTTAACAACAGGCGTATGATCTTTATGTCAGGTATCCCTAATATAATAGCACTGTCAATACTAGTGATACCTATGAAGAAGAATCCAACAGAAATTGCACTACACAATTCTAAAAACAGTATATAAAAAAATTGTCAAATCTCACCAAAATGGATTAGGCATAATAAATGCATACTATAGCATCACATTATATACAGTTTAGTGTCTGACAGGCGCCTTCCTGTGTGCATGCTCTGAGACAGGTAAAGTATTATTTGGGCTTAAAGGCCATTTCACATGGGACACGGCAGTGATGAGTGTCTAGTTTATTTTTCAAAGGAGACCTGTGGAAAGGGCAAGATGTAGGCAGTTTTTCTGATTGCACGCAACCAGTGAAATCTTGCTTGGTGAAATGCTGCCTAGTCAATACTTGCTCGTCATTTGGGCTCATGACTAAATGGTCAAATACTCACAAAAATATGTCAAAATCTCCATCTTGAAGAGCATTCACATAAAAAACTGTTGATTATGTCTTAAGTGAATGTAAACAGTTGGAAGAAAATCGCATTGAATATCAATAATATATATGATCCGTGCATTAGATATTAAAGTGATATTAGCTTGCTGCTGTCTATGCCTTTATTTTAATCAAACAACAAAAGAAAAAGAGAAAATCACTCACAGCTCTTGACTGAATAACTTATATTCAATAATTACTTAAGATCTTTTTATTTGCTTTGGCTATGCTAGTATTAGTCTCTGATGTGGTCTCGAATTGAAAAAATTCATTAGCATCTAAAAATGTTATGTTGTAAAAACATACAGACTACATACATATATAACAGGATAATTACCTTTGCTCTTTGGTTTGCTCTGGCTGCCAGGTTTGTCGCTGCTGCCCCTGCAGGCAAAGACTTTGGTCAGCCTCTGATCCTGCATGGAGTATTCTGTAAGCAAATAAAGACACACAAACTGCTCACATAATCATGTCATTCAAAATCCATAAGATTCTCTTCTTTACATAGGACAAAGGAGATAGTTTTCTCACTTAAATATATATTTTTTAAGTTATTAGATTTATCCAATAACATTAATAATGTAATAATCTGAACTTTCAGTTTGATTCCAAAAATGTCCACATACAGCGCGAGTTGATATTCTGATCATATTTTTTTACCCAAGCACATTTTACCAATTCCAAACCACATAAATCTTAATAACTACTATTAATTTTGTATTTAATCATTTATAAGTGATATATAATTGAAAAAAATATTTCACATCACTTCAGCTTGTGATTCTTATTAAGTGTGGGTCATATTTCAGGATTCTTTACCATAGCAAATCTCTGAAATCCTGACAAATTGTACTTCTGGAGACTCCAGGTAGGTTGCCGTTGGCAACTGGAGACTAAAGGGTTCTTGATGGTTGGCAACTGGAGACTAAAGGGTTCTTGATGGTTGGCAACTGGAGACTAAAGGGTTCCTGATGGTTTCACATCTAATTCTTCACCTTCATTTTTTTTTTTTTTTTTTTTTTTTCAGTTAACGTGTATTTTCTTTTTGGTCTGTTTTTGTATGACCCTGCTAAACCAATGAGCTTTTTGCTGTCCATTGGTTACGCCTTAATTTTGCAATTTCTACTATTGCATTGGTATTGCATTCTTCTCATGAGCATTTAATAATTTTTGACTTTTTAGTGCGAGTTAAATCTCTTTTTTGGCCCATTTTTACTGAAAAGGAAATTATGCACACCTGAATATAAGGCAAAAATGTACAGTAGTTATTAAGATTAATGTGGTTTTGAATTGGTAAAATGTACTTGAAAAAAATGATCATAATAATTATGCACGCACTGTATATAAATCGCATACAGTATCACACATAGAGCAGCAGGCTATACCCTGAGTAACTGTGTTAAATATCCCTTTAGTTCCACAGATTGAATAAGGAAGAGTGGTAGCTTTAAGACATTAACAACCAAGACATCTTGCCCACACACATGAACATGCACACAAACAAACAAATCATTAAATAGAGAGAACAAAGAGAGCTCCACACACTCCACTCACAAAAACAAGACCTTTAGACAAAAGAGCTTCTGTTTCCTGCGAGTTAACATGACTCACACACACACACACACACTGTCTGACAACAAATATTTAGCCTACACCCTGACTTGAAGTCTAAAACACACAATGAAATATCTATATCTATAAACAATAACTCAATAGAAAATCAATTTAATAAACTATACATTTTTAAATAAATGTAATGACTGTTTTTTTTGTTTTAAATTAATTTGATATTTTATAAAAACTTTCTTGTCTTATGATTTTTATATTCTTTTGTAACATCCAAGTACTAGTTGTAAAACTTTGCATCTGAGGTGCTCAAACTCAATCTAGAAAAGAATAGTACAACTAAAACCAGGTTTCTAGCAGTAAGTAACCACACTAAAAGCCAGAATAAAATCCAATACAGAAGTATAACTATGAAGTGAGAACCCTTACCTGGCATCACATCACAGATCGGGACGAGACGGGTGTGTTCAAGACTAGCAAAATTACACAGCTGTTTACCGTCGATGATCCCATCCCAGTCTCCAATGGGATTGTCCTGAGGGCGAGAGGTACAGCACCCTATTACTGCACCTGACCTAGATCATCTCAAAAGCATTCACATCTACAACACTGTAATTTCCACCTCAAAATAAACCCTTTCCAAACAAAAGTTGGCCTGTCTCTATCTTCAACTGCGTTCCTGTTCTGACCCAGACAGGACCCATTTCACTAACTGAGAGCTGTAATTCTCTAATGGCTACACTACACAACCTACACTATCATCAGAATGACTGATGTATCTGGACTCTAAACCCACACCCTTCACATGCCAGATCTCCACTGTTTTTTTGTTTTAATTTATATTTCTAATGTATAGCCCTTTCCTTGTTACTATTTTATGTATCTACTTGACCAAATAAAGCCAAACATATCAAATCTAATCTATTCAATCTATTATTAAAGACCAATAGCAAACTAAAAGTAATAAAACTCATCAAAACCTAAATGCTATTCACATCATTTAGATCTCAGTGATAGCAAGTCCAGCTGAGCTCTACTGAAAGAGCAGTAAGAGTTTAACAGAAGAGAGAGAAACAAAGGGTGAAAAGAGGAGAACAGTGGAATGGCGTGTGTTGGTTGTGTCTTGTGTGAGCATTTGGCAGTACGCCATTATGGTGGTCACACAGAGCAAACTGAGCTGTCTCTACATTTCTCCTTCAATCCATCCCTCCACTCTGACGTCAGCAAAAAAACAGCATTAATTTGAAATAGAAATCTTTTGTAACATAAAAAATGTGTAAACAGTCACTTTTCATCAATTGAATGTGTCCTTGCTGAATAAAAGTATTATTTCTTATTTCTAGTATAAATGTTTTTATTACCAACACTAAACTTTTGCGTACGGTACAGTATGGCATACGGTGGCGTATTTTATCATGTATTTTATATTTTTATAGACTGACATTACAGTTTGTTTGTTTTTGTTTGTTTGTTTGTTTGTTTGTTTGTTTGCTTGCTTTTGGGGGGGGGGGGGGGATATTTGTTTGTTCATGCACATTTCTCCTATTTTTTAGGTTACCTTTGCCATCAACACTCACTTAAAGTTAATATTTAAACACACTAATACATTAATTAAATAGTTAAATGTAATCTTTATCAAATCTCAGAATTAATATACATATTCTGTACATTAATAATATTCTGTAATGCCTATAGCATGTGACATTTTAAATTACTGAGTTTAGCTTTCAGGGATTTAGTTATTTATTTATTTAGACAAAATCAAATATAATTTATCGGTTATCAGATAAAAAATGCATTGCATAAGCCAGAATTTGTATTCCTTGTATTCTATTGTAATAATAATAATAATAATAAACTTCACGTAAAAAGCACCTTCTAAAACATCTGACCTACCTGAAAAAAGACATATCTTAATGCAAATGCTAATATTAAATTGTAACTTTGCCGCTAAGAACAGTTATTGCCATCTGAACAGTCTAATTAATTTACCATATCAACACCAACGTAGTATCCAAGACTCTCGTTGCCAGGCAGTAAGTCACAGAAGATAACAGTGCCCCGTTCCGGGCCGTCCCGTGTCTGCACCAACACTCGAGAGTTGATCTCCAGTGGTGGTACTTCGCCTTCCACTTCCGGGTCATTATCCTCTAGCGTCACACGCTCCACCTCCAACTCCTCATCTTCCCAGAGCTCAAGTTTATCCAGTGCAACGAAGACACCGCATTCATCTTCACAGCGAAACAGCTGCTGACCCTGATAAGAGCCCTCTGTGAAACCTTGACCCCGGCCCTCCTCCTGAAAGACAGAATGGTTTTCAGAGGATAAAAAGACATTGCATACACCAATCCAGTCATAAGAACTCACATAATAGTGTCACAAATTTGCCATATGAACAAAGGTTATTGTTGATGTATGATGTTTGAGTCTGGCCTTCACCCACACAACAGCCTACAGGCTATAGTTATGCTCGTTCAAATCTTCCAGCTGAGCCCTGGAGACAAATGCAGCTTTGTCCTGTAATGATCACACGCTCAAGGGCTGGGTGAACCCAAAACCAGACAAACAACGCAAACAAGACAAACAGCATTGCTCACCAGTAATTCAACACCAAACCAGATCCCGCTCAGCGCCCGGTCAGGCAGCAGAGCTCCTTTAAAGCGGACCACGCCTGGAAGGGGCTCGTCCCCGGACCTCAGCTGCACTCGGACTTTTGATCCACAGTTGATGTCATGGGCCCTGTCCAGGCGCGCTCTGTTGCACAGCAGACTGTAACGCTCTTCGCAGTTGGTGATGGGGAACAGCAGCTCCGCCAGCTTCTCCTCCAGCTCCATCACGTCCCGTTCATCCACGCTCACCACCACATTGGTCTGGTCCAGGATGCGTAGGCTGCGCTTACCCTTGCTGGGAGGGATTGTGCGACCAAGGCTGTTACGTTCCTGGCAGGCCTGACCAAGGCTGCCACGTGGGATGCGCTGAGTCTTTTGACCCGGCTTTTCCACGGTGCACTCCTTCACCACAATGTAGAACCGCCAGTCGTCCCGGAAACTGCCAGGAGGCTTCTCCTGGCTCCATAGCGTAGAGCTCATGGCTGCATAGCAGGAGTGGGTTGAAGATGACAGGAACACACGTCGAAGGTCAGAGGGTCGTGAGGGGTCAGTGGGACCAGGAAGAGGGAGCTTTCATGACCTTTTCAATGGGAAAGGGATAGATGGATTGAACGGACATAAAGAGCTGTAAAAAGAGAGAAAGTGGAGATTTAATCAACAGAGAAAGTATAGAGGTTTAAGAATGAGGTTGGTCTTGTTTTTATTTTTTTGCCAGTTTCAGATCTTGAGTAAGTTTTAGGATGCCCCCGACTGAATATTTTCTAGTCGACTAGTAGAGCTGCACGATTCAAACACACACACAATCTTATTCCTAAATGACAAAATGACAATTTTATTGCTATGTCTATTAAACATTTGACAAGTACGATTACAGTGAAACACAGCGTTGCCGTTGCCGCCGACTCAGAGAGAGCAGTTGTCATGTACAGGTATGAAACAGCTTCAGAAACAGACTTTTCAACCACACAGTATAATTATTTCTCTGTTACAAATAGTTCAAATTATCACAAAAGTACTGGAAAAAAAATTATACTCAAAATAAGTAAGTAACTTGATGCTTCAAATAAAGATTGTATCGTTTACATCGTTACACCCGTAGTTGGTGACAAGTGACTGTTAATAAAATGTATTTGTCACTGAATCATTCATTTATATGTATAATGCATAACACTGATTCATCCAGTAATGAATGAAACAAGTAAAGTCTTTATGAGTGAGTCAATGAATCATTAATTATATATTAAAAAAAGGTCAAATTAACTCAATATATATTTAAATAGACTGCAGCAAATAACATTTCGTCAGAATCTAAATTATGTTGTTTTGTTCAGTTGTCTATTCAGAATTGTGGGAGTATTGTGATCTCTATTTAAAAAAAAAAAAAAAAAATTGTGATTTCTCAATTTATCCTGAATTATGCAGCTCTATTGACTAGTCAAGTCAAGTCAAAATGTATTTATATAGCACAATTTATACAGGCAAGCTGACCAATGTGCTTTACATAGCAGTATAAAATTACACAACAGACAAAACAGACAAAATTAAAATACAAATTACAGATTAGTAAAAGCAATTGAATAAAAGTAGGTTTTCAGACGTGACTTGAAGATTGACAGGTCAGATGCAGATCTAACATGAAAAGGCAAGCTATTCCATAATGTAGGGCCCGCAATGGCAAAGGCGCGATGACCTCTGTGTTTGAGCCTGTACTGTGGGATAGATAAAAGTTTCTGTGTCCCTGACCTAAGACTTCTGGAGGGATTGTATTGCACTAATAGCTCAGAAAGATAGAGGGGAGCTAGGTTATTTAGGCACTTATAGACAAATAAGAGAATTTTAAAATCAACCCTAAAGCGAACCGGCAGCCAGTGAAGTGATGCTAAAATCGGTGTAATGTGTTCACGTTTGCAGATGCCTTTTAAAAGTCTCGCTGCTGCATTTTGGACTATCTGAAGACGTGTTAGAGTAGTGGAGTTTATTCCATAGTATAAATAATTACAATAGTCTAGTCGAGATGATAAGAATGCATGGATCACCCATTCAAAGGCTTGGGGACAAAGAAAAGGCTTAACTTTGGTCAGCAGACGAAGATGGAAAAAACACGATCTGACAACAGAATTTACTTGCTTATCTAGTTTCAGGACACTATCTAACGAAACACCATGATTTTTCACACAGGTGTTCACTGACGAAGAAAGTGTATATACTTGAGGATGGTGGCTTAAACTACTTTTAGAAGGGCCAAAGAGTATTAGTTCAGTTTTGTTTTCATTTAATTTTTAAAAGTTTGCAGATATCCACTTTTTAATTTCATCTAGGCACGCCAGCAGGGGCTCAAGTGAATTTTTTCCTGCCTGTTTAATAGGAACGTAGATCTGAATGTCATCTGCATAACAATGAAACGACACATCATATTTCATAAAAATGGATCCCAAAGGGAGCATATACAGGGGGAAAAGCGTAGGGGCCAAAATTTAGCCCTGAGGGACCCCCCATCGAAGGTGGGCAGCAGAGGACACAGAGGAACCAAATCGGACAGAAAATTTTCGATCTTTCAAATAAGAACTAAACCAATTTAGTACTGTTCCTTTCAGCCCCACATCATTTTCGAGTCTAGACAAAAGAATATCATGGTCCACCATGTCAAAAGCAGAGCTAAGATCTAAAAGCATTAAAATAATAGAATCTCCAGCATCTGTTGTCAGATAGATGTCACTGAGAACCTTCAGTAGTGCTGCTTCAGTACTGTGGAGGGCTCAAAATCCAGATTGAAACTTCTCATATATAGAATGAAGGTTTAAATAGGAGTGTAGTTGATTTGATACAACTTTTTCAAATTTAAAAAAAATAAAAGGCAGGTTAGAGATAGGCCTGTAATTATTAAAAACAGAAGGATTGAGATCTGGTTTCTTGATTGATGGGACTACCAAAGCATGTTTGAGGTCAGCTGGAAAAATCCCTTGACTAAGTGATTTATTAACAATGGTGAGTAAGCTTGGCCCTAGTGTATCAAAAAAGTTGTATAAAGCTACGAGGTGGAATAATGTCCAATGAACAGACTGTAGGCCTGAGATGGGCAATAGTTTCTTGTAGAGATTAAATAAAAAATAGATTCGAATTCGTGACAAACAGAGGAGCATGGAGAAAGTATAAACTGAGTGTTATCAGTGTTATGAATGTTCTGAGTTTCAACAGTACCTGGCCTTTGATTTGCTATCTTAGAGAAAAATCTAAGAAAGTCATCACCATTTAGGTGAGAGGGTACCGGATAAGCTTTAGTGGGAGGATTTAAAGCTGAGTTTATAGTAGCAAAAACTAGCTTTGGCTTTTGTCTATATTTTTCAGTGATTTGTGAAAAATACTGACATTTTGCTTTCTTAACTGCGGTTTGAAAATTAGACAAGGCATCTCTCAGGACTTCATAGTGCACCTGAAGTCTATATTTTCTCCATCTTCGCTCAGCCTGTCTGCATAGCCGTCTAAAATTGTGTACAGTCTCATTCAACCACGGCTCAATTTTTCTTTTTAGGCGTTTAGGTTTTAATGGAGCAACCGAATCTAAAACACTGATACAGGTAGAGCTGAAACGGTTGAAATGTTCATCCAAGTCAATATTAGGAAGAGAGCTGTCTAAAAATTCACTGTCACAGATGTTTTTATACATCTGAGAAAAGTTAGTAATAGAGGTAGGGTTTAGTGTCCGAGACCAATGTGCTGGCTTATGCATTGGAATTGACAGAGAAACCAAAGGTACAGAAAAAACTAGTAGTTGTTCATTTAAGCAGCAAAGAAGAAAGAATATTATATATAACATTGCTAATCTGTTGTACATTACAGAGAAATACTAAACTATAATAATGAGCCTTTAAAATATAGTAAATGAAGGGCTTAAGCGCACACATAAATCTTGCCACAAAAGTAATGCTTATGAGTGTGTCGGGAAAAAAACAGAAAGGACATTTTAATAATTTATTAATGAACTAGTGTTTCCTGAATCAGTGTCAGCAGCAAAGAGAAAGTTGACGATGCTGACTCGTCATCTCCGCAGTATAGTGGATGCGACTACAGAAAGAAATGCAAAACATACAAAAAATGTATATCAGCAGTAATAGTAACATGGTTGACACTGCAACATAGTAGGTGGTGGTATTTCACCACCCATCACTTAA
Source organism: Leuciscus leuciscus (assembly GCF_965113295.1). NCBI lineage: Eukaryota > Metazoa > Chordata > Actinopteri > Cypriniformes > Leuciscidae > Leuciscus > Leuciscus leuciscus. The sequence goes on along the minus strand of NC_138726.1, from coordinate 35,913,015 downwards.
AGGAAAAAAGACAACAACGCAGTGTGCAGGTTTCACTGTGAAACAAAATCTTGTCAAATGAGACAGCAGACAAAAGTGAGACACTCTGCCTGCACCTGAAAAATGTGAGCTCGCCATGGTGGGAGTTTTTTTTTTATTCCGTAATAAAGACGTGGTGTGAACACCCGTTAGCAAGAAGTGCTGATCAACAGCAAGTTCTTTTTGTATGCATATTTGTACAGTTCTGGTGACGGATAGCTAACAGATCAGAGAAAATGCATGAAGTGACCAAGTGTAAATAGGGCCTTTCGTCTAGAACAATTACCTTTTTTTAATTAGCTTGGTCAGCCAGAAATACAGGTTTGAATTATTATTATTTATTTAATTAAATTTTTTTTTTTTACGTTTTTGCACGATTTGAGCTAAAGAAGTCAGTTTATGATACCATTGTTGTAAGATTGTATTCCTGATTTCAAATATGTTATTGAGATACAATGTTGAGAAACAGTTATGTTGATTTTGTCTTTCTCAAGAAGATAAATAGGAACGGTAATTGCATACTGGAAATAGCTGTCTGGGGATGTTACAATTATGGCCGCCGAGTGAACTCTCTTGCCTTAAAGGGACTTTGGTACCCTTGGTGTTGCCACCTAAAATTACCAGCTCTGACCAATCCTTCTTGCTCCCCTCTAAGGAACTTGCAGTGGCCTACTAGCATTTGCCATATTATTAACATAATTAGCAACTGCAAGGCCATGGCTGGGGACATTCGTCTACTGCCAGATTCGTCTACTACAGATATGCCTAAATGAGGTTAAAATTCAGTCGTATAACATGAGGTTAAAGAATATGAGAATTGCTCAATATCAAATGCTGTCGACAACTTTTAGGCCAATGATGCAAACAATGTGTCATCGGTTTCATTTTATTAATGTTCCCATGGTTTAAATAAGCAAATAAAAGCAGATTATACACAGATGACTTATGACAACTAGGCTATTTTCAATTTAATTTATGCAAATGAAATGAATTGTGTAAAATGTAATACACATACCCATTCAGAGTACTTTGACCATGGTTCTGTTCTTAACTAACACAAAGCTAAATAAATACACATCATCATTAGCCTGGATGCCAGCCGAACTTAGCCCCGCCCACAACATTTGAGGTCAGGAAGTTCGGTCTGGACTTGATCCGTTGTGGAGCAACTATGCTCGAACCAGAGCTGTTCGGACCAATGGAATTGTCAGGGCGGGCTTTATACAATAATGGACAGATGATCAACAGTAGCATAATCATCCACGTCACCAAAGAGCGCTTGGGTTGAATTTGTTTACAACAAAGATGACTGCTGCTGGAGAATTGAGATGTGTAGATTCCACCATTGCGTCTGTTATAGAAGATATCGACAGCGCATTAAATTTAAAAGAGGAACAGAGAACCGCGATAAAGCCATTTGTCGATCGGAAAGATGAATGAAGAACATACGTCACTTACTTTGTTGCTCTGATTGGTTGTAGGTCTATCCAATTGAGTGCAGAGGCATTTTCTTTCCTGGTTCGGTTGAAACATGCCCCTTAATCACAGCCCAATGCAGCAGTATCAGACTCATATTCTGACTAGAATCTGAATATGAAGATATCAGGCTACTACATCATAGGCTACAGGCTACAACCAGCTACATATACTGATGATTGTTCAGTAACTTACAATCATGTAGTAAGTCTTGTATTGCATTAAAGTTTGCATGCAGCTGAACATCCCCATAAAATCGCTAATTAGAATCACTGATTATAATGGGTTCTATGTGCTTTTGTTGCGATGTGTCGCGCCTTTCGCATCCAGTGTAGACAGTGTAACCTGCCAGTTTACAGCAATGAGACAAGAATCAACAGTGTCTCATTTTCATATCAATGGGTGCTTCTCATTTCTAATTTGTGCATCCTCGTTACCTTTCCTCGCATCTCAGCTCCACCCCCCATAGGATGCGAGGGAAGGATTCAAGAAAAGAAAAAGATGACAGAGGAATCGAAGGAAATTCTGATTTGTACATTGGAATATTCTTGATCACTCAAGTGTCACTTCAACAGCGTCATCAGAGGATCTGCCCATATGTTGTTGAAGTTTAGTTATTTAAGAAATTCATAAATAATAATAATAATAAAGCATAAATCAAATTAATTGTGACAGACGTGAAGGAGGAGGAAAATGTACACGTGCGTCAGGTTTCTTGACTTCCACATGGGATACACCTGTGCATCTTCGCTCATAGCTCCTCTGGAAGCTTCCTCACTCCTCCCTCCTCGATTCCTCGCAGTGCAATTAGAGAATTGAGATGTCCTTCAAGATGACTAACTTTGATCAGATTCCAGGTCACAGGCTGGAGGAGGGAGAAGCGAGGAAATGAAACATCAATTTAAGTATTGAGAAGCACACAATGATTTTTACTTCAGTGTTTCTGTAGTGCAGCTGCCGAACTACCAGTGAAAACAACTTCTGCGTTTAGCATTCAGACACAATATAACACAATATGCTTTTTTTCTTGTTCTTGTTTTCTATTGGAAAAATTTATATAAATGCTTCTTATTTGCTGATTGGCTACAGTTTGATAATCTACATAATTAAAGTTTCAATGCCAAATTTCTAAAGCATTTATTTAATACTCATAAATAGAGTTGCAAAAGATTGCGATCTCGATTCAAACACACAAGCGATCTCATTCCTAAATTACAACGATTTGCCTGTGTCTATTAAACCTTTAACAAAATCACACTGGAACATTCAAATCTGCATTGGCGTTGCCGCTGAGCCAGAGAGAGCAGTTATCATATACAGCTTATAGGCCTATATGAAACAGCTTCAGAAACCACACAGTTCTCTTACGAGAGGTCTCTTCGCCGAGGTACAGAAAGCGTCACAGGCTATGAAGCACTTCCTGCCGAAGCGCTCCAGTTCTGCAGCAGGCCGTGCGAAACCGTCTGCTCAGAGCTCACAGCCTCAGCCTCCGCCCACCGCCGCCACTTCGCAGGGCCGACAGGCCCGAAGCGCGAGACCGCGCTCTCGCTCATCTGGCCGCCGCCCCGCCCCGCGTAGGCCGCGGCCCAGGATTGCGGTAAAGCCCGAGGCCCCGAAGTCGTCCTAGCATGCCTAGGGAAACGACGGTGTCCAAGTCCCGCTGCGGCCGGACTTCCACCAAAACTCATTGCTCGTTCAGTTCCAAGAAATGTGACTGTTCCAGTGTATTTTGCAGTCAACAAGCCGGTTCCACTGCCTGCTTGCCTGCACACAAATGCCGTTTTTACGGCTACCCAGATAAATCCCATAAAGAGTGTATTTTCTGGTGTCCCGGCCACGGCCGATGGTGTTATGAGTGTAGTCAAAATGCCCACTGCCCAGTGCCCATTCCTACACTCAAGCACAGCCCGTCACACAGGGCTCGCGCACATAAAATCGACCCAGTTCGATTGCGCATTAAACGTAGCAGATGTGCCCACTGCCCAGTACCCACAATCACTACGTCCTGCATGTCTCGAGGTTTCTGTAAAAACGAAACCAACGTGCATTCGCTCTGCTCAGGCGGACAATGCTCTCGGTGTGGTAAATGTGCCCGCTATCCCGCGCCCACATCCACACACAGACATGACAAGTCCTACGGGACTCGCCCAGCCCTCCTCCTCTCGGTTAACCACCGCAGAGGAGCCGAGCGCGGGCAATCGAATGTCATGTCTGCCTCGAAAGTCATAAGCGCGACGCTTGTGTTACAGCACACCGAAGCCCCTCTGTCGCTGAGCGACCAGAGCGCGCTTCGCATTCAACCCCTAGCCATTCATGCAGATGCATGGGCGAGGCTACCCGGGGTTTCGAAGTGGGTGCTAGACATTATAAAAAGAGGCTATTCGCTACAGTTTCGCCGGCGCCCTCGTCGCTACGCGACACGCGTCGAGACCATGGTAAAAACAGAAGTAGCACACCTACTTCGAGCCGAAATTTTTAAACTATTGAGCAAAGGGGCCATAGAGCCGTTATCTCTAGCTCAGAGCGAAGGAGGGCTATACAGCAGATACTTCCTGGTACCGAAAAAAGACGGGGGTCTCAGACCCATACTAGATCTAAGGCAACTGAACAGAGTGCTTGCAAAGCGACAGTTCAGAATGCTCATGGCCAGAAAAATCATCGCGCAGATTCGCCGAGGAGATTGGTTTGTGTCAATAGATCTGAAAGACGCGTATTTTCAAATACAGATAGCGTCACGCCACAGGCGATATTTGAGATTCGCCTTCGAGGGCCAGGCATATCAGTACACAGTCCTACCGTTCGGCTTGTCCCTAGCACCCCGTACATTTACGATGTGCATGGACGCAGCGCTCGCACCCCTCAGGCTACAGGGCATGCGAGTATTGAACTACTTGGACGATTCCCCGTGACCCATTCGAGCCTTTACAGACGATTGATCTTAAACACCTGTCTTTCAAGACAGTGTTTCTTCTGGCTCTCGCTTCGGTGAAGCGCATAGGGGACTTACACGCGCTCTCAGTAAGCGCGACGTGCATGGAGTTTGGGCCTAATGACTCAAGAGTTATACTCAAACCTAAGCACGGTTATGTTCCAAAATCCTTCAACACACCGTTTAGGGCGCAGGTCATTTCCCTGTCAGCCCTACCGGTCTCTGACGAGGAAGGAGACGCGAGCTTCCTTTGTCCAGTCAGGGCATTAAGAGCTTATGTGTCTCGCTCATCTGTCTTCAGACAGACGGAGCAACTCTTCGTTTCGTTCAGCGGACGTTCCAAGGGACTAGCCGCGTCGAAACAGAGCCTATCCAGATGGATAGTTGACGCCATTGCGCTGGCGTACACTTCCAAGGGTATGCAGTGCCCGTTGGGTGTCAGAGCGCACTCCACGAGAAGCATGGCTTCGTCGTGGGCCTGGTCAAGTGGGATTGCCCCGTCTACATTTATAAGGTTTTATAACCTAGAGGTTCCCGCCTTACAGGCCAGGCTGTTGTCGGTCTAAATATACCAGTACTGTCTGTTCTGATGCTATCGGTTCAGAATACTGTGTCTGCTGAGCACTGCTCGATGAGCACTGCCCGCTGATCGACCGCGAAATGCTTATGGGCAAATAAATAAGACCCACAATTTCCCATCAGCTCAGGCCGTACTCCGCCCTGTCTGTATGATGTAATTTGCGTCTAAGGGACGCTGCTATATGTGGAAGAGCGTGGCTCCGCCCCTCCCTCTTCCCGGACTCCCTGTGAGTTCCCCTGGTGATTATGCACTATATGAACCCCGGGCTTTCGCCCTTGGGTCTTTGGTGTCAGATCCCAGCACGCACGGCATTTTACATTGGGTCCCCTAGCGTAAGATACTTACGCAGTACGAGAGACCTCTCGTAAGAGAACGTACTCGGTTACTAGAAGAGGGAACGAGTACTGCGTATCTTGCCGTGCACGCACACGCTCTGGTTAGCTTCGGCGATGAAAAACCAGATATCAGCTGCCTGCGAGCTGTATTTATAGGCCTAAGCCACGCCCATTTCGGCGGGACGTGACGCAGTGGGCGCGAAGCACCCTCATTGGGTCTGACGTCACGTTAGGCCTCGCTCGATAGGCTGCTGCAGTTGCCGCAGAACAGCCAATAGGCACACGAGCCGTCTTGCCTATGTCTGTATGCTGCCGCAACGCGTTTTACAATAATACAAAATTAAGGATAATTTTTTGGCTTCAATATCTCGCGGAAAAGGGATTTTCCCCTAGCGTAAGATACTTACGCAGTACTCGTTCCCTCTTCTAGAGAGAACCGAGGTTACGTTAGTAACCGAGTACGTTTCGTTATTTATGTGATACTGGGATAAAAGTTTAGCCTATGGTTTGGAAATAAACTGATTTCTACGGTAGCGATCAAAGTAGAGCAAATTACTTTTTGAAAGTAACTTGGCACTTCATATAAATACTAAGATTCCTGCAAAACCGGAGGCTGCAGTTTCAGGGCATTTCTATGACCCTAGTTTTTTGTGACAGCGCCACCTAGCCATTGTTACGTCAAAAAGAGGAGACCTGATTAAAACTTTTAAACAAACAGAATAGACTAGACCCACCTAAAAGGTTTTATTTTAATTTTAAAAAATGTAACTTATTTTTAACTTAGGAGTGGGCGCAGCCATTTTAAACTTGAAAGTGCGATGTTTTCGGTGTCAGCACTCTCCAATTATTATTTAGCTGGGCAAAAACAGTTCATTGTACTGCTGGAGGTATTTGTTTTCAAATTATTAAAAATTATTAACATACTAATAAACACACTAATTAGTAGCGCTTAGCACAATTGTTTTAACGTTTACTGTACTTTGTTAAATGGGGTCACACATCAGATGTGAAGCGCCACGCATCTCACACAGAAAATAGTCTTTGTTTGAAATTCTTTCCAAGAAAACTGAATTTAAAACCAGAATATAGGTCCTCATATAGAAACAAATTAGCTTAAATATTCCAAGAGGTTACCAATGGGTTGGTTAGGACAATATATCAATAAAATGTATACAATTAAACAACTAAATCATTCCTGAAAAATAATATAAATAATAATATAAATACAGAATTAAATAGTAGCCTAAGTGCTGTAAAATAAACTCCTAATACATACATACATAAAAAAAAAATAAAAAAAAAGGGTCCTAGAATGGCGGTCCTGAAACTGCAGCCTCTGGTATTCGGTTGCTAAGTCGTGACGTAACCACTCTCCGATAATACTCTTTCCGGGTCCAAAGTCCAGGTCCTCTCTACCTACCTACCGCTTTCGCTAGTGTTTTGGTTAATATTGAGTGTTTTTACAATGCCGCAGTGCTGTGTCCCGTGTCCCGAGCTAACTCACTTCAACCTCGTAAATCTTCTTTTTCATTGATGCCTGGACTCTACCCTTAATTATGCCACCTGAGTGATGAGCTACACTAACCACTCTGTTGGTGTTAAAGGAATTTAAACCCTTTTTGACCGCCAAAGGTGCCTCACTAAGAAGGACGTGATTGTAAATAAATGTACAGGTTCCACCATTGTTATTTCTGGACGAGAGGAGCGCTTGGACCCGGAAAAGGCTAAACGTCACGCGTGACGTCAGACTTAACAATCGGATTGCAGGAATACCCTACTCCTTCGAATAATGATTGTACAGATTACATCGTTATGCCACCAGGTGGTGACAACTGACTGTAAAAAATGTATTTGTAATTGAATCATTCACTCAAGAGATTCAAAAACGCTGATTCATCCAGTAATGCCTGCTACAGACTGTAAGATTTCAACAATCCTATAAGATCATTACAAATCGCACTATACAACATCATGCATCCAATAAATTTGGGTACGACATGAATGTAGATTGTATGATGATGACACCCATTGAATCGTAGGCTATGACGCAAAGTTAGTATAGAAGAATAAAATGTCATCAGCATGTGCTACAAGTAGAGCAAAATGAATCGCACTTGTGGCAATTGTGGTTTTTATAGGCTATATGCGCTGAAAAATAGAGGAGAAAGCATATGAGGAGAATATGGACGCGGTCATGGCTAAGGAAAAGATGCCAATTTGGCTGGCATGCCAATTTTGCGAATTGAGCATGAAAAGTAGTTTTAAGTTTTAGCGCCATGTCCCATTGATCATTACACCATTTCATGTTGCATTTGTATTGGCTAGTCAGTAGACGTACAGTAGGTGATAGCCTAGGTCGTAACACCAAACACACTGTGAGATGATCATGCTAAATTTCCAATACTGTCAGAAAATGATCGCGGGCTATCTTTGGTCACAAGAGTGTGACAACAGCCATCTTTGAACCTCTCTCACTGTACGACGTAGGACAACTGTTTAGGAGCCACAACCACAGAAATTGCCACGTTTGGTCATCTTTCGTCTGGGACACCCCAAAATCATACAATGTGTACGAGACATAATGAAACAAGTGAAGACTTTATGAGTGAGTCATTGAAACATTAATTCAAACCGTTTTCTAAAATAATTTAGACGCAATTATAAATTGTATAAAATTATAAACGCAACACTTTTTTTTTTGCCCCCATTTTTCATGAGCTGAACTCAAAGATCTAAGACTTTTTCTATGTACACAAAAGGCCTATTTCTCTCAAATATTGTTCACAAATCTGTCTAAATCTGTGTTAGTGAGCACTTCTCCTTTGCCGAGATAATCCATCCACCTCACAGGTGTGGCATATCAAGACGCTGATTAGACAGCATGATTATTGCACAGCCTTAAGCTGGCCACAATAAAAGGCCGGAAGAGAACTGTTTCACTGTACAGGGCAGATGGCAGACAGCGTGTGTGGCGTCGTGTGGGTGAGCGGTTTGCTAATGTCAACGTTGTGGATCGAGTTGCCCATGGTGGCGGTGGGGTTATGGTATGGGCAGGCGTATGTTATGGACAACGAACACAGGTGCATTTTAATGATGGCATTTTGATGGCATTTTGAATGCACAGAGATCAGCAGAGATACCGTGACGAGATCCTGAGGCCATGGTAGTGCCATTCATCCACGACCATCACCTCATGTTGCAGCATGATAATGCACAGTCCCATGTTGCAAGGATCTGTACACAATTCCTGGAAGCTGAAAACATCCCAGTTCTTGCATGGCCAGCATACTCACCAGACATGTCACCCATTGAGCATGTTTGGGATGCTCTGGATCGGCGTATACAACAGCGTGTTCCAGGTCCTGCCAATATCCAGCAACTTCGCACAGCCATTGAAGAGGAGTGGACCAACATTCCACAGGCCACAATCAACAACCTTTTTTTTTCTTTTTGGGGGGGGGGGGGTCCCCACTGCACATTTTAGAGTGGCCTTTTATTGTGTCCAGCCTAAGGCACACCTGTGCAATAATCATGCTGTCTAATCAGCATCTTGATATGCCACACCTGTGAGGTGGATGGATTATCTCGGCAAAGGAGAAGTTCTCACTAACACAGATTTAGACATTTGTGAACAATATTTGAGAGAAATAGGCCTAATTGTGTACATAGAAAAAGTCTTAGATCTTTGAGTTCAGCTCATGAAAAATGAGGGCAAAAACAAAAGTGTTGCGTTTATAATTTTGTTCAGTGTGTAATTATATATATACACACCGGTATACCACTGATCAAATGTTTGGGATCGATAAGGTTTTTAAAAGTTTTTGAAAGTAGTCTCTTATGCTCACCACGACTGATCGAAAATACAGTAAAACATTAGGCCTAATATTCTATAAAATTGTATAATTTAATAAAATGTCATTTTTTTCCTGTTACTCCAGTCTTCTTCGTTGTCACAAGATCATTCAGTGCTCATGCTAATATGCAGGTGTTCAAGAAACATTTCTGATTATTATTTTTATTAGCTGAAAACGATTGTGCTACTTATAAAAATGTGGAATGTGAGGTGTTTTTTTAATCAGAATTTTTTAATGAATTGAAAGATTGAAATAGAAATATAAAATGATAAATAGAAATGTGATTTACTTTAAATGATTTAAAACATAAATATTTATTAATGTCTTTAAAAAAAAAATACTGCACATTTTGCACATTTACAAAGCAGGACAGAGAGCAAAAGACACACCCCACTTACCATAAAAAAGTAAGATTTTAAAGGGAATGGACTTATGACTTTAACAAATATGTAAATCAGGGCAGCACTAAACTGGGGATTCAATCTATTTTTCAAAAACAGGATATCTTCAAATGGAGGGATAAATATGATTATTTTTCACTTAAATTCAATTAAAAACATTCACCCAAAATTAGAGTTCAAATCACAGCAGAAAAAAAGCTTTTCAAGAGTTTCAGTAAAGGAAGAACTGAAAATTCTTCTGTAAAAATTCCCCTATGGACATTTCCTAAACAGGATTTTGTAACAAGTCTAACTTAGTGGATCCTTACTGAATGAAAGTATCAGTTTCTTTTAATCTAGAATCGTGCTGACCCCAAACATTTGAATGGTAGTGTAAATATAATAATAGGCCTAGGCCTAATTATAAAAAAAATGCTGAATAATCATCAACATAAAAATTTAGGGAAGACAATTAGACTACATTTTATTTGATGGGGGCTGGTATGGGACCTAGATAACGGGTAGGGGGCTCTGGCCCAAAAAACGCTGAGAACAACTGATCTAGGCCTCCACGGGTTTAGTCTAGTTAACTTTTTAGTAAGACATTGTGCTGAAAAATGGCACAACATCTTTTAAATCATATTTTAAATTAGTGGATCTCAACTGGTGGGTCGCAGCCCAAAAATAGGTCACACGTCTGTTTTGACAGGGTTTCGGAGAGCAGGGGAAAATGGCACTATGAGAAATGCAAATAATAAAATGCATCTATGCAACTTGTGCATAGTTATAGCCTAGTCATAGTACAAAGTAATACGTCTATTAACTTTCCGAAGGAAGGAGAAAAATGCTTCCCATATTTTTGTTCCTTACAGAAAAATGCAGTGCATCCAAATAAAGGGTATTTTGGTGCAAATTCATTTGTCATTTATAGAAGCTTGCAAAAATGGACCGGCTGACAAGCCCTTAACCTCAAAAACCATGACCAAAACATCTCAGGGTAAAGAAAATATGGCCCAGACTACATAATATGATACATATTCTCTTAGAACGAGAATAAACATGGGTTTGTGGTGACCAAAACATCTGACAGTTGACAGTTTCATGTGATTAATTATCGGCTGTCAAGAGCACAAAACTATCAAAATCAAGTTGTATAGAAAATAAAAAATATAGGCCTAAATTACACTTCTTCTGTTTGTGTATTAAAAAATTATTGATTTTCAACAAAATTATATAGTAATAACTTTTTTGGTCCTGTGTGTGTAGTACAATTGATTTAGTTTTTTGTTTAACCCTTTCATGCAAGAATTATGACAAACTGAGGCATTTTTAATGCTCTTATGGGGCATGAAAACAAGATTTTTTTTTAACACATTTTCAAAGAGATTTTCAGATGTCTATGCAATTTTGGTTGCAACTGAAGAGATACTTTATTAAACATAGGCTAATACAGTAATAACACAGCAATATTGTGTGTTTTTAACAAACCAATGAATAAAATGATATCAAATCATATGAAAACTATAAATATATAAAAATATATATATAAACGCAAAATATTGCAAACACAATTGAGTTTGTTCCCTTTCGACCAGCAGCTCGTGTCTATTTCCAGCAGATCCAGTCAATTTACCGATTTGTCGATTTACCATTATAAGCTAATAATTCTGATGATGTTCAAGATGGACAAATTTCTAGCTCTCCTCTCTGAGAAAACCTCAGACTGAAATCTACATTGATCTATTGATGTTTTCCTTTGTGTTTATAACCTCATCTGAAATGAGCAGTGTCAAGGGGTAACAGTAACGGATTACAAGTAACATGCATAATGTAATCAGATTACTTTTTGATGTAGGCTAATGAGTAAAGTAACGCATTACTTACAAGTAACATGTATTACATAACCAGATTACTTGTTTGATGTAACAAGTAAAGCATTACAAAAAACATGCATTATGTAATCAGATTACTTGTTTGATGTAACAAGTAAAGCAATATAAGTAACATGTATTACGTAATCAGATTACTTTTCTGATGTAAATGTCAATTCAATTATAATAACACAAATACATTTATTTACACCAACAATGTTACTGCAGATTAAGTATTTTCAAGAACATCAGTCACAGTAGCATGAATTGTAGCTCAAATATAGTTAATGAGGCATGATGTCCAATTTAGTGGACAGATGAATAATCAGAATTTCCTCCCAATATAAAATTAATACTTGGAAAATGTAAATATGATATGACTCCTTAGATGTTGTTGCTTGATGCTACAACATGTTTTTTCCTGCAAGGGTCTCCTAGGACAGAAGGAATGGATGGACATTCCGGAGCAACTTGGCATTTCTGAATGGCCTTCGGCCATCTTGGTTTGGAGATAAATAATGTGACATACAGTACAACGGCTAGCCATTTGGTGGCAGTGTATAGAGTGATGCATATGTGTCCACTGTAGAGGCTGATGTGCAACTATGCCATCAATACCCATGCATATGCAAGAAAATGCTTTTTGAATAGCTGACCTCTATGCATGAAAGGGTTAACAACCATTTTGCTTACTTATACTTGTGTATGAAAAATTCTGCTACTTTGTTGGGTTACCACTTGGTGTTCAATTTAAAATGTGGGTCCTTAAAGGGATAGTTCATGTTCATCCCAATTTTGTCATCATTTACTCACCATCACTCTTCTGTGGAACACAACAGAAAATATTTTGAAAAAGTCTGTCTTTTGTTCATAAAATGAAAGAAAATATTTAGCAACATTTTCGATTATCCTCTTTTGTGTTCTACAGAAGAAAGAGAGGCATACAGTTTAGAAATGATATGAGGGTGAGTAAATGATGACAGAATCATCATTTATGGGTGAAATTTTCCTTTAAGCAACATCACATGACAACCACTGACTTGGCTAACTGGCATACCTCATCAATGACCACGATATTAGAATAACCAGCCGAACACACTTGCACCAACAGAGACTGTGTGACTGGTTGGTTTTTCCCCCAACAGCAGGGGAATTCACACAGCGAATTAAATCTCACTCTGAGCTTCCTGTATGCACAATAATAGTGCACACATACCACTACTGCATAATGACTAATAGCAAGAAAAGACGAGACAGGGAATGCTCTACTGCATGACCTTTTACTGATATTGCACGTGTCATCTACCTCTGTCTGAAATGTAAGATGTAGCAGCAAAAAAAAGATCCTGCAGTTTGGTTCGGCAGTGATTTGGCCCATCCTAAAAATGACAATACGGTTTTGATAAACGTCTACAGCCTAGCCTACCCATACAGAGATCAGCGTTCTGGTAAATATTAGTGCTCTCTAGGCAAACACGTCAAAGGGTTCCAATTCGTAGGGGTCGTCAAGCCAGCTTAATTCCATATGAATGGATCAAAGATTGCTATAATGCCAAAGCATAGTGTTAGCATTCCCATTTATCTCAATGCACTTGTTTGGCTGTTGTTGTTGTTGTTGTTTTGTAGCTGTGAAACATATGACATGTAAAACAGGGCAACCCTAAGAAAAAAGTTGAGAACCACAGCTCTAAACAACACTCATGATCACTGTGAGGGACTCTCAAGCTTTGAGCGACAATATTCATGCTGACTGTCTGTCCCTCCACAGCCATTGATATTCAACAGAGAGTGATCTGTGAAGTTGATGCTTTGTCAACATAGGAAGCATGCAGAGCCAGGAACACCCACCTGTAATGCCAATGTATTAGCAATATGTACAGGCTTTTGTTAGTCCAATCACTGTATCCATGATGTAATACACCCAATGTAAATATCACATCAGCGTTATGCACTTTCTCTAAACTAAGACTGCCGGATGAAAACGATGCAGTAGAGATGGACAGGCCTTACACTAACTGACAATGACCAGGTACAGAAGGCAAACTATCAGCTTCTCTGTTAACGGTTATTCCTACTCATAGAGCTCGGTTTGGAGATAATGTCATCGCTGGATAACCCTGTGTTGTCATGTATAATCAGCGGGTCTGGTTACAGTTACGCATCTAAAGCTAGTCATGTGTCAGAGTCTGTAGAGGTAAACAGGTGACATCAGCATGAGCGGATCAGACTCCTCTTACCTGACGTTTAAATATCCCTGTATTCACCCGTCCGCCTTCGATGGCATTTGAGATTATTCCAGTGAAACTCTCGTGGCGCTGTTAGTAATGATGATGGTGTTTATTTGACATTGTCGGATGGGCTCAGCTGAAGCCACCGCTGACTCCACTCCGCAATACTACCGGTTAATGGAGGGACAGTCGCCTCCTCCGTGCACTTTAAACCCGCTGGTAATAATCCCGGGTGAAACGATAAGGGAAACTCGAATAAAATCCGGTAATATTGGTATAGCCGAGGCCGTTGTTTCATTTGAAATCAGTGTGAGTATTATTTACAGTGTGGTTGTGTATGTGACGGTTAAACCAAACATGCTACGTTATTGGAGAGAAACCTGCTCTCCTATTGGACAGTGAGTGACAGCTAAAATCTGATTGGCCATTTCGGTTGTCCTTTACTTAGCCCCGCCTTTTGGGGTTTTCCAGTAGTTTGGCTGAAGAGTTTTTAAGGAACTGGCTGGGTGACAGGTTGTACACTGCAGTTTATTTCCTTTCTGTTCTTCCAAGCATATAAATCTAATTCTTACTTGTACAGCATGTTTCACATAGATCCTAGATGAAGCTCAGTAAACAACTGTTTCATGAATGTTGTGTGAGAATGAATAAAACAAATAAATCTATGATTTTCATGAAATAGAAGTCATAGAAGATGTAATTAAAGGGATTTAAAAACATAATAACAAACCCTGACAATCTGTGTTTCAAGTAACAGACATATAGACCATGAATATACAATACAAAAATTAAACTCCCATATACAAAGATTATGTACAATCAATGAAAACTAAGGATGTGTTCAATCAATGGATAAAGTCAGACACATGTTGTGTATGCTCCTGATGTTCTGTGTAGAAGGTCAGTTTGTGTACTGGTTTGGCAGTTTACATCTTATTATTAAGGTTTTCCTCTACTAAGAGTACATTTTTGACAGTCTCGATGGAGCAAGCTGGGGCACAATGGTAACAGAGGATCCCAGTCATTCTCTGGCCCCATCTGATGCTCTGATTGGACCCTGGATATTTAGCTTTTAAGCTACCTCTACTTCAGTCCAGATCAGCCATTTACAAGACAGGCACTTTGACTATGGCTTCCTGCTTGTGTGCAAGTTGTTGTTGATTTTTTTTTCAAGAAAATGATGAGTATTGGATTTGGGAGTTTGGTGGCTGGCATTACAGAGCCTTCTTGCCCTCAGAAGGTCAATCTGCTTTCTTGCTTGCTCAGCTCCTCTTCTTCCTCTGGGCTCAGATTATTTTGTCTCAGCCTTTAAGAGTACAAAGCAAAGAGCCTTTGTATTAAGGACATTAATATTATTCACAGCACAAACCATTCACCAGGCATGGGTATAAATGTAATAAAGTATAGTACAATTGAAATTCTGTTTGCACTAAGATTAATCAAGTCCCAAAGTAGTTGCATGATAAATTCTAATCATTACATACTGGGGCATGTTGTCACATTAAATGAGGTAAGTTTTCACCATAGAACCTGCCAGTAAACACTCTGTTACAAGCCTTTGAGCAAAAACTGTTGAACAACTATGAACAATTCATTAGACAGCAAAAAAAGAAAAGAAAAAAAAAGCACACAAACATTAAAAAATATCTATTGTTTTGGCAAAAAAAAAATTGTAATTAATAAATAGTATGCAAATGTATAACTTAAAAAAAAAACTAAAAAAACATGTGACAACATGCCCCACATTTGTCCTGAGAACCCTTCAGTTGATTCATGACTGCATATGCTATGGTTTTATTGGTTTCACTTGTTGACACATTTATGAGAAATTTGAAACTTGGCAGACAGAATTCTTTTTTTTCTTTTTTATTCTAAAGGGTATTTAGGTATTTACAACCAACATACAAAACCACTACTAAAGAAAACACATGAACATTTATTGAGTAAAACTAGCACACAGTCAGCTAAAATACTGGAAAATTACCTTACCAGACTTCCTTAACACTATAGTTCATTTTCAGTGCCTCTATCAGACACTCAACTCCGTCCCTGCTGATGTAGTTTTTGCTCAGCCTGAGTGAGAGAGATAGAGATGTAATTCTGACTTAAAAAAATAAATAAAATTAAACAAAGTGGTTTAAATAAGTCAGTCACCACAGTTCCGCCAGAGTTTTGCTCTGACTGACGAGTTTAGCCAGAGCGCATGCACCTGCACTGCCCACACCATTATCCACCAGACTGAAACAAACCAACGCAAATATTATTATTACACATAAAAAGAAACACATGCTGCGTAGCTCAGTGCTCTGCATATTTAGTTTGATCTGACTGGGCAACCTTTCCATTTCCACTGTTTAGCATTAGCTAGCTGCAAGGTTTTTTTAATATTTTTTTTTATAGTCATAGAATGCAGAATTAATACAGGATTTTACAGGATTACCTTAACCATATTAGCGATGTGCTATTCTTCAGCGCCGTTGCCAACGCCTCAGCTCCCCTGTCCCCAATTTTATTACCCCATAACCTGAAAATAAGAAGTCAGAATGGAAATATAATTTAATAAAGGCACAGTATTGGAACATTAGAGCACAGTATTCTTTCTCATCATTGACCTCACCCAAGATACTGCAAAGACTGGTTGTGGCTTAGGCCTTCTGCAAGCTGCTCTGCTCCAACGCATGTGATGTTATTATTTCCAAGCCTACAAAGCAATTATAATTTTGGTATGATTAGAATGATCAGCATCCCATAGGCCAGAACTAGAACATAACAACCTTATAAAGTATGCGCTGACCTCAAAGACAGGAAGTTCTGCTTAGCTTTTAGCAGCCAAGCAAAATGTTGGGTGCAAGCATCTGTGAGCTTGTTGTTGAAAAGCCTGAGGAAATGATGAGGTAGTAATAAAACTTGGTTGTATAAGAATAACGATAGAATATACATTATCATTATTCATAAAATGCAGAATTTAGGTGTTTGATATTCTCACGCTATTTTTTGGAAGCTTTCGCACTTCATTCCCTTTTCCAGAAGTTTCCGGATTCCTTCATCTGATATGTTATTGTTCCTTAAACTGCAAAATTCAGAAGTTTTAGAAAATTATGTATTTATCCTCACATCTTCCAAAATTGCATTACCCTGTTTCTTCTGCAGAACAGAAAGGAAGATATTTTGGGGTCCAAACAACACTGGGCATCACTGATTTTTTTATAATCATGTATGGACCAAAAAAAGCTGACATTTTTCAAGATATCTTATTTTGTGTTCCACAATGCATACAGGTTTGGAATGGAAAAAAAGGTTGAGTAAATGATAGAACAAGTGAACTATCCCTTTAAATTAAGAAAAAAAGAAAGCTTAAACAACAATTCAAACATAACCATCAGATAATCTCTCATCTTACTAAAGGGAGTGACAAATATGTAGACACGGTAGAAGCTGCTCCACGCCCACATCTCCTACTGAATTGTTGTCCAACTGAAGCCCAACAGGATTCCGCAGGTACTTCAGCACGTACGCCAGCGCAGTGCATTCCACCGGTCCAATGTTACAATAGGTGAGCTTCAGATGTTCAACGTCCAACTTAGCCACAGCATCTTGAGCAATACTGTTGTCTTGCATTTCATATATGCACTTGATTAGCCAAACAAAACTTGGCATGGCATGCATGCTCTTCTTTTCCCCTTCTACAGGACGAGGAATGGACTTGAAATGTCTCTGCATCCCTTTAGACAATGACTTCACTACTAGCTTGAATTTGCGTTCACGCACAGCAGTAGGACAGCAGTCCAGGAGGAGATTATGGTGCCGCTGAGAAAAAAGTCCTGACACAAACTGAGCTGTAATCTGGAGGTTTGGTGTCTCTGCCACATGGGTCTTCACCTCCTCAACTGAAGGATCAATACAGTGTCCAAGACACCTTTGAGACAGGCCCGACAACTGCCTGTCCTGAGGATGAAAGAGTCTGGAGATAGCAGAGCGATTGTTGTTACGATTCAGAACAACATACAGAGCAGCGAAGAAGCATTGCAAGGTGATGTGCAGAAACTCATACTGTTTGCAGTCTGTCACAGATAGGTCATTGCAGTAAATGAGGAAACCCATGCTGACATCCTCTTCTGTGAGCCCATTTCTTTGCAGCTCATATCCTGAGAACACATAACAAGAGGCTTCCAGGCCTTCCAATGCCAACTGTCCAAGTTTTAACACTGTGTCCAAATGTTCCTCCAACCAGGCCTTTCCCAGGACTCCTTGGGGCTGAGATGACTTTCGCTGGAAGAAATGCTGTAAGACCAGGAGGTAGACATCAGTGATGGTCTGAGGAATACCATCTTGACCACCCAGAAGCTCCTGGTGGCACTTGGTCACAATCCAGCAGAAGACTGGGATGTGGCAAAGACCTAGCAACACTGTGTTACTCTGAAGGGACTCTATGACACGTCTAGCCATAGTAGGGTCGCTATGATGTTTCTTTACAAAGCAGTTGATACCTCTAGGAGAAAAACCCTTCAGGTGCACTTCTTTGCGGAGATAGCGCTTCAACGATGGGCCCACAGCCTGTGACCTGCTGGTGAGCACCTTCAAAATGCCCTTCATTAGTGTACCCTGCAAGAGATTGAAAAGCAATACAGGTATAGGCACTTGCTTTGTGGGGCAGCAGTGACGTTCTTCATCTGTGAAACCCTGTTTAAACTCATCAAGCCCATCAAAAGTAAAGAGGACCATATGAGGGTGGTCTAGGATGTACTGGAAAACCTCATCCTGACTTCGATCAGGCCAGCAGCAGTGCAGGAAGAGGAGCTCTTTCAGAGACAGCTCTCTGTGCTCTGCATTCAGTTTGCGGCAACTGAAGGGGAACAGCAGAAAAGTGTTTGTGAGAAAAGCTTCTCTTGCCCAGAGCAAGTGCAGTCGCTGAAGCAGTGTGCTTTTGCCACTTCCTGCCTCCCCAGACAGAAGAATGGTGTCAGCATCTTCATTTAGAGTCCCTATGGGACCCATCACATCCTCCAGCCCTAATGTAGTAGTCTCACCAGAACCATCCATCACTTCAAGAAGTCCATCAGTGTAAATATCATCCAAGGAGAAACGTCCTGTCCCGCCGTATGTGCTAAGAAAGAGGGACTGTGCAGCAACAGAGCTTCGCAGCTTCTTCTGGTACAGCAGGCAATCTGGAGAAACAATGTAAAGTAGAAGACAAAGTGTATTGACAATTACATTTATGTTTTTGATAAGCTAACTTATCAGAAATAAAGAAAAAAAAAAAGTAAAAATTATTGTATTATCTTGTATTCATTATTATTTATTTCATTATTATTTTATTAATATTTATGAATTTATTTATATTTATTTTACATTTAGATTTTATTTAATTGTCAACATTTATTCAAATATATAAAATTGACATCATAATTATGCCCATTTCTTGCATCTTCTGCAATATCAAAGACAAAGACATGAAAAAAGACATCCTGTCCATACAAATGAGAAATGTCTTATACCAGGAGAGAGGTGACTTTCTTTATCTTCAGGGTTTGGTCTGGTTGGCTCTGTTTGTTCTAGATACTGTAGTAAGGTCTTTGCAGCAGTTTCCCCTTTAAACTTCACTTGGTCTAACAGCCTCCGAACCTGCAACAATCCAATAAGATCACTGGATATACATTCATTAAGCAAGTAAAGGACATTTAGTGTGAACAGGCTTGGAAGAAAGAAATATGTCATATGTCAAACTAATTTGAACTTATCAATTACTATAGGAAAATAGCTCAATTTCTAAAGCATGTATGAGAGATGATATAACAATGTGACAATTTTCATTTGGCAATTGTCTGAAAATTGTTTGGCAATTCAACAGTCACTGACTATTAATTTAGTTATGGGGCAAGTTATATGATAGTTCACGAATTCACACTTATGTAATTAAGTGAAGTAAAGGTTATGGGTATTTGGCGTGCTGTCAGCGGGGAGGGCTCCAAGCTCGGAATTTTGCCCGAACCCAGAGTACTCCCCCGGTTGTTGTAAGAGTGGTTAGGACTAGAAGTGAGGAGAATGGGTGGTGGTGGGATGCTGTTAAACTGTCAACGAACGGAGGTAAGTCTGCTGTATATACCTCTTATTTTGGCAATTGGTTGATTAAAGGTATAGTGGAGGATTTTCTTTTTCCGGGTGGATCATCAAGACTATTGGTCCTCCTAATTGTCAATCATTCTGGTGATATGTTTACGCATTGGCCGTCGTACGTGCTCATCCCTAGGTAGTTTTCGCTTTCTGCACATGCGCACTTTCGGGTGTATATGTGTGGTGAGCTACGGTTTCAGCCATTCATTGAAGCCCGTCGTTCTCACCGGGTTTTTTCAAAATGTCTGAGGGTCGCAAGAGAAAAAGTGTCTACGAATTGTATGACAAGAAGAGAAAGGCCTCTGAAGAAAGAAACAAGACCAGAGTGTTTTTGGGAGAATACTTCACACGCTAGCGTGCGCTAAAAACACAGGTTGGGCTTCCCACAATCCCACTGATGCCTCAGTCGCGAAGTTTCTACTCGACAGGTAAAGTTTGGCATGCTATTTGGAGAAATCCATTTAAAATCACTGCTAGTAAAAGTTAATGTAAGCTATGATTAGCGATGCTAGCCGTCTCTCGTGCACACGTTTAATAGGCGTTCCCTCTCGGGAGCAGAGTGTTGCGCATGTGCATTTTTTCCAAAAGTGGAGAGGGCGGTTCTTTTCTAAAATCCTCCCCTATACCTTTAAATGAGTGTTGATTAACTCTTGTGTTAATTTAGGTTAATTATCTGAACGTGCTCCTCCCGAACTTTGTTAATAAAACATAATTTAGTCATGGGGCATATTCAATTGCAAGGATTTCATAATACAAATAAGTCAACTAATTTATGGGTTAAAGCAGTATTCAATCAAGTCACCTGTTGTGACGGTGTGTATACAGGTAGTTGCACCCCATCACAATCTTTAATGGTGAAACAGCCAGTTGTCAGTAAAACACTCAAAGCTCCGTCAATATTATCTCTGAGCTTTGTCACTAACACTGGCCTGTCAGCCAATAACGTTAAAGTTGCAGTGTCTGGTCTGTTCTTGCCCAGCACAGCGCATCCTTTCCCAAAACACAGCCCAGCCTTCTGCTCCTTTGGTAAGATCTGGCTTATTGCAGCCAAAAAAAGGCTGCATGCATCTTCTCCTTTTTCATACACCACATCTAAAAGTTTCCTGACATTAGAACATAAGGGTTTCTCCGCCACTCGTATGTTTAGGTAATCCTCCCAGACAAGACCCTCCCAAGCCAGAAGTAAGTCCAGAACACAGTCCAGAGGTTCAGCACTGCCTCCACAACATAGGACTGCTAGAAGCTCTGCTCGCTGTTTTAGGATCAACTGAGTGCTCATAGTGGAACTCAGCCTTGTCTCAAAGTCAACAGTCACAATCAGAACCCAACTAAAGGGAGGAGACATAGAAGACCAACATCACACAGAGATATAGAATACTGGCACAAATTCCTATTAACAGCTAGAGTAAATTTGAGCACTCGTTTCCTCATTTTTACCAAAAGCGGATAGGCCATAGGCTACAGTAGCTAGTATATTATTATTTTTTTAATTATGAATAGATAAGTGAATGATGGTTTTAAAAAAATAAATAACTTACCAGACAAGGTTCAAAATATCTCCTGAACGTCATTGCTCCCCCACTGCGAAGTAAATGTTTAATTCATAAGATTTCATACGCGTATGCGTATAACCTGATTTTCATTTCATTTGAAACTTTCGAAATTAATATCCCAAACGAAACACGCCTACAAACGTCTGTCTGCTAAATATTCCATAGCCTGTGATTCTTGACAATCTATATAGACTAAGCTGGAATATGAAAACACCACGAACACAGGCTTATCTGTCTGCATACTCTGTTTGGTCAATTTATGGAAATGATCGTCCGAACTGAAAGTGAAAGAGGAGGCGCTGCTGTCCTCTGAATCTTCAGGAAGTTATCTTACTGTTAAGTCGGTGACACATAAAGCCGTCTGTGTATAGGGGTGTTGTGACACTTTGTTTACATTGTAAGTCATTGTGGTTTTGTGTTAAAAACTTTAAGTAGCCTATATCTGCTTATGTCTAATAGCCTACTGCGTAAATTGAGTGCAGGGTACAAAGAGAGTTGTTCTTTTTTTATTGGGGATGGAATGACATTGTGTTTGTACAAATTTTCTTCCCATAAAAGTGTAGGGCTATAGGCGTCAGATACTTTTTTTCTCCTTTTACTCAATATAAATATTAGGCTACAAATTATAAACTCTTCACTGGGGTCAATCATGTGGTCCAACCCTCCCCGGATCTGCTCTGGTCATGCACACTGCAGAGTTTCGGGAGTGACAACAACAAAAATGATCGGAACGATGGCGCGATGAATGACACAATTGTATCGCGACTGTAAACAACAAGCATGTTTTGCCACATTTTCTAGTAATAAAAAGGCATGCAGAACCACATTTCAAACTCAAGAGGGAACCCTAGCATCATGAAAAAATTAGCCAATTACTTTATCTCAGCAAGCAAACTGTTTGTCTTTTTTTCTTTTTTCTTTTTTTTTTGAATAAATGATAAATATTTAAAGTTCATAAATAATAGTTTTATGTTCATAGTCTTGTGTTCAGCCTTTGTTTTTGTTTTGTTTTGTAAATACTAGGCTACTATCTGTGCACGTGTTTCTATAATTTATTAATAATGTTCAAGAAACATTTTCAGTCAGTTACAACAAATGGTTAAGCCTAAATATTATTTGATTTGCATAACTAGTCGGCTCAACAGCTTCTGGCCTTAAGGCAGTATAGAGGGAATTATTATGTTCTGCATAGACTCAGTATATAATAGGCCTACTGATCAGTTATTACCTTTATGCACTATATATGTAGTCTGCAATCCTACAGTGTCATTTAGAGTGCTAGCAATAGCGTATATTATCTTCTGATGATGAGACACAGGAGTCAACTGGACAGTGGAAGCTGCTGTGCGGGTTTGGTGTTCATCCCTTGTGTGGGTGGGCTGTCTGGCTTTGATGAGACCAGAGCTGATCAGCGTGATGTCTCCATCCCTCCGTCATCCACAGTGTAAAAGACAGAGCCGATTTAAAAACTTTCTTTTTCTCGTTAAAAATACAGTTACATGAATTTCTTTGCATTTCAATTCATTTGAATTCTACCTCCAGTTTTGCTTTCTGTTTCTAACTTCAATTTGAACTGGAACTAGATTTTAAAAGGCATTCTCAATTCATTTCTGAATGACAACCCTGGTAGGTAGAATTTGAGACCATAAACAATTTTGAACAACTGTTACAGTAATGGGCATTTTCTTCCACAAGACTGACTTACTCTCCTTAGTAGCCTCTCAATGAAGTTGTCTATCATGCATGGTGCATTTCTGGCATTGCACTGGACACAGAAGAACAGTCATGCAGTGGCCAGCTGACGTGTGCTGACAGTGACAACACAATTAACCAGTGTCTCAGCAGAGAAACAGAGCAGCATGACAGAAGCTGAAAACAGATTGCCTTCAATTCTTATACTCTGCTTATTTATCTCGGAATTTGCTCTGTTACATGCTTAAAACTCTCGCCAGAAAAAAAAAAGAAATTCAAAAATCTTCAGAGCTAGGAAAAATATTCAGGATTTTAGTCATGAAAACTGAATTAGACACCCTGGTCAAATCAGGCTTATTGGCATAATATCCAAACAATTGAAAGCAATGCAAAAACATATTTTTGCATTGTGTGTGAGATGGATATGAGCCTTTTCTTTGTCTTTGATCTAATGAAAACATGAGAAAGAGAGTTGTTTTGTTCCTGTATTGCCTGTTGTATTGTCATGATTGCTTTATCTCATATTTCCTAATGTGTTATGAGTTTGTCATCTTTCTTATCAGTGTAAAATATAAAGCTCAGATGGGTTTAACAATGACAGATGTAATGATGACAAACAGTGAGGTGTGGGTTGTCATGTTTTCCACAAAGACTGGGGAACAGAGAGGAGAGTTCTGACAAAAATGCTAATATCCTAATCAGAGAAGAATTGAGCTCCCTTTGCATAAATGTTCTTGTCATTTCAGATTTTGTAAGACTGGCTTGCTCACAAATTGTAAATATTGGAGGAGAAAAAGAGATGCAGGATTTTTACAGTCCCTTCATGATGGGGTGACCTTATAATACACGTTCGTGGGTGATGGGCTACATGTATGAGTGGACGTATACAAGTGAAGAAGCACACATCAGTGTTTCGTATAGAATATATATAGCTACTAGGGATGTTCATTTATTACATAAAAAACTCATTGTCATATGGACAATCAGTAAGTAATTATTGGCACAAAACATACTTCATTTCGATACCGACATCATTAAAAAATAAACTAATGATAGTTTGCAGTTCAGTGAGTGAGTCAAATGTTGACTCATTTCTGTTCTGATTAATTGTGATTGAATTATTGAGAAGGATTCATAAGACAAGTCTAAATCGTCTTTTTGACCAGCTCATAAGAGACATTAGGGTGTCATTGTTACAATGTAATTATACATTTAAGTACTGAGTAATAATAATTAACTACATGTACTTACTTTAGGGTTAGGGTAGGATTAGGATTTGGTTGAGGGTTAGTTGCATGTAATTATGTTACTGTTATTAAATTTACTATGGTAAGTACATGTAACATATGTAACAAGGACACTGTAAAATAAAGTGTTACCGACATTAGTTTGGGATTCAGAAAACACTAGTTACACTGACCAGTTCATAAGAGGCATTTGTTTAGGAATCAAACTACACTGGTCTATGTTTTTGATTCACTAAAAATAACTGGTTCATATGAAACATTTGTTCAGGAATCAGACTACACTGGGCTCTATATTTTTGATTCATTAAAAGAACCAGATAAGAGTCATTTGTATGTAAACCGGACAACACTGCTGAGTTGTATGTTTGTTTATGCATGCAGCACCCTGCCTGCAAGTAGCCTGGGAAAACCCAGACAACTTCCGGCAAATTTAGATTTGCTCTGCAAGTAGTCTGGCAAAGAGCTCATTCAAGCCCATTTCTAATCCGTCGAAATCGCGGCACCAATCAGGAACGTTGGGGCGGGCTTTACACAATGACGATCGCTCTGATTGGTTTTAGGTCTATACAATTGCGCCCAGAGGCATTTAAGCGACGTCCGTTGGTGAAGCGCACCAACTTTTAAATGCATTATTATATTTAAATTGCAAACACATGAGAACAGTCTCCATGAAAGACCCACTGGCAGATGAACGTGCTACTACATTTCTCTCCGAAACGGTAGGAAATTAAATTAGATTTAATAGAGGATTTTAACTGTGACAAGATGATTGCCAGGGCAGTTTATGTGACAGGATGCACGCGACAGATCCGTCCGATAAAGATGACGAAGTAGTATGTCCCAAAGCTTGCCTATTTTTTGCTACATATTCAAAAGTAAATACCTTTTCTTCACAAAAAGAGTACATACTTTTATGGCGTAGTGTAACTTAGGCGAATTGGGACGCAGCATATGGCTTTACACGATGACGATCGCTCTGATTGGTTTTAGGTCTATCCAATACGCTGATTTCACCAGGGGGGCAGGGTTGCATATTATTTTGAAGTTTCCCCGGGCGCCGCCATTGGCTAGCAGACCCCTACCTGCTGTTAGCATCCCATTGACTCTCATTCATTTTGGCGTCACTTTGACAGCGAATAACTTTACATCTGAGGCGTTTAAAGACTCCATTTGTCCATTATTTATTTCTAAAGAAACACGAAAATGTATAAAAGGCTCCATTACCTTGTAGCTTCCGTTATGGCCCCGTAGAAGCAATTTTTGTAAAAATAGGCTAACGATTGCATCATAACCACGCGACTCTCTGTCGCACAGTAGAGAAATTACCGTATAGACAGGAGGAGAAGCTCGCGGGCAATCGGGGGGACGTGGAGGCAAAGTGACAAAATAATTAATCAGAATACATAGCAAAAGTTTCTCCTGCTCCTAGCTCATGGACACCTACTCACACTCTCCGTCTCTGCAAGTTTCGGAAGGGAATGATTAAGATTTCTCTTGGCACAGCTACTAGAAGACAGACGGGTTGCTCACGTCACATCTACGTCGTCAAGCTCAGTGAGTCTGCGCAGTACGCTCGACCCCCAGGAAGTAAGAGCTTCTAATTGACTTCACTTGTCTCCGTTGAATCCAATGGGGTCGCTGTGTCCAGTTTATATACTGTCTATGGATTTCACGCAGCCGCCATTTTGAAATCGAAAGTGAGGCTCCAGTGGGAAGAACCCCGGAAGTAAAGATAAACAACAATGCCTTGGACTACCAACCTGAAGCTGCTGCCGCGATTTACACTATTGGATGTTAATATCCAATATAGGATATGTATATAGTTCATTCCTGCTTCTTTTTTTACTTTCTGAATTATATAAAAAAAAAAAAAATTATTTATAAATGAATTTCACTGTATATAGTCTAAAGTATGAAAGAAATGTATGTACAGTTTTAGAATTGACACAACATCATTAAACACAACAATACGCCATCGCATTCATGACTCTCCTGTGATTAAAGGCGACACTTCCGGTTTTCTTCCCACCGGAGCCTCGCTTTCGATTTCAAAATAACGGCTGCGTGAAATCAGCGTATTGCGCCCAGAGGCATTTGAGCGACGTCCGTTGGTGACGCCCCTTTGGAAATGAGTTGTTAATGAAGCTTTGCCAGACCATAACTCAGTTACTACTGAGAATGGTCTGGTTTTAACCAGGCTACCCTGCAAGGACAATTCAATAATAAGACGTTTCCATTATTTCATGGTACACAATATTTTTTATTGCATCACATTCAGTACAGACAATGAATTCACATTCACAACTCCAGTAAAATATAATTTCTTTTGTCGAGGCACCGAAAGAAGCAGCAGCGGGGGAGCATCACTGAAAAACACTACAGGACACACTGGTACACAAGTGATGTCTCTGACAGGTTTGGTACTCCAATCACAAAGTATTTAATTAATAAGTTCTTGACGGTTCTGAATTCTAGCTTGATTTTCAGTAAGGATCTTATTTGACCACAGGCAGGCATGTGCACTTATCACAGAGTGGTTATGGCTGATTGGAAGGGCAGCACACCAGGGAATTTTGGGTATGGGGGGTTCATACCACACTTACCCCAGAGAACATGAAATGAATATCCACTTTTCACAACTCTAAAATAGCCCATCTATATAGATGAACACTAGATCTTTAAAGCTGGATCCTCGTCTGTCCTCAGAGTGTTAGACTGTGTTCTCTTGGTTGAAATATTTAGGCTACATTATTAAAGAAGTGGTTTGCTGAATGCAGTTATCTATTTCATCACATGGAAATGCTAACAATAGCAGTAAATTCATTTTTCTGTCTGGCACACCTTCATGACAACACAATTTATAATGTCTGGTTTTAAAAAATAATCAATTCAAATACATTGTCTCTCTCTAACAAGTTTGTTCTTCTGTTTGATCAGCCTTCAGTTGCATTCAGCCTAACAACACTTCATCACACATCCATTGCAGGACATTTCCAGTTTGAACTCTTTTTCTGAAATAGCATATCAAAGAAACAGGTGAACTGACACTGTTTGAGAGTGATGTAAAACTCTGTCAGCACAGCGGTGGACAATGGCTTCAAAAAGACCGAAGAGGCAAGCTGGTAAGCGATGTCCTAATTGAGTCGAGTCTTGGTGAAATTGGAAGCCAATTAGTGCTGAGTTTAGAGAGACATGCTCTGTCAAAAAGATAGAGATCAAATGTCTTTCAGAGAGAGAGAGAGAATGGAACAGAAGAAGTGCCAGAGCGTGTTGCTGCGCATCTGCGACCGCAGTCGCAGGCACAGGCACGCGCCTTTATCTGTGTGTTTGTGCGGTTGCTTTTGTATTGAGTTTTAATTGACAAGAAGATTAAAGCTCACTTCTCTGGAGTTTTCAGCGGACGGCTAAAAAGAGAGACAGAGGGAGTGAGCGATAGTAGTTAGAGGAGGAGTGTGGGGCGTTGTGTGCGTCGTTGAAGGTTAGCTCTGGCTCCCGCTGCGTGAGCACTGCCTGAGATGGGCTACTTGTTGGACATTCATTATCAAACCCTGTTTGGTCCTTTCATCTGCTGCTCTGCAGAGCCCTCCTCGCAAACTACAGAGGCACCTTGCAGCTTGACATCTTTCCATTCACTCTGTACCTTAAACAGCATGCTGCCACATCAAAGCAGACACAAGCCCTTTGATGTTGCAAAAATAAAGAGCCCCAATGATCTACTCAAAACCAATGGAACTTTTGGTGCCTCTCTCTCCCATACGCTCTCCCTCTCTTTTTCTCATTTTGTTGGCCTCTGATAGACTTCATCAGAGTTTAAGAAGATAACCAGGGCTAACTGTGATAACAACGGCCCGTTTGCACCTTTGAAAAAATGTGAACAGCATGTATGCATGGAATTAACATATCAAGGGCTATAAGTAACGTCAGATGATAAGCAAAATAATTGGAATGTAATTCAATTAGACTCACACTGTGTAAATGCCATGCACCCATCCTGAGTGTTCTTAGTGGAAAACATCTACAGCATCCCGCCAAGGGATCGTTAAAAAGTTAAAAATTTAAAAATGGCCGTGCCTGCTCTAACATTATAAAAGCTTTTGACAACCAAACAAGAAAATAAATAAATAAATAAATATTCATCAGCGAACATAAACAGAAGCTCTTCCGAACCTGCTAGACGCACGAGAACAAATCTCATTGGTTATTGCGGAAGCTTAAAAGTGCTGGCAACACACGAGAATGAACCTCATTGGTTCTCGCACGTCAAGCGAACATGCTTGAGTTTATTTTTACCACAACTGTTGTGTGAGTTGATTAATGTTTATATGTGAATAAAAGACAAAATTTTCATCATATAAAACGATCAAGTCTCAAACTGTTCAATTGATATCATTTAGTTTTAGGATCTCTTCATGAACATCTGGAAGCGTCAGAGTGTCAGTTCCATAGCTGTCTATGGAGGGACAGAAATCTCTCAGATTCAAATTTTTTGGTCAACCCTTTAAATAAAAGACTCCTCTATCCAGTGCTGCGTGAGCATGCAGTAGATTTGACTAAATGAATCATTGGTTTACTGTGGAGAATCAAGGTTATTCAAAAAAGTTCATGGCGAATATTCCAAATGCCCAGCAGAAAATGACTGAATGCCAAAGGCAACATTTTGTATTTCTGACTTGATTTCTATCTTTACACACTTGCAGTTTTAAATATTATATACTCCTCATTCTTATTTCTTTTGTCTATTTCTTTTGAGATTTTTTCAGTTTCATCTTTATTTCTCCATTTTTTTTTTTTTTTGGACCTTTTTTCTATTTAAAACAACCCATGTAAGACAGAAACGCACTTTTGGAAGTAAAAAAGTTCATTTCTGTTAGGTCAAAGACAGACAATTTTTGGGTAACACTTTATTTTAATGGTCCCTTTTTAGACATTCTACTAAGATACTTTATAACTACACATCAACTTATTCTAACCCAAACGCTAACCTAACGGTCTACAGTTAGTTGACATGTTGCAACGTTACTAATAGTTAGTAGAATTTCTAAAATGGACCATCTAATTATCTTTTTTATTGAATTGTCCAGTTGTCTGTGATGTCAAATAAAACTCTCACATAATGTTGCACATAATGTCATAAGAATATACACATCTGGGACCACCAGTTTAGGTGGACCCATAAATCGGTTGATGGGTCAGTCGTAATAAGACTTTCTTAACATATCTCACACTGATTCACAATGAAGAGATTCCAGAAGCTATTCAAGACTCATTCAAGAACTCATTCAAGACTATAGGATATGCAGGTGACTCATAAATGATCCAAGCAGACTTTGAGAAAGTAAGTAGCTTGAGAGGAACAGGGAAAAAAAGGAGGTGAAACATAATCAGAGACGGAGGGTTCATTTGAATCCAATAAACTGAGCAGAGAGTTAAGATTTGTACAATAGTCCAGATTTCTTGGAGCACTTACTCATATCTGCTATCTGTAGCTCATTGTTTCAAGCCAAATGAAGAAGAGCTTTAATGTTCATAAAAGCTTGATTATGCTGTGAAAGTGGGATTTACTGCTAATTGGAGAGACATGAGCCGTGGTCTCAGCGAAGTAACTAATCTCTTCATGATGATACACATCACATTTTGGTTCTCTTTATCAGTGTGCATTTACCATCTAAAATGGTATAATTACAGGGGTCTTGGTTGAAAAACAGTAGCCCTCAGGCATTTTCTCTTTCTTTTCTCTCTCTCCTTCAGAATAATTCACCACAGTTCATTGGCACTTTATTTATTTATTTATATTTACCATTTTTGGTTCCCCAAAGAACATTTCAGTGATCAGTTCTTAAATAAAAATGTTTTTCTAGTGTGAAGAATTTGGGTTCTAATTTTTTGTTTAAGTATTTTTTTTTTAATCTAATATTTACATTTTATTTAAGCTCTGATTTCATTTTTGATTTCAGCAGTGGTTTTTTAATAGTTTTAGTTTCAGTTAACAACGATGATCACAGTGAGGAATAAAGAAAAGCCATTATTTAAAAGGGCATTATTGACTATTTACATAAACAATAATATTTATAACAATAACATAATAAAATCAATAACACTGATCCTCAGATATTTTTTCATAATTAATTTTTATTTTTATTTATATTAATAATTAATTCTAATATTTTGTAAGACTCAGACATAGCAAGACTTACACTGTGCGTGTGCACTCTAATAGAAATGTGCAGCCTGCGACATTCACACCTCCATTTACCATCTCCTTCTCAGCTGTCACGCATGCCCTTGTGATTACAACGGGACGCTTTTAATCTCAATGACTGTTATCTCATCATACCCTTAACAGGAGTCGATATGGAGCAAATGTCAACAGGGCACCGAGACCTTGAGTGCTACAAACAAACAAACCTCAAAGACAGACAGAGGGAATTTGAACTTTAGCACTCTGTCAGCATCTCGCCTAATTCAATGAACTTGACAGTTAATAAAGTGCTTTATATTCGCCCTTCTTCTCATACATAAAAGCTTACCACACCAATTAGCTTAAATTCAGGTTTTTTTTCTCATCTCCCTTTTCTTTTCATGCTCTTGAGCCTGCAGAAAGCACCATATTCCAATCATTTGCATTATCCAGAGAATCTGCTTTGAAGTTGTGAGATACTGTAAGAAAAAGGGCTCCACTTATCCTGCAGAAAAAAGCGTTCAAAGCCTCTAAATACTCTGGAACAGATGTACATTATCATTGGATTTGCGTTTTCGCCTCTTTGCTCCTGTATGGGTAATAGTGTAGCGCGCAGTCGCGTGTCCCTCACATCCTCTGTGTTTAGCATCTCCTCTCAACAGAAGCTAGCACCCCACTGGGCCAATCCGCACTTCAAAGCACTGTGTCTATCTACAGGAGACAAAGCACACTCCACACATATGGAAGCAGCCTCCTCACTCACGCTCGAGTCAATAGCATCATTCGCTTGCTCGCTCGCTCACTGTCTGTTTGTTTTTGTGACAGAGATATGGCTCTTTCACACCTACAGCCCTCACCACACAAATCCAGCACCCAATTTGAACCTGGTGTCACTTTCATGTACTTGTGAAAATATTTGTTGAGTTGAGGAGAAAAAGAGAGAGAGGAAATTAGGTTCTAGTAGCGTTCTACTAGACCTAGATCAAATGTTAGAGCATGGCGCTAGCAACACTATTTGGTCATGGGTTTGATTCACAGGAAACACACATGCTGATAAAAAAAAATGTATACCTTGAATGCACTGTCGTTTAGGCTAAATGTATATTTCTGGTATAGACAACACTGAAAAAGCTGTTCTGTATAACATAAATAGAATTTGGTTAGGTATATTCTCTCTCACATTATGCCTTATACAAAATAAGAATAATCGATAAAATAATAAAATATTTATTTTATTATTTTTATTTATTAATTTATTAATAATTTATTAATAATATTAATAAAATAAAATAATCGATCCACTCAAACCTTATGCTTCCAATAATCCTATTGCTCTGCTACTGCATATTGTATTTATTTATCACAAATTAAATTTCATAATCTACCATTCCAAAGTGTGAGATCGGTAAGATTTTATATTTGAAAGAAATTAATACTTTAATTTAGCAAGGATGCATTAAATTATCAAAACGACATTACAAAAGTTTCGTAAAAAAAATAAGTATCATGGTTTCTACAAAAAAATTTTTTTTAACATTGATAATACAAAATGTTTATTGAGCAGTACATTAGTATATTAGAATGATTTCTGAAGGATCATGTGACACTGAAGACTGGAGTAATGATGCTGAAAATACAGCTTTGCAATCACAGGGATAAATTACATTTAAAAACATATTTTTAAAAGAGAAAACAATTATTTGAAATTGTAATAATATTTCACAATATTACTGTTTTTACTGTATTTTTGATCAAATACATGCAGCCTTGGTGAGCATATAGAGACATCAAACTTTTAAACAGATGGAGATGTGTTAGTAGCCAGTTGTCACTTAAAAATTAAAACTCAGTACTTTCTTTGGCCATGTGTAAGACCGCAGCTGTGGGAAACATTTGAAGCGAGACATGCAAACAACATAGAGAGCATGCAAAAGTATTTGCACTTAAAAGTAGAAAAAGATGGAGTGTACATGCATGCAAAGAAATCATCAGAAACATTCTCAAAAACAACAGGCAAAGAAATCAGGGCCACCCACTCAGTAAGCAACAGTTCAGCTTTTAATGAAATATTTTCTCTTGGCACAGGTCTGCTATTAAATAAATAAAGCAATTATTTCCATCCATCTATATAAACAAACAAAAAAAAAAAAACATGAAAAATTGTTAGGAAAGTCACAAATTATCTGTACTAGTGTTCAGGTGAGGCATGAAATGCTACCACATTGTGTTATTTATATACAATCCTCTCCATGAATCACTTTCTTTGAGTCTGAGGGAGTGTGTGTCGTCCTACACACTCAATCACACCAAACAAAAGCACAACATAAATTGATAAATGTTATAGGTACAAATGGCAATAGCCGATCATCTGGATAAGCGCAGAATTAGTCTAAAACACTGGTATCATCAGCACAGCGGCCAACTCATGTTGTATTTACAGCCATCAGGCCACAGCTGATCCCATCAGACATCTATACAATACCAGTGTTAAAAGATAAACAAGAACACTGCAGGACATTCATGAAATATTATTATAAATGAACCTACTGCCTACTGTGCATTTAGATGTTTCGCACAAGTGCCGTTTTTAAACCTTTCATTTACTCATGAAGCCATGGGTTGGTTTTAGCAGCAATACATGTTTAAGTAATGGTCAGAATCATTTAAAATAACATCTCATACTATCTCACTGTAAAGAGAGAATAAGAAAATGAGAGGGAGAAATAAGCTCCACAGCACACATTCACTCCCCTGCAACAGCGAGACTGAGTAAAGGTTACTAGCTGTAATGAGACCACCCTGAAGTTGCAGGTGAGTTTTCCAGAGTCTCGTGTAGTGTGAAGCTCTCACATTTCCACCATACTGAGCAGAAGAGTCAACTGATCTAACTCTAAACATTAGGAAGTTGAACAGGTTCTAACCAAACATAATGTACACGTCTCGTCACTGACAAAAAATTCTTAATTTTGTTTGACTGCTGTCCATGTTGAGGCCAAAAATCGAAAGTGCCAAACTGGTACCACATGGAACTAAAGTTGTTGTTTTTAGCATTAATATGTGTTTCTGTGTTTAAAAATCAAAGAAGAGAGATTAAATCAATTATATCTGACTCACTTGGATTATTAAAACACCTGCTGTGAGTTTCAACACACACACACCTGCTTGAGTTTGAGCGAAGGCTTCTCTGTTTCGTAATCTTTCGTAGGGCTGGTTTCAGATGCACACACGCTCATTAACTCTCTGTCAGTGGGGTATTGGTGAGTTATGGGAGGACTGGAGACTCCTAGGCGGCGATACTGTCATCCTGCCCCTGAGGAATGAGACAGCTGCCACACACACACACCCCCTAGGTGACTTGGGATACATCGAACCTAAAATAGATTCATAATGTACTATTTAAATGCTGTTTTAAACTGCTGCAGGGAGCAGATGAACTCCAAATCAACCAGACTTGTTTTCTCACTTCAGCCAATAAGTGAGCACTTCTGAGCTAAAGGCACTACCATACTGTCTACAAGATCCTAATTCAGTCTGAGGACATATTATTGGATTCTGAAAGAAATTAAAAAGTCCCAAAGGTAATTCTCTACCAAAATATCCTTACAGTTCAGTGGTTTACTGCTCCCTTCAAAACAGATTATATCGTCTTGTCAAATCAATTACTCAAACATGAACAAATTAACCTGAGAAATGAAAATACTATTTTTTCCTTGGCAGAACAGTTTCCTTTACACTTGAATTACTTGAATTATCTTATTACTGAACTGATAATAAGGAAAGGTTGAAACCACAACTAAACAAGCATAAGATATATTGGGTCAAACAATATAAACTCTATTCAAAGTTTCCCAATCTTTTGATTTGACTTGACATAAACATGACAGGAATATGTTTTTCAAATAAATTATTTTTTAACAAATTTCAGAACATTATTATACAATCATCAGAAGATTATTTTAAGATCTCGTATTGTATGATAAACATAACATTATAAACTCTGATACCTAGTGGTCTTACAATGCAATTAGCTTAAAGTTACGGGGACAGGAAAACACACAAAAAAAATAAAAAAATAAAAAAAGAATATAAATGTTTCAGTAATAGTTTCCGTAATAAAGCTTACAATGGATTTAAATCCAATACATCTCAACATAACTGCAGATTGGTGGCATATTAGAACATACAGACAAATAAAAATAAAATCTGAATAATAAAAAAATTATATCAATAATACCGATAATCATAATAATACTAGAGGTAGCAGCTGATTATGATGCTCTGTTTTCTTCATGTAGATTGGTAGAGTGTAGTTCTCATTCTGTCCTTCAACAAAGTCCTCTCTGACGGTTTTAGCGTCTTTACAGGCTCTGTCTGTACATGTGTCCTGTATTGCATTTTTACAGGTGTTGATTCAGATCTGTTGTTTCGGAGAGAAGCTCTTCATAGATAAAGTGTCTTGAATGCAATGGCACAAGAAGTGCTTTTCAAGTGGTCTTCAGTGGAAAAAAACAAACAAAAAAAAAACAGGATAAGTGTAAAAAAAAGACACCTTAGGCACACAAAGAGCAGACCCCCCCCCCCCCCCCCCCCCACACACACACACACACACACACAATGTAAATTACAAAACCAAGGAATTGTATTCCTTCAAAAGTGGTTTAACTATTTGACAATTCTTCATTTAACAGGGCTGACCCCCTTTTCAACCAAACAGACCAATCAGATAAGCATTATTAAAAGTGAGATATCGAGGGAGGGAGAGAGAGAAAATAAGTGAAGCAGACAGAGTGAGAGTGAGAGTGAGAGAGAGAGAGAGAGAGAGAGAGAGAGAGAGAGAGAGAGAGAGAGAGAGAGAGAGAGAGAGAGAGAGAGAGAGAGAGAGAGAGAGAGAGAGAGAGAGAAGGGAGATATAGAGCACTTATGTAGAATGTAAACCTGTCCTAAGCTGACTAGGCCTACATCAACACACATTCAATCCAACACACATGACCTCTCTCACACACACTTATATATACAAATGCGAACACACTGTCTGTCACTTTGGCATGAACATGATGCCTTGTGTCCTTCTCAGCCTCAACGTGACCATAACCAAGAATATTTAAGATCATTTGTTACATGTTCCTTGTGTTTCTTCTTATTTATAAGAGGTTTCACTCTTCAGGACTGATAAAAGTGATGATAGTGATGATGATGTTCATGATGATGATGATGCTCGTGCCGCTGGACCACCTGAGCTAGTCCTCCTTCATACAGCACCAGACTCGGCAGATCCCTCACATGCTCTTTCTCCACTACCGGGCCGGACGTCGCGGTCGGCCCCAGAGCCCGATAGTGCAGTCCTTCTTTCGGCCTCTGCTTGTGCCGTCGGTACGGGCCTGAGCTTTGGTGCGGAGGGGTCTGCTTGGGGACCGCTGGGGGAGGTGGCGCTCCTCTCCTCATCACCCGACCAGCAGAGGCCTGAGTGGGCGGTGTGCGGTGCGTTTTGGGGGAACGGACTGCGTGTGTGTGCCGGGTGAGGATGGCAGGAGGATCCGTAGAGATGGTCTGTGAGCGCCGATGGTGAGCGGGGTAAACGTGGCCATTCTCGGGTTCTTGTGATCGTGAGCGTGTCTGATTGGATGAACGTGTGGTGTGGTTGGGTTTTGCTGGTTCTGTGGCAGGAGCTGCTAAAGAAAGCACAAAATAATTATTTTAATTGTTATTATTAGAACTTTTTTAAGTATTCATCACCACACACACAATATATACAGTACACTACAAATGCTGGATCACACAAGACAGATCCAAACTCCAGGTGTAAGTAAGGCCTATCATTAATGATATTGGCTCCATTTTCTCTATGTGATTAAGATCTTACTTGTTCCAAAGCGGGATGTGTAGTTTTCAATGCCGGCCAGGTCAAGGTAATGGTTTCTTCTCTCCAAGTTCTCATCCACACAGTGCCGCTGGCAACCCTGCTGGTTGTGGTGGTCAGCATGGTAACGCCTAATACAACAACACTGTGTTGAAATGACTGCAAGTACATTGCTCTGAGATTGTGTACACAAAGCAGGCTTGAACCAATCATTGTCCATTTGTCAATTTCTTTAAAGTTTATATTCTTAATGTTTTATGTAATTCCAGACACTAATGTGTAGTGTAATAAGTTAATTTCATAATTACCTAAGAAAAGCTCTTGACTTTTTCTCTGAAGGCTTGGAGTCCTCAATGCACTTTTCTCCCTTGTGCTTGGGATGGGGAGTGTCTGATTGAGAGGGAGAAGGAGAAAGAGAGAGAGGAGGGGGAGGGGTGGGGAGGGGGGTGTCTTTATCAAAGTGAGTTGCACAGCATCACACACACGCACATATATTGCAGCAGCTTTAAAGACCAACCAAAATAAGAAAGAAACCTTTGTTCCCTGTTTTCAATTTACTTTGAACGTTCATAAAAGAAGGAAAAAAAAGAAAAACAATGCTTCATTTATTCTATTTTGAACCTCAGGCCTCATATAAATCTAAAAAACACACACTTGTGAATTTGCATGAAGACAGCTGCTGTTCAAAGACTCTTCTCTTTCAAGTACATGACGGGTATAAATAGCCCAAATGACAGCACTAAACAAACAGAAACACTTCTGTTTCTTCAGAGTACTTTCTGTTCACCATCACATTGTTTTTTTACCAAGTTACACAGTAAGAAAGTGGCTAAATGTGGATATATTTATTTTTCAAAAAGCAAAAGACTTTCAGAGAGGGATAAGATAGTACTTTCCAAAAGAAATCCAAAAGCTCAGGGCTGCAGAGGTTTGTGTTGTTTCTCCCTCTCATCTTCTGCCTTTGACTATGAACTCATCTTACAATATATACAATGACATGGAAGACAGGGAAAAGGAGGAAGGCAATAGTGTAGGTGGTAGACAGCCAAAAATTCTGTCATTATCTACTCACCCTCATGTCGTTTCATGTTTTTTCTTTTTAAATGGAACACAGAATTTGGTATTTAACAACATGTCTAGGCTGCACTGGTCCAAAGAAAATTAGACTGTGTGGCAAGCTCAAAAAAGAAAAAGAAAAACATAAAAAGTATCATGGCAAATCACACATTGCACCTATACATTTCAGCCTGTCCCTTACATAAACCTCTTGCATGGCTTCAGAAGACTCCAAATACAGTCCTATTTACAGAATCAACATTCTGCTAAATCTTTTCTTTTGTGCTCCATGTCATACAGGTTTATAAAAACATGAGGGTGAATAAATGATGAAAATTTTATTTTTGGGTCTCCCTGATATTGCTCAGAAAAATATATCTTAATCATGGAAAACACACTCTCTCTGTGTACCTGTGTTGGTCTGGGTGACGGTCCTCCATCTCTGGCTGGAGTCTGGGGCGACGGAGAGTTTCACCCTGAGGGTCTTACTGCTGCTGGGGGAGTGATTCACTGATGAGTCCACCACCTCATATATAGTGTGCAGTAGACTGGTGATGTCCTGGACATAGAGAGATAGAGAGGAAAAAGAAAACACATTCAGTTAAGAGATCTTCACTGACACTAGACAGTCGATTAGTCTTTTATATGCTGTGCAAGCGTGATATATAAGATACATGCATTATTCATAATTCATACACAGGCATGTCCATAATAATGTATTAATCAGAATCTCCATAGCCTCAGGGAGGGTAAACAGATCCTGACGGCAGTGGAGAGCACATGTACACGCAAACATGAAACATGCTATACATCTGAGGCTATTTAGCAT
This sequence comes from Leuciscus leuciscus, assembly GCF_965113295.1. Classification (NCBI taxonomy): domain Eukaryota; kingdom Metazoa; phylum Chordata; class Actinopteri; order Cypriniformes; family Leuciscidae; genus Leuciscus; species Leuciscus leuciscus. The sequence continues at coordinate 35,874,821 of NC_138726.1, read as the reverse complement.
GTGAAAATGAAATGTAAATGCAGAGCAACTATGAGGCTGAGGGAAACAGTGAGAAAGTGAGAGTAAAAGAAAGTTGTGAGAGATGAAGTGAGAGATGCAGAGACAGGACAGACGCAGTGACACGGTGGAAGAAAAAAGACAGAGAGCAACATCAATTTATTGTGTCCTGTTAGTGTTGTGTTGCTGGGCTTTTTTCCATGACAAAAGACATCAGTCACTGTCCTTACTGCGCAGAGGTCTCAGACGTCTTACCTCTCTTGTGACCTTGCCGTTGTTATCGAAGTCGTAGAGGGTAAAAGTCCACTCCTGCCTGTTATCTTCTTCAACTGACACAGCGCACTCCAACTCCTGATTAATAAACAACAATGATAATCGTTGCTTTAGTAACACACACATTCAAATAAAATTTTCAGCAGTCATTACCCTTCAGAAATCATTCTAATGTGCTGATTTGCAGCTCAAGAAACATTACTTATTATTATCAAAGGTTGTGCTGCTTAATATTTTCATGGAAACTGTAATACATTTTTTTATTCTTTATTGAATAGAAAGTTTAAAAGAACAGCATTTATTTGAAACAGAAATCTTTTGTAACAAAATAAAATGTCTTAAAGGGATAGTTCACTCAAAAATGAAAATTGTGTCATCACTTAAGATATTTAGAAGAATGTCGGTAACCAAACAGTTGATGGACCCCATTGACTTCCATAGTATTTTTTTTTCCCACTATGGAAGTCAATGGGGTCCATCAACTGTTTGGTTACCGACATTCTTCAAAATATCTTCTTTTGTGTTCAACAGAACAGAGAAACCCATACAGGTTTAGAACAACACGAGGTTGAGTAAGTGATGACACAATTTACATTTTTGAGTGAACTATCCCTTTAACACTTTACTGCCACTTTTGATTAATGCATTAGTCTTGTGTGTGTGTGATTAATATATGTCTTAAAAAAAAAAAAGACTGACCCAACATTTTTAAAAGGTATGTATATGTGTGGTGTATACTGACCTCAAACTGTAATTGTTTGTGTGGGTCGACGGTGGCAGAGCCTTCAGTGTCCTGCATTCTCTCTTCCACACTGCAGCTGTCAGTCTTCTCTGGGGGCAGAGCCACTGCAGAGGGACAAACATTCACATAATGTTGAGGAAATCTGAACTCAAGAAAGATATTTCATGTTTTTTTTATTTAGTCCATAATGCAGTCCTCTTGGCCCTATAATGACATCTTCTGTATGTAGCATCACACAAAAGCACAAATGTGTTCAGTTACAGATACTATTGTAGAAATGTGAAATTCATAATCAGCTATTTTAATAAATTATTCAAAAAGTGAACGATTCCAATAATGGGGTTGATAAAGCCAGTGATATTTGGCTGGTCAAGTGATCCAATGGGTTTCCACAGACCACTGATGTGTCTTCATCTAATTTGACTGTACATAATTTTGTTCAAACATTGTTCAAAAGTGCTATCCATTTCTTAGTGTTTTTTCAATGAGGAAAATACTGAAATGCACCTTTAAAAAAAAAAAAAGTTATTGTGCATGTATGACAGAAAATTGACAGAAAAGGGAAAGAGTTAAATGAGAATGCAAGCACCTAGTTACTTTTTAATCCAACCATGTCATCTACTGCAGTCCAGTCCCAAATACTGAAGACAGTCACACAGTCGTATAGTATAGTATAGTATAGTATAGTATAGTATAGTATAGTATAGTATAGTATAGTATAGTATAGTATAGTAATAAATCACATTTTATACAAAATTTGCTATCTTATCCTCAATGTTAAACTCAGAAGTACATGTTCCTCTACACACTTTGTTAGAGTCTGGGAAGGCATTGATTGACATATGGCACACACGTTGCTCATGCCCAAATCTCAATTCAGTACCATTTTTTTGTGCAAAGGCAGTGCTTTCACAATGGATCTCCTGAAAGCATCCTTACAAGCGAGCCAACAACAACAACAATGGTGAGGAAAAACTCTCTAAGATGTTTAGGTAAGATGATGAAGAATTGAGAGGAACCAAGACAGCAGATGTAAATGTAAGCAAATGTAAGCAGTTTAAATCAAAACACATAGTTTCGACATCAATTACATTAAACGCCACTGGGTTCTTGCATGTAACTTTGACATCCCAAGTTTAAGTACAACTGAAATTTGGGTTATTTGGCTAAAGGCATGATTTTCAGTGAAGAACCACTTTGATTTTGGTCTGTGGCTATTATACAATTTTGAACATAGTCATATGAGGTTAGGTTTATGGTGCATTTTTACAGGGGGAAAAACGTCATACAGGTTTAACCAAAAGACGTCAGAATTTTTGGGTGAACTATCCCTTTAAGAGCAGACTTCGGGAAATCAGCTATATGCCTGGATAAAGCTGCAAGTATAAATGCTTAAATAGACTAACTTCTGACATCACAACCTAAGGCCAGACTTCAGAAACATCCCCGATATCCTAATTGTGTCTATGTCTGAAAACACAAGCAAATATAAAGTGAGAAAGACAGGGTCTAACAGTGGCCCGTTCTGAAGTAGAGAATGCCTGTCAGGATTAATCCTGAACTCAATACCCACATTTCAGAGGCAGTTTGTCTCTTTGTGTACTGGGTAATAAGACGGAGATGTTTTAAACGAGAGTAGATCTAACGCAGCTCAGTGAGGACACGGCTCAGCACCAGGCTGGGTCCTGCAGGCTAAATCCTCCCCCCTGCCCCAAATCCCTGTGCTTTGAAGTTCCATTCTCAAACCTTTTGGCCCAGGATCAGTCCGTCTGTAAAACAGAATCTCTAATTAATTAAGCAAAGTCAAATCTGAAACAGTGTTTGTTGTACGAGCCAAAAGGATAGGCAGACACAACAGTATCTCTCTCTGTCTTCTCTCTCACTCATTCACTTCTCCTCCGCTGATCCGCTCAGATCAAAGAGGACCTGTCTTGTCCCTCTGCAGCGAGAGGCAAGGGAGGATGAAAACAGAAAAGAAAAGAAAAGCACCAGAGGATGAGAGCAGTCGTACCCGGGGAGCTTTTACAGGTTTTTTGGAGGGAAACAGCGTCAGATCAGGGCTTTTGATCAGGGCCAGAAACTCAAAGGCAACGCTGAGCTCCAGGGCCAAAGCCTGCTTGCCAGCCAGCTCACAATATACAGGAGCTGTTTATCTAGAGGACTAACAAATGGTCACAAAAAAACTACACACATACCATACACACAAAGGAAGTGCTAACTCTCACAGCAGTGGTCAAAGTCCTGCCCCACAGAGTGATGAGACAGCCAAACCCGCAACAGAGCACTGGTGACGGAGCTTAAATACAGCGCTATACAACACAGGACAGCTTGGCGGCGTCCCAAACGTGGCTTTGAATCTAAAGGTTCACCTGGAGTTCACAATAAACTGCGAGGTGACTGAAGCCGAGTGAAACTTTAACAACAAGTTATCATTTCATGTTGCTAGGTAAAAAATGCTGGGTAAAAAAAAAAAAAAAAAAAAAAAAACACTTGCCTAAACCTTAGATAAGAACCTTGATCCCAGTCCGATGCTTTCATTACAACAAATGCAGTTGGAATACCGTTTCTTGTTGATAATTTTTTTTTTTTTACGTTACTATGAGCTTAATTTGCAAATTATGACATCCAAGGACTGATGACAAATCCAGAAGGTTTGGGGGGAAACTACAAAACTACATCACTCCCATTAAAATCAAAGAAGCTGTTTACACTCCATTGTTTTTTTTGTTTTTTTTTTTTTTATCAAGAAAGATAAAAAACTTTCTTTTCCACAAATTTAAACAAACTAGTATACAAACTAAACTAATATCTCACTTATGTCTGTGTATATGTCATGTGGAGATGTTATAGACACATAAACATATGATTAACAAAGAATTGCACATTTTTACAGATCCAATAAAAAAGGTGCCAGATCCAATTCCAGAGGTAACAGATCCAGGACAAATTTAACTCCTGACTATGAGGCAACCATAACACCACAAACAGCTTAGCCAATAACATCTCTCCTCGACTCACCTTTGACCCGCACAGATATGAGCGAACCACTTACAAGCACACATAAGCTGTAAATCTTGCACAGGAATCTGACCTTGCTGTAGCCTTTTGATCAATCAAATGATTCAATAAAACATCACAAGAAAAGAATCATTCTGTGCCAACACTGTGACTTCATCGAAACCCTTTCTTCTCATCACCATAGTGATAATATAGTATTTAATCCAGGGGGAGAAATAAAGAAACTGCTCTTTATATGCAAGAGAACATCAGTTGCTAAGATGATATAGTGAGATAGTTTACCTTCTAAACGATAATGTTCATCGCTGATGCCCTCAGCATAACCTTCATCCAGTGGGTCCTGCAGAGACAGAAAGGAAGAGAGCGTTAGGCCTCTTCAAAAGAATACAATTATAATATGAAACTTCTCAGATTAGAAAGAATGCCAAACTAATGCAATTATAGCATTTGAAACAACAACTGAACGTATACATATTTTGGTGTTTTTGTGTAATTTGTATTATGAAGACAGGAAATTGATGACAGGACATAATGCAGGCTGGATATTAATTTGCATCCCCCACACGAGCACCTCAGCATGGGTGCGAACTGCTAGACAACACCTCCAAAGACTAGATGGATGACATCACAGATAGAGTGAAAAACCTAGAGTAATTCTGGAAGTGTCTCATCCAACATATTAAACCATTCTACCCATACAACACAACACACAAGCAGCAGTCTACAACATTTCTTTCATCTTCCAAACCAGAAATCAGTTTAGAAGAAGACTATTGTCTCAACACACCTGCTACCTTTGTCTAATTTTCACTCCAGCTGTCTGGATACTAACGATTCATTTCTCTGGCCCAAAGACTGACCCGACAGCATCCGCTGAAGCTCTGCAGCTGCATGTGTGTACATGCTGTTTTTCTGCCAATGAGGGGATGCTTTGTCTTCATCCACACTAGACAAGCCCACTAAATGTCTTGCTGTAGTGCCTCCAGCCATACACTGGCCGCTAGAGACACAAAGCCGCGCACACAAACACACACGTTCACCATAATGCTCGAGAGGTTAGCCAACAGCATGCGAGGGGAATGCGCTAATTATGCGTTGTCTGGATGATGGATGAGATGTATTATAAATATGACTTCTTTTCAGTTGGTTGAAATGAAAACCAGTCAGCAAAATTTCTCCTACTATTTCTCTTTAACATTTTTCTTTCTCTCTATCATTCAAGGTCAAGTTTGGCTAAAGCACTACTTGGCCCTTTCAAATGAGTGTGCTGTGTTTGAGAGTGTGGATATGTGTTGTTACGCAGGACATTGAGGGCTGTGAGAAACTCACTAATCCCTGAACTTCACCTCTAAGTGGCGTTTAGCACAATCACTGTGGCGTCTGTCCGCCCCTCTCAGTCACTCTTAAAAAGCTCTATAGAGTCCACCAGTCTCCACCATATATTAAAACCTCTTTTCTCGTTTCTCTGCTTCTGTTTTCTCACCCCCCACCCTACTATAGGTGAAACCATCTTGCACAGCCCTTACAATAATACAAATAATAAAATTAAATAATATTTAACAACATGTTGGATTTCACAAGCCCAAGGATGTTTCACAATGCATTACAAAAACAATAAAAAATGATTAGATGCATAACAATGAACAAATTAATGAAAATATTTGAGTTTAACATAGGTATTGGTAAGACCTGAGAATGTGAGTACTAGGGATATATGAAAAATAAATAAAATTAATAAATACAAATAAAATTAAAATACATAATAATAATATATTTTTAATGAATTATTATTAAATAAGTTATGAATTATCACTATTGTATATAAAATATTACATACATTTTTTTTACACTTATTAAAATTTTAAAAATATATATAATATTATACACACCATGGAATTACCCTGGTACATGTCCATGTTACTTTTTAGATCCAGTCACCTTTCAAGCAAATAGTGGAGTTTGTCACTACATGGCACACGGACACACTGTACTACAGTGACCTTGACAACTAAAACAGTCCTTTTTAATTAAATAACATGTTTTTGTACACTTGCCAGATAACATCAGAGGTTAATTGGCTGTGGAGAGTGTAATCAATAGAGGCTGATCTCTCTTCAGCGGTGTAATGAGAGGCTGAAGTGGGATCTGTACACACTGCGTGAGGGTGACCATGTGCTTCAGGTCACTCACTAATGTATGGAGACTAAGTGCCATTTATAGCGCAATTGAAAACTCACTGAGAAAAAAAGGGACAGAGTTTGCGTGCGAAGAGTTAGAGAGAAGTAAAGAGGATTTGATTAAAATAATTATCTTGTAATTTCACAGATTAGGCCTAAGTCTTGTGAGCAAAGGTGGGCGATCTGACAAGATCTGATAAGAGTAATTTTATTTCACTTCTTTAACACTGCATTGTCTTCAGTGTGTAAATTAAACATACATGTATTCTTATTAAAGGTAAATGTAAAGGTACAAAAGTGATTCAATCAAGAGCAGTGAGAGATTTTCTCTCTTTAGTTGTTTGATTAACATTAAAGGTAGGGTAAGCCATTTGTTTCATAAACACTTTTTTGTTATTCTGGTTTAAGTTGAATTCAGACTCAGATTGATGCTATTTTGAGGGTGCATGCTTGGCCATAATGTAGTGTGTGCTTTTGATTCTCTCATCTACACAGAAGCAGCAGTTTTTATTTTTGCAAATCATAGGCTACATTATTACAAGGAAAAATATTAACACACGAGGGAAATCATTGTTGTGTCAATGAAGATGTGAAAAAATAGGCATAAATCTAGCTTACACATTTACCCAAATTATCATACGCCTGTTTAACCGAAGCTAATTTGGGTGGGTTTCTCCCATCCCCAATGTCACTTCTCTGTCTTTTACGGCCCTGATGAGAACGTCGGTCTCCTTGGCTGTGAACCGCTCCTGGTGTGCGCCTGGCAAATCCGCCGTTATAATAGCAAACCGCCATGGAACAAGCGCGCCTGCTCTTAAAGGGAATGTGAGATGACGCTCTGATTGGTTTATTTCACGTTACGCCCAAACCACACCTATGAATAATGAAGCTACTTCAGACCAACCCATTTTAGATTTGCGTCAGACCGGGCGCAAGAGTCATTTATCCTGCCAGTATAATAGCAACAGCGCCCAAGATCCGCCCACAAAGTTACTTGCATTTCGCGTTTGATACTTGCGTTTCAGATCGTTAAAATAGGGCCCATGATGTATTTTAACGTCTTTTATGACGCTTCGCTGAATCTGCTCTGGCTGTGCGCGACCTGCGTTTTCATGTGTTTTGGAGGAAGCGTGGCTTTGGAGACGCTCTGAAGGGAGAGTGAGATCTAATGCTTTCAATGCTAGCTTGCTAATGCTAGCTTCTCCAATATTGCCTACCCTACCTGTAATATGGAGACAGCAGCAGGTTTATTATGCTACTGTCACTTTAAGACCGAATGCAAGGATCCAATATACTCGTGCGTTTTCTTTCTCAACTGTTTATGTTCATTGAAGACATAAATTACTGTGTTTATGAGGATACTTGCAAAGGCGGGCATTCTGACACATTAGTATGTGGCTTTAACTGTTCAAGCCTAATTAGGTGGCAAAAAGAACTGTTCAGTATCAGTACCCACACGTTCTATGAGCAGCGGCTTCATGTGAGCACGTCTCTCAGACAGCGCTCAGAAACAATCTCTCCGACAGCGTGCACATTGACTATAGCAAAATGAGTCCTCATTCAAATTATAAGCTTTCATGACCATGCAGCATAGCAATGTCAGGTGAGTGTGTAACTATGATAGAGACAATAGTCTCTATCTTTACCGGTTGATACATTTCTACAGATTAATAGTGTCTACCAGTATATTGCCCACCCCTACTTGTGAGTGACATTTTAAACAGAATGAAAAAAAAAGTCCTGTGACAAACTCCTGGTGTGAATACATTCATATCCATATTTGTTACTGTCTTGTGTTTATAAATGTTTATAACAGATGGAACAATGATATTTCTGCTGTGGGTATTTTGCCTCAGCAGCATCATGAAAAGGCCTGTGAAACATAAACAAGGGCTTCACTCAATCTGTGCCAGCAACCAGAAACTCTTTCCCAGACACCATGTTTCACACTCTGTGGAAAACCAACTGGATCTTTTTGTTTTAACACGAGCCAAAACAGGAAAGAAGAGAAGTTTGAGTACTTTACTACAAATGGATGGCCACAGAACCCAGTGCAACATTACTGATTTGCCATAACACATAAACACATACATCAAGCACTCAATTGCTGTTTTTGTTGGCCCTGTTATCAGTGGAATAAGCCTAAACGAATCTTTCAATATGAAATTACAAATACAAGAATGAAATAAAGTTAAACTAAGAGATACAGAGTAATGCCCGGTACACATTGTGCGATTTGTACAATCTTTCCCAGTTGAAAGATGACCAATTTCTGTGGTTGTGGCTCCTAAACGATGGTCCTACGTCATACAGTGAGAGAGGTTCAAAGACGGCTGTTGTCACAGTTTTGCGACCAAAGATATCCTGCGATCATTTTCTGACAGTGAAAAACAGTGGACCAGTGGGGCCATATTCTCACTTGAGGGCATTGAGATACCAATGAGTGTGTATATGCTTAATACTATAGACTTAATGCTCCTCTAAACAAAAAATGTAAATAAATAAAAAGCAGTTCTGAATGACTTAATCCTCAATAAATTATACATTAATAAATGCAAGTTTGGTCCACAACAGAAAATACCACTTGGCTAGTGCCCCCAAGGAGTTGGAGACTCCTGGGCTAGCTGTTTTTAACGAATAACCGCATCTTCTTGAGGGTAATTATTTGTGTGGTCACCCCCAAGTGTCTGGACTGGCACATTAATATGTAAGGACCAGGGCTGTACACAGGTTTTTATAAATACCGAGGTCCTTGCTATAGTGATCCTGCTATGGGGGTTCGGGGGCATTTCAATCAAATGTCAATGCAATACTTCTATGTTCAGTGGCAAATTAGCAATTTATATGAGCATCAAATATTGGTTTCAGCAACTTGTTGGACTAATCTGTTAATTTAATGGTTCAATTGTTCACTCATGAAGACAGTCACTTGTCACCACCTACTGGCTTAATGATGCAAGTTGCGCAAACACTCCCAATGCTGATACTGGTGAAATATAACATATTCGAGGACCATATACAAATATTAATATTTATACAGTACTACTATTATGGCATTATAATTAAGGTGCTTGTGTTGTTAAATTGAGCTTATATTTATTTTCCACTGTAATTAGCAGAGAACATTTATATGTGTTAAACAGGAATACATTGTAATAATGTTAATCTCATCATGGGCACAGTATACAATACCTGCTCTTCCCCTCTCATCTCCATCACATTCTCTCTTACTTCTTCTCGCAGTCTCCTAATCTTTGCCTGTATATCTTATCTTCCCAAGCTGAGCTTTGATTGATACAGTCTTTGCAAACTGATTGTTTCTGTTACTCGTTCAACAGTTGTTTTATCGTAAACAGTTGTTTGGTTTAGCTACTTACATCTCGAAGGCCAGACTCGCACTATATGACCTTTAACTGAAAGCGTGTTGTGAAGCGTCGCGCTCGGCTCGCACCTTCTGTGAACATGAAGCCCTAAAGCCTACTTTGATTTGGACCTCAATGGTGCGTACGGCCCTGGTAAGGACTATGAAAAAAATACACAGAGAAAACTGCAAAGAGAAAGCTAGGAGATTTCTCACCCAGGTTAAGTATGGGGATATGTGTCTTAATTAGATTACTCATATGAATGTGGCCTTGTTCATTTTGTCATTATGGTATGTGTGTGAATTCATGTATGTGGGTAAAGGAGTGTTTGTGTGTGAGTGTGTGTGTTGTGGAAAGTCCCACACAACTCTGTCTGTATTTTCTGTTTGCTTGCCACGCCACAAGGGCTGATGGACAATTTACAGTGCTGATGACAGTTCTGCATGATCATGGGCCAGACGCACACACCCACACATAAAACACACAGACAAGATCAGTCGCCAAGCCTTCACTACGCCATAGCCTTGGAACGTCATCAAACCCTGGAAAACTTAATTAAGACCGTCGACTCTCTCTCTGTCGCCTTCTCACTCCTTCTCTGTCACCTTCGGTTTTCACACTCACAGACCAGTCCTAATCATATTAAAACCAGGAATACAAGATGGAAGGCTGTGAACGGCAGCCAACCAGAACCACTCCATTTTTAAGACAATTTAAGCCTTCACAAAGACACATGCACCTACAGGTGCCATATTTCACCGGCGAGACAATCAACCATGAACATAATATAGTCACGAGCGCTGACGGAAAAAGACTTGCAACTGAATTCCTGATTAATCTTCTGTGTCTGTTATCTTGCTTAAGCATATACGGTTACATGCGCAGGATCTCTGGAGAGGGGATGTATATGCTAGCACAGCCCCCTGCACCGAGGGCACGGCAAAACCGGCCCTCGCTAGCTATGGGCCAAATCCAAAAATGACTCCCTGTACTCCCCCCAGTACCCTACATACTTTCCTAAATGTGAGGATGAAAGCGTCTGGAGTGCAGTGACCTACATAAGCACTTCATACTTTATAATGAGCAGAACAGACAACCCAGACAACCTAGACAACCTGAACTACTGACTGGAGTGTCAGTACTGCACTCTTAAAGGGATAGTTCACTTTGAAATTAATTTTTGGTATGTTTTAGCTTACCTCAAGGGCATCCAAGATGTAGGTGTCTTTTTTTCCGCAGTAGTTTCAATTTTGATATTTTTAGGTCAAACCGTTCTTGTCTGTCAGTCATATAATGCTGGTCTATGGTCACTGTCTCAAAGAGCATGCACAGAGTCCAAATTAAAACAATTCCCCATCGTCCAAATTAAACAATTCCCCATCGTAAGTACACATTGATGGCCTAAGACACGAAACGAGCGGTTTGTGTGAGAAAACGAACAGTATTTATATCGTTTTTACCTCTTATACACAGCCATGTCGAAGTGATCTGATCTGACGTGTACGCAGACTGGTGCATAGATATATACACTAGATGTCGCCTTAAAGACATTCGTTCCAATGAACTTCCGTAGACAAGGCGACATCTAGTGTGTACATATCTATATATAAATATCAAAATTGAAACTACTGCGGAAAAAAAGACACCTACATCTTGGATGCCCTTGAGGTAAGCTAAAACATACCAAAAATTAATTTCAAAGTGAACTATCCCTTTAAAGGGAAAGGTCACCCCAAACAAAATATATTGGGTCATCATTTACTCATGTCATTCCAAACCTGTATGAATTTATTTATTCTGTCTTTTCTTTTTGTTTTTGTTTTTTTGGAACATGCAATGAAAGTAAATGTTTTGAACCCCATTTACTTTCATTGTATGCACAAAAACATCCTTCAAAATATATTTGTTTATGTTCCACAGAAGAAAGAAAGTCATGTGTACGAGTAAATGATGACAGATGTTTCATTTTTGGATGATATCCCACACTGACCAATAAATAAGGCGATGTCTTGCTGCCTGTCTTGAATTTTGTGGGTGTCACACTCCGATTAAGGCTGCTAAAGAGGTAACAAATGAAACGACTCCCTCTGACTCTCGGATTCAGTGTCATATATTGTAACACCCTGTTTTGGCAGCTAATCAATGTGAAGAAAGAAACGGCGTGCAAATGGAGACAATTGTATCAGGATTCAAATCATGGAGTGACTTCACCCTATGCATGCGTGTGATATGTAGCCTATTTGTCCCTTCGGGGCTTGCCCTAGAAAGTATGAGTTCATGTGCGCCGGGAGCACTTGTCAGCTTCAGAGAAAAAAAGATTTACATTCTATAAACAGATTGTTGACACAATTTTCCTTATTAAACTATTCATTCAAGTTTAAGCGAATGCCAGGAAAGCGCTCAGTTACACAGCGTTTATGACAGACTTGTGTTTGATAGATTGCAAACAATATAGCTCATCAGTTCTTCAGTGTGATCTGGAGGAGAGAAAGAGCATTGTTCACTGCCAATGCCATGATATCCCACCACACCCATAAGAAAGTCAATTGGGCCATTAACTCAGCAGTAGGGCTGCACGATATTTGAAAAAATTGACATTGCGATATTTTGTTTTTCTGTGATATATATTGAGATATGAAAAAAATATCTGTACCCTGCCTGTAAATTCTCTAAACATCATGTATATATGTACCCTGTTGCTGATGAGAGATGTTGGCGATTGCACTATGGACAGAGTAAACCTCCTCCTTGTCATTACTAACCTCTAACTTATAACACTACAGAATGTATTAACTGAAGTCAATATAGACAATCCCTAAATAATGTTGGGTTTTTTTTTCAATTATGAATACTTTGGGGGGGGGGGGGGGGTCTGCTTTTATGTCCACACCAATATCAATATCAAAATCAAACCTAGACCCTTCGATTTGGACTAAACACCACAACTGATCTGGTGTAGAGAAAAGAGCAGAGCGATTTGCAGCAGATGGACTGTTAAAGATTTTAGCATACAGTCTGTGTGTAAAACAGCAGTTGATTCAATGTTTCAAGCATTTTATAGTTACAAGTCCTGTTAATCGTATAACCGCCCTGGCACAAAATGCCCATTCCACGCATCCAGAATCCAAACACATCCTGCTAATTTACTGAATCACAGGTTTCTAAATCAAGGCAAGCTGAGCAACAGAAATGTAGTGGATGGTTGTGTTTGCAAATCCATGCTTCTGTTCAGATGGTTAGCTTACCTCCAACACAGGATGGAAAACACCACTTTCGTCTCAATACACACCTCTCATCAAACAGCCATAGTCGAAACAAGGGACAGATTAGAGAATACTCATTCAGCAAAGAGAAAGAAAGAGAGAATGAGCTGAGTAAGACAGTGACTACTTCAACCAAAACAGTGGTGAAGAAAATTTTTAGTCGTAAACATTACTACATAAGCCCACAAATAAACTTGTCATTACAGTCATATGACCTTTCAAAACATAACATTCCTAGTAATTAAAATAAGCATCTTTCTGTCATCAACAAACTATTTTTGATGCATTGAACAGAACATATAAAATGAATAAATATCATAGCAATCACACATCATTTATTTGTAGACTGTAAAAAATGTTTTGCCGGGTAACCTAAAAAATGTGTGTTTACAGTAAGCACAACTCGCACATATGCCTTGACTTTTTTTTTGCACTAATCATTAGTTGACCCACAAGCTGCCGACATTGGCCCGGGCCGTTGTTTAAAAGTAAAAAAAAATAACAATAAAAAAATACTAAACAACAACAAACATCTGGAGATGCAACAATAGATGCCCATGTTGACAAGCGTTTGTGTGAGGGGGTTAAAGAGATTCTCAAAACTAGAGATTCTAGTTTAAAAGAGTATGTAAATTTGTATTACTTATACCTTCTGGAGACAAATAGCACACTCTGGACAATGATGAAACTTTCTATTATGCATGCATTGAATGCCTGTGTTTGTGAATGCTGTTAATGGAGTATACATTGCAAGACATGCATCAGAAAACATAACATTCATAAAGTCAAATAAAGTGCATATGTGTATGCACATCCATGTGTTAATTGTGTGAAGTATGTGTATGCACGTATTACAGTGTAGGCTAGAAGGCCATGTAAACAGGTCAGTTGTGTGGGGTTTATAGATGTTGAGTTTGGCTAAGAAAGTGATTAGCAAAACACTGCTCAATACCAGCTACATTTGGCAGTCGCTGTGTTTGGAGTAAGTGTTGTGTCTTGTATCCTCGAAACTGGTGATTAGACCGTAACCTTGCATATGCATCAGTACAGTTCATGCTCTTTTTTATATTGTCTTTGCAAGGTGGACACAAATAAATCATTATGGTGTGTGTGTGGGCAGCTGCTTGTGTCTGTGTCTGTAGAGGCTCCTTAGTAATTTCTCAGATGAGATTAACATTGCAAACATTTCCTCACACATTACCTCATCCACATCAAAGTGCTCTATGCTTATGTCACCACACACTTACTGTCCACACACACACACACACACACACACACACACACACACACACACACACACACACACACACACACACACACACACACACACTAGCCTTTCTTACTCATATACACACTTTCTGTCACTATATGGAGATATGGATATCATATCTACTAGTTACAGAGATTTTAACAAATGCAGATTTATTAAACTGGATGTAAGCATGATTGTGTTTATCAAGTATGTTTGATCGTGTATTTTGAGCATTCAAAGACCATGAAATGACTTAACAAATGCAGTAGTTCATATTTAAAAAAAAGTTGGGGCAGGATGTGGGCAGTTCCTTTTTCTTAACAGAGAATATAGGCAGACATTACAAATACAGGAGCTAGAAGGACACTTTTCCATCCCAACATAGACTATATGACTAAAACAACAGTCAGTATCACTGATAGACTCAAGAGAAATAGGTTGTTGGCAGAAATAGTTAGTGAGAGATAAAAGCATCAATCTTATCACTTTGCAGGCAAAAACAGGACACTTATTGAGCTAAAATGATGCAAACATAGTACTGGTGAGGCTATGCTCTCATTTACTAGAGACACCTTAAAAGCATGAAAGCTGCAGAGAGAGAGCGCGCGCTTTGAAGCACTGAAAATGAAGCAGCGCTCCCCGTTTGTTCTACTCTCTCTTCCCCTTAGGTGATCCCTCCTTTACCCTCTCCCCATTTCCCCTCTTCCTTTTCTTTTTAAAGGCAGAGAAAAGGAATAACTAAGCTGCCCCAAAAATACAGAGAAAGACTTTTCAAACATTGTGTTTGAAACTCCAGCCTGTTTCCTCTCTGAAGGACTTTAAACACCAGAGTAACAGAAAGCTGGAGATTTGTGGAAGTCAGAGATTTATCAAATCCTTCAATATGACTATTTCATAAGTACTCTAAACACAGATAGATAGCAATAAAATTATGAATTAAACATGGTAACAAAAAATAAATCCCTGCTATTTGTTATTACTGTCTCTTAAAAGGTGATAAGCTAACAAATATAAAAAAAAAAAATATCAAAGAAATTTGGGATCAGTATGATCTTAATGTTTTTGAAATAAATAAGTATCTTATGATCACCAAGACTGCATGAACTTGATTAAAAATAATAATATATTAATGTTTTATTGCAAAATATTATTACAATCATTATAATAACTGCTTACTATTTGAATATATTTTAAAATATAATTTATTCCTGTGATGGCAAAGCTGAATTTTCAGCATCATTACTTTAGAGTCACATGATCTTTCAGAAATATGCTGATTTGGGGCTCAAGAAACATTTCTAATTATAATCAATGTTAAAAACAGTTGTGGTGATAAATATTTTTTTTAAACTGTGATACAATTTGATGATTTTAAATATGTTTGTAAATACATACTAGTAGGCTAAATGTTTATTTACAGATAGCAAATCAAGTATCTCATTCTTCCCTTTGAAGTACGGAAGAAACATAAATGTGTCAGAGCAGCTGAATAAATAGGGGTGTTGAAGAGGTTGGAATAACACTGTCCTCAGCTCTGCTGCTTGTGCCTGTGGTTGAGTGTGTGTGTATGTGTGTTTAAGGAAATTTGGAAAACACAGCCCAATTCTCAGCTGTTAATCCTGGCAACTCAGTCCACACATTCCCACCATGCACTTTGATCTCTAGAGCACATCCGGACAGACGTGCTTTAATGCACAACACACACACACACACACACACACACACACACACACACACACACACACACACACACACTTTCTCTCTCTCTGATGCACCTAGCAAGGCGCCATCCTAGCCTCCAGCCCACCCCCATGACACACATACCTGAACACTATTTTTACACACATACTTGCATACTTGCATACATGCATTACTCATAGTTGAATGGAAAAACACATACAAAACATGGGGCAAACCATTTAAAACACCTACAACTGAGATGATTGCCATGCTTTCCATGTGTACTTACAACCCAGCATTGCATGTCTACTAACCAAGAGTAACTCGAGAAGAAAGTCTAGTCACCTCAAAGCTGCCTTTCAAGTTCCACATCTCTTTACAGGTTATCCCAACATAGATGCCGTGCACAAGCTGATATTCCTGATACAGACTCATTCATAAACCTCAATGAATGAATCAATGACAGTCAATGCATTTAAATAGTTTAATTACAGTATAAACAATAATCTGTCTTTTTAAAACATAATGCCAGCACTTAAGCTTAACTAAAATAGCGCCAGTACATTTCTTATTACGTTTCTTACTACCAGACCTAGATAATGTGATTGTAGTTCCGCTTCGCCCAGTATTTATACATTTTAATGAGACTACAGTTGGCCTTGACGTTGTGAAGTTTGGGGCCACTAAGAATTTTTTAATAATTAATAGTTTTATTCAGCAAATCGATCAAATGTGACAGTAAAGACTTTTACAATGTTGCTAAAAAAATCCTATTTTAAATAAATTATGTACTTTTGAACCTTCTATTCATCAAAAAAAATCCTGAAAAAAATGGGTAAACCTTTCACAGAAAACTTTCTGCATTTTAAAATTGTAAAAAAAATATAGGTTTTCCCCATGAGGACCAAAAAAGATGTCCCCGCAAGGTCAAAAATGACTGGTATTGCTATCCTTGTGGGGCATTTGGTCCTCATACTGTAGGGTTTACCAGGAACACATACACAAACACACACAAAGTATGGAAAAGAAATGTGCTAAATGTTTTATTTCCTCAGTTCTGAACAGACAGATATGTTTCAGGATGTAAGAAAAATGGAGTGAGTTCAGTCTGTAGCAGTAATGTTAACATTAAACAATGTAAAATACTTGATAGAGTAGATGACAGAGCAGCCACCAGCAGGTCCCTTTACTATTCTGGTCCTGGAAGAACTCTGTTCCCCTCCTCCCTTCTTGTCTCTTATCCTATTTTCCTTTCTCATAGGAGACCCTCAACAGCCCTACACTGGAGCCAGGTGCTGTCTCACTCCCCGGAGGCACCCTCTTCCCTTTTCTTTCTCTTTTAGACAGAAAAAAAACCCATGGCTTTTCTCTTCCGCCCCCACCCTCTGTCTTTCAATCTCTTTCTGTCATCCTTTCTTAACCAGCCCTGGAGAGACATGGTAAAGCTGACGTCTAGAACAGAAAGAGAAAAAAATTCTAATGGTAAGTGTGTGACAACTACACTTGAAGCTTAAAGTGAAAGAAATACTTTGGATATTGTGAAGGGAATAAAAGAGACAAAGGAATATAGTGCATACACTGTCAGTCTTTGTGCTACAATAAAGAAAACTCTGAAGTAAAGACAGAAAGAAAAAAAAAAGTGTGCATGTTGTCTGGAAGGGTTTAAATAGTGATCTTTGGAATCCCAAAAATTTTCCCAAAAGTTCTGAAATTCCTGAAGAAATTATTTTTAGAATTACAGTTCTCTGTTTGATCTGGGCTTCAAAGTGTTTGGTCCCTGAGCGATACTACACAGAGTGATACAGAATGCTTTCAAAGTCATGATCAAGCCTGGTTTATAGTTGACCTATTGGCCGCTTTTGACTGTGGCAGAGATTATGTTTAAAGCTGTGATGTCTGGTTTGCCCTAGTTTAGAACTGCTGTGCCAACTGGTTTCAGAGTGGTTTTCAAAAGCCACATTTCAAAGCAGTAACATCGTCTGGTCTTGGCACTTTGATTCTGACTGATTTTAGAGCTATGATGTTGAGTTTCTTCTTTGATAGTGTTATTCGGACAGGTTTTAGCGCTGTGGTGCTAACTTTTTTGAGAAGGTCTGGTCTCTGTTTAAATTATGACTATAATAGCTGAGGTTTACTACAGCTTGGTAATGGGACTAACACACATAAACACGACTGTAAGCCCCACATTGATAAAAGCTGCACCACATGACAGAACACCAATCAATCAGTTTTAAAGGAACAAGAGCATCACTGCAATGACTTCAGACCAGAATACAAAAAAGTGAAACAGTAGGTCTGAAAAGCTGCATAAAGAGGACAGGAAATGATGGAGCTAGACTTAAATTTACTTTCCCCACATGAGAACCAGAGCTCAACCTGCTAACAGCTAGGCCACAAATCTGACCCTCACCTCTTTTTGAACAAGACCCTATAGTGTAATTTACAAAAAGGCGCAGGACCAATGCAAAGTAGACTGGAAAATGGGCAGTTCTACATAAGAAAGTTGTGTGTGTGAAGGCTAGTTAACACCGCACAACACAACACACTCATCAAACAGGTTCCTGACTCCGACTCCCCACCATCCATACCATCTGAACCACATTAACAACACAGACACACACAACTGTCCACACAGCTGCTATAAATAACTAACTCTCCAGGTAGCCTCTATTAGTCCCAGTATCAGCCTGCTTTTATGAGTGAGGTAAGGTTTATGCTTTCTTCATGCTCAGGGAGTGAGGTAATTCTTCTTCAACCAGTCCATGGCTTTTCTCAGTAAGAAAGAGAAATCTTAAGTAGATTGTTTAACTTAAGTAATTACTTTTGACAAGCTAATTTTATAATATAATTATGTAGTATAGTATCAACATCATGCTAAAATATCTCCGATTCAGAAGATCAGGAAATAAGTTGTGGCTACATTAAAGCTCAAGAAACATTAAGAAAACAAATGAATAAATAAAATAGGAAAAACAAATTTTCAGTAAAAACTCCACACACTGATCCAATCAACAATTCTCACTAGAATAATACAAATAATGGTTGAAACATTCTCAAATAGTTCACTTGCAATCTAAAAAGGGGGAACCAACAAAGGGATGCATATCCTCCTTCCAGCTAAACCAGCCTCAAATTTCATCACTCCATAAAATATTAAACTGTTCTGGAGATTCTTTGTAATGTCAAAACAAAATAAGTATTTTGAAAAAAAATATTTATGATTTCAAACACCTTCTCGCCTTCTCTCATTCTTTCATTCCATCACTCCATTAAGCTTAGTCGCTTTGGATAAAAGCGTCTGCCAAATGCATAAATGTAATGTAAATGTAAATGTAATGTAAAGCTTATGTGATTAAAAAGATTGTTCAAATGTTTGAATTCTTTCAGTAGGGATCCTTTCCCAGCCTGGACAAATCACTTCACACCAAATGGGAAAACATACACTCCTCAGTACTGCTATTGTTTCTTAAACTTCTCATTAGTACATCAGAAGAAAAACAAGCGGGTATTGTTGGACAATTCCTGATTCATTTGCAGACTATCATATTGATGGAATGAAATGCAAGGCAAATGTTAAAATAGAAAACTGTTTGGCTTTAAAGTTAAGTGTGGTGAAATCCGAATACCTAAATAAACAACAGGTAAACCAATGAAGTCATTTCAGACTTTGTAACTGTTGTTCAATGCATTATGATCTCTCCAGCTACAATAAAACCTCCTTCTCACAGTAATAAACATCAAACTGTGTGAACTTTGTGCGTTCCGTGCACCTTAAACTTATTTTCTCCCCTTTAAAACACAAGAGCTAAAATCCACACTTCACAATTTTGTTGCAAAGTCTTTGTTTGCAGTGCAGTATTATGCATGCCATCTTACATGCCAAATCACTGTTTATGGCCATTGCTTTCTTAGTGATTTGAGAAGAAATCGAATGCAGCATTTCTCCAGGAACATTCCTGATTCTGAAAGTTTGTGTTGTGTTTGGAAGTCCACAGGACTGGGTTTTAAGAGGCTGTGGCTGTACTCTCCTGCTGTTTAATATTTCCTCTCTCTCTCTCTTTCTGTCACTCTCAGCATTTCTTGCTATCTCTCCAACCCTTAAAAAAATTCTTTCGAGACTCCACAACAGCCCTTGACCAAAAGAGGCTTACTCTGAGGTATTTCCAGAGGATTTCTCCTCTCCAAAACGACAGTGCTCTTATGTGTTTACTAGGATGCCAAATCTGAGACAGACTGGCCCTCCCTCCACCCCTCTCTCTACTTCACAATACAGCGCTGTCACCAGCCTGTCAGCCTGCAATGCTTTCAACCCGCCGTGATCTATTACCTACAGAGAGAACTTGCATCTGTTCCTAGCCCTCACACAGTTCTTCCCACCACGTTCAAATAAACCATTTACCCATGTGAGCCGCCGGTGAAAAGTTGATGCGCCTTTTGTCTAAACATGACTGCTATAACATTTTCCTTGTTGGGCAAATTCAAGATTCAAATACACAACTTTTTTGCTTGCAATATAAAGACGTTAATATTCAAATATATACTTTCAAATACACATCCGCCTTTAAGATACCAACTGTATTTAGGCTCTTTATTTACCCATTGATATTTCCCCTCAAAATGACAGCCTGAACCTGTCTGGAAACCTGATTTTACCTCTTCCTATCATTCAAAGGAATAACAACACAAAATCTCCTCCTCTGGCTTCAAAGGCAGCAGCTGAAACCGAGGAGAGCGTTTTAACAGACATCATTAAAGGGAAACGTGTATTCAGAGAATGTTTCTCCTTTAATCACGGCTGGTAATAACGCCGCTGGCTTTCATAGTTGGGCTACAGAGTGTTTCCAGAGAGTAAACTATTGTTCTTGATGACGTCACAAAACAATGCCAAGATCGTTTTCAAAGCGCGTGAATTGGGTGGTCTAGTAGCGCGTGTGGCCTCGAAACAACGATCACACTGCAACGCGAATATCACCTACAACCGAATACGGGTAGCTGTCATGTAATATTTCCATTAACGTTTAACTTCTATTCAACATCGACATTCAAAATGTAGCCTACACTCGCGCAAAGACAAATTTACCAAAATAATTTTAAGTGGTCTTGTGATATAATAAATAGGCTACATTTTAAAATGACAAATATTCAATTTAGTTTCTCAATTAATTTGAGATCATAAAATTGCATAGAATTGGAATTCTTTGTTTAATATAATTTTAGATCAATTATAGCACGTCACATCGCAGGACACCGCTAAAACGGCTCGATATCATGTCAACTACCCATAAGCAATTAATGTAGATCAACAGAAAGAAAAAGAGTTGAATTGCGACAGTTGTAAACGATGTTGTCTTTATCACAACAAAACAACGTTTTTGATCAGTTAAAATACGAACTTTCAACTGCAAACAGCTCAGTTGCTTGCTTCAAAGTGCGCAACATTTCTCCATAAAACTTAATACCCAAACAGTTGATTGTCGTGTCTTTAAATGCAATAAAGAGCGAAGGCGATCAAGCGCAAAGGTCACTTAGTCCAACTTTCTGAAACTCCGAAATCTTCACACGTGTGATAAAGAAATTATTAAAGCCGTTGACGTACCCGTGGAGACAGTCCGCAGGTATTTTTCTGCTGGCCGTCCTGCTGTTGTACACGAGAGCTCGAGCAGTAATACTTCTGCTTAACCATCCAGTCATCCAGTCCTTTCCTCGCCAAACATGCGTTAACTACAAAACTATCGCCTAAACAGCAAGAAAACACAATGTATACATGAGTTTACAACTATTACAGTCAAACAGTTTTCAAATATAGTTTCTAACGCTTTTCTTTTTGTTTTCGCCAAATGTTTAACGGTGCTGCTTTGTTTTATCAATAAAATAAAAAGCGTTATTATTTGTATAATGAATAAGTGTACTCACCTTCAGGACTCTCCCTCGCTTTACAAATAGCAGCTTTGAAAAGGAAAAAATATGTCGTATTTAAATGTAAGCTATTACTCGAAAGAACTATATCACAAGTGCTTTAAAATCAAAGACTTGCTCTACAACACCAAAGAGATGCCGTCTTACCATGTTTGGAATGAAGTTTACCCATTTCTCTGCATCGGAGAGCAATTGAGAAACATCAGAAATGAAAAACAATCCAGAAGGAATGCGATATTTGTGAGCGTCCTTAAAGAAGAGCGCGCGGTCTCCGTACACATCCAGCAACGGCGGAGGATCGAGTGATCTGCAGCTCCAGCGGACGAGACGAGAGGCGCTCCAGCCACTCAGCGAGCGTGATTGACGCCTCGCGCAGGCCGCCTCTCCTTCCGTCTGATTGGACCGAGGCGGCACATGAAAGGGAAGCGGGATTCTTTTGGAGTCTCCAAATATAAAAAGAGCAGCGCAAAGCCCCCCGTGGGCGCCATGGGCAGGAAGGACGTCAGCTAAACACGTCCAGCCGAGCGGACACCAATCGCTGGTTTGGACAAGAGCTGAATAACATTAAAGAGTGAAAAACGATTGACTGGATGAACTGTAAATTGGACTCTGGGCACAATTAGCTTGAAACTTTACTACAATGTAGCCTAATGTTTAGGCTAAATGCAGAAAACTCACAGATAGAAATGACTTAAAGACTGCCAGCAGAAAAATACCCGTGGATAATCTATCTATCTATCTATCTATCTATCTATCTATCTATCTATCTATCTATCTATCTATCTATCTATCTATCTATCTATCTATCTAAATCAAATCTTTATTGACAGTAGGCCTATTAACAATTATAATATTGCCAAAGCATATAAGGCACTATAATGGCATTATAATTGTTAATAGGCCTATACTGTCAATAAAGATTTGATTTAGATAGATAGATAGATAGATAGATAGATAGATAGATAGATAGATAGATAGATAGATAGATAGATAGATAGATAGATAGATAGATAGATAGATAGATAGATAGATAGATTATCCATGGGTATTTTTCTGCTGGCAGTCATTTAAGTCATATCATTTCTATCTGTGTGTTTTCTGAAATAAAATAAAAAAGTAAATATGGAAATGTAGGTGATATATGACATTCAAAGACTATTTGGGAAAAAAAACTACAACAACTTTAGCTCCTCCAATCCCTAATACCCTTTATCTCTCCACAGCGCATTAAGAAGCCACAGCTTGACACCAGAACATGCAGGTTACACCACTGATACCAAGAGAGGGAAGAAAGGAACAGAAGTCATCTCTCATACAAATCAGCAGCATAAGATGATTCTTTCACTGTGCACAATGTTCTACCGATGACAAACGCACAGTATGTGTTTGTGGTGAAGCTCACCATGCTTTTGAGAAACCCATTTCTTTGATTCCAACTTGTCTACTGGCAATGGCATCATTTCATTGTTTAAAATGGATGCAGTCTTGAAAAAACATCCTGTAATATCTATAAAGAACAAGTGCAAGTGCAAACAACTGGCCATAAGCAAGCAAAGTGTGACATAAATAAAGTACTAATATTAGGTGCCAGACATAAACAGACATGCCAACTGAACAAAACGTTCTAATGAAATCTGAATGAGGTTTGAGAGGGTCCGAAGAAAGACATTCCAGTGGATCACTCTCTTCTGTACAAGGAGAGCCTTTCCCAGGACAAGTCGTGCATGTCCGTGGTCTTGGAAAAACTCATCCTGATACAAACATGTGCATATGCCAGAGTGGGGCATCAACACCACAGCAGATTTTACATCCTGTCTCTCAAAGCACAGGATTCTGGTTGGCTTTGAACCGACACACACGTATATACAGGCACAGAGATTTTTTCTCTCTCTCTTGCTCAAACACTAACACACGCAAGGGCTGGGAACCAGCCGGCTAGTCGCTTTGACACACTTCCTGTGCTTTGAAGCGGCCAGCGGAGAGATGGCTTTTCCCATCATCGCCTTTGAAGCCTGCGTGAGGAGGAGGTTGTGTGTGTACATGATATGGGGGAAGGGAGGTACTGACATTAATTCATTGTAATGGCTCATCAGTTGTTTTTTTGCTGAGAAACAATTAAAGCATCGTGTAGCGGTTTTCTTCAGAAAGTTCTTGTCATTTTCAATATCTGATCTATAAATGATCCGATCTCATAACCCTTCCTGTGGCTCTTCTCATGATGGTCCTGCAGTAATTATGCGGTTACATTCCAAAATGGTCTTAGAAACATAATAAACATAATTAATATTCTATCGCTTTAAATCACCTGTAAACATTTCAGCAGATAGACCGCAAGAGGAGGACAAGGCCAGCAGCTGTGGAGTGTTCAGCGGACACGTGACCATTGCTTTTTTCTTGTGGGACAAAAGAGTGCTGGGTGTGTGAGAGGGCAGAGGGCAACAGTCCTGCAGTACAGTGCAGAGTCCTGGGACGGCTGCAGAATGGGGCTTTGTAAAGACCCAGCATGCTGTGTGTCAGAAGAAGGGGGCCTGAGACAGTTGTGTGTGTTGGGGGAGGGTGGTGAGAGACAGCAGGCTGGCATGTGTGTAGTGTGTATGCCCACTAGATTAGCACCATGTCTAATGATGTCACCATGTTGTGCAATGAGTGCAGATACAGTCAGAAGATGGGCTTCTCACGTGATGGGTAACCCAAACCACCATGTCTACAGCACTTTACAGCATTATTTACTGCATAATTCCTAAATCTTAAAGGGATAGTTGAAACAAAAAGAATCAAATTTGGTCATAATTTACTCACCTTCATGTCATTCCAAACCTGTATGACTTTCTTCTGTCCCAATATAATGTATGCTGTGCTCTAGGAGTAAAGCATCTTACTGGATAAGCTTATTTTTTTAAAGGTTCGTCTTGTAATTAAAAGGATGCTGATGTGGTGTTTTATCTTGTGGGCTCCTGGTGTAAAAAGGGGAAACTGTGGTGTCCCACTTAAGAATGCCGTTTTATCTGATGAGGCACACACAAACATCCAGACACATACACATACTCCAACACATGTAGGGCTCCTCATAATCAGGCATCACAACCAAGAGTGAATAACACCAGACGTTAACTCTGGTTAAAGGTGAACTAAGTAACTTTTTTTTACCTTAACTGAACAGCTTCGGTTGAATGGTGGTCGTTTCGCACCCCCCTGGTGCCTGTGAGCGGAAAATACGCACTTGCAACTTTGAGCCGGCGGGCCGCCGGCCGCTGCGTCAGGATGTCTTGCGTGATATCAGGTCTCGCGATGTAAACAATTGCTTTACGGCCAAAAGAAATCTGCTAAAATGCTGTCATCATTGCGCTCCCTCACGCTGTCCGAACCCGAATGAAGAAGACGTTTTAAAGAATCTCCCATCTGCTTTGATGTCGTTGATCTACTAGCCTCTGGTGTCTGAGAATCGCCAACGAGTTTTTACAACAGTGTTGTCAAATATCTATTCCGAAGCTGTGGGGGGAGCTCTAGAGAGAAACCTGCGAGCAAAAAGCGAGAATACAGCGAAGAAATCCCGAGGCTACTGAGAGCTGCTTTAATGGAGATGCATTTACATGCACTTTAAAAGTACAATTTACGTTGAACTAAAGCAATAATAAATAATTTAGTCTGACTGAAATCATACAAGTCTGGTTTTTGTCAATTCAGACGAACAGATAATGTCATTTTAATTTGGCTTCATCCATCATGTATAGCACGTTAATCGGACAACAAGTGGCATTTGAGAATGGTTAATGTGTCCTTCATGGTTATTGACGCCCTTTTTGTTCATAGGTCGCAGCTAGCTTAGCTTCATTAGCTTTAATCAACACTTTTTTCTGACCTTTATGTGCACAAAGTAAATATAGCTCTCTCTTACTGATCTAAGAACAATTTTCCAGCCTAAATTCTTAAGCATTACTAGGGAAATCACGAAACCGATCACACGGAGGCATAAAAGTAAAACTTCTCCGGTTATCTGAGTGTGTGTCCCTTCTCTGAGCTATATGTGCCCTGCACTGGCTGGTTTTGAAGCAGTTGGGGGTTTTTGCCCCATCCAAAATGAGGACACAATTAGAGCGCTGAGCGGAGAACAGTGGGGATCCCTCTTTGAAGTGCGGATCAAATAGAAGAGCCGCATGGTTTTGTTCAGAATGACAGAGCTGGCAAACTCACCACAGCACGGCTAATAGAGAGAGCGCTTTATGATGCTCGTTAATTATCCTTTCTGTCACAGGCCATAGAGAGGAGGAGAGAAAGGAGAAAGGAAGGAAGAGAAGGACAGAGTATGAAAGAAAGCTACTGTAATGGCATTGTGGGTGGACGTAGGTGAGTGGTAGACTGCATGCGGGGAACACTGAGACGGCTGGAGGGAAACTGCATGTGGTGAACAGGAGAAAGACAGACATGATGAGCAAATAAATGTTGCTTAGTAAGAGTTTAAACAGAGTTTGTTGGTTATTTTGAATGAAGCAGATGGTCAGAGACAAAGACAAAAATGATAAACCAGGAATAATGTCAACAGGAAGAACTAAACAGGAAGCAAAAGTGGAGGGAAGAAACAAAGCAAAGGGAAGCTGGAGATAAACAGTTTCCTGAGATAAGAGGTGCCACCAAGACAAATCCATGCTTGAAAGTGAGATACTCCCCGGGGGCCGCAGCACGATAAACCTTTAACCACAGCTTCAGAGAAAAAAATCCTGCTCCTGATCCAAACTCTGGCCATCCAAAAACATCCTATGCTCTCTCTCTCTGTTACTCTTAGCTTATTGCTCTCTGAAGTGACATATGTCCTTCAACATAGCAATTTCAACAAGTTTATAAAACATTGGCTAATGAGTATTTAAAAAATCCACAGCAGAGTTGCTGAAATAAATTGCAAAAAGTTGCAAAAAAATTGTTAAAACAAAGAAAATGTTCTGCTTATTATACTGATCTGAAAACAGCAGAAATTAACCAGATTACTTTGATGTCTTCAGCTGCATTAATATTAAACTAAAAGTCCATAGTAAGGTTGAAAGTATACTTGATTTGTCTTTTTCATCAACAGCACAGTCCGCTGATGTCTGCGCTGTGTTAAGACTTGTGCAGTGCATGTGAGAATGATTTGAGCGTTTGAAAAGAATGGTCCACGAAAGGATCTATACGAGCTCACGGTCAAAAGAGTTTACTTTGAAAGGCTTAAGCACTCAACTGTGCGCGAGATGCAGCGGAATGCGGAAAATACCTGGTCTTTGAGAGCAGTTTAAATGGCAGGATACATGTTTGTTTTTTGTGTGTGTGTTTTTTTTAAGTACAATATTTGACCTTTCACCTTTTACTACATTGTTGGCGCAAAGTTGGTGTGGAAGGTGTCAAACGGAGGTGCAGATGGCAGTCATCCCTGGATATATGAAGAAAGAGAGGAAGGGTGATAATATGTCCAAGCGTACACTGCATAGAAAACACAGTAGGATGATTGTGTGTGTGGAATGTCCCTGTAATGAGTTCAGCTATAGCAAGAAAAGCAAACAATACAAAAGAGAAACAGATTTTAGGGAAATATTTTGTCAAGCTCCCATGACACTATAATTTCACTCAAAAAGGATGGAATAAATACCTTAATTCTAAGTAAATGTCTTGAATTAAAGGGTTAGTTCACCCAAAAAGGAAAATTCTGTCAGTAATTACTCACCCTCATGTTGTTCCAACCCCGTAAGACCTTCGTTCATCTTCGGAACACAAATTAAGATATTTTTTATTAAATCTGAGAGCTGGACCACTCCTCCATAGGCTTCTAAGACATTATAACTTGCTGGCCCAGAAAATGTATTAAAGACATCGTTAATATAGTCCAAGTGACTACAGTGGCTCAATCTTAAGTTTATAAAGCAACTAGAATACTCGTAGAGCCACTGTAGTCACTTGGACTATATTAACAATCTCTTTAATACATTTTCTGGGTACATAAAACATTCAGTACATAATTACTGACAGAATTTTCATTTTTGGGTGAACTAACCCTTTAAGTGTCCATGATCTTATAATCAATGCATGAATTAAACAATGTAAACTTACTAAGCACAAAGAGACTCTGGAACTTCCTTCTGGAGCTATTTGCAATCTTGACTGTGAATCTGTTATATGAACCACAAAAAAAACTCACGTGCAAGACGCTATTTCTGCAGGGGGAAGACTACTGAAAGCAACACTGTTAAACATAAGCTTACATTTTTTTTATTTTTTTTTTCTGTTGGTGAGGCGTATGGATCTGTAGATCTGTGATGCAAAAACATTCGGAGAGCAAACAACAACTTTCGTTTCTGCTCTGATTGCCGCAAGACCACGGTGAACATGGTTAGTGCGTATTAGAAATCAGGAATGGTGAGATAGCCTAACATTGTGCTTAGTAGGCCTACGCACGATCAAACCAAATTTAGCTGATCAGCCGACGAAGTTTAAATCCCGTCTGCCTAACGTGCTTCCCATAATGTTTACGCGTTAGTTCAGCAGGCTGAGAATAGGCAGTCTTATGTGTTTGTCCAAACTCGTTCGACGACATTAACATACACTATGCATTAAAGGGGTGGTTGATTATGATTTCACTTTTCTAACTTCAGTTAGTGTGTAATGTTGCTGTTTGAGCATAAACAACATCTGCAAAGATACAACGCTCAAAGTTCAAAGCAAAGGGAGAAATTTTCTTTTAAAGAAATTGCTTTTTAAGGACTACAACAAACAACTGGTAGGGACAACACGAGCTTCCTCCTAGGTTAGTGACATCAGGAACCCTAAAATTTACATAAACCTCGGGAACGAGATTTAAAGATTATCATAACATAATATGCTAATCAATGAATAAAGATTTCAAAATAAAGATTTCAATCAATCAATCAATCAATGACTAGAATAGAACTACACAATAAATACATCAACTAACCATTCAGAAATGTTGTCTACATTTTGTCACTTCTTCTTGAGTCTCACCATCTCCGGTTTGAACATAAAAGGCTAAAAGTTTTAGAAATGTTCAGTGCATGTCTGTGTGTGTTTTCAGTGCATGTCACATGAGATGTTGTAGCTCCACCTTCTGTGCCAGGAGCAGCAGCTCATTTGCATTTAAAGGGACACACAAAAACGGTGCGTTTTTGCTCACCCTCATAAATTAACAATTTTAACATGCTATATAAAAATATCTATCGAGTATTTTGAGTTAAAACTTCACATACACACTCTGGGGACATCAAAGACTTATTTTACATCTTGTGAAAAGGGCATTATACCACCCCTTTAAGCAATACGGTCAATGCGTTTTTGACTAGCTCTGGAAGTGATTGAAAGTGGACGAATTTACGCAATTATGGACGTAAATATAGTGTATGCAATTATTCCAAAATGTCCGTTTTGTCGAGTATCCTCATAAGAGCAGACTGAGCAGTCTTTTTTAAATGAACGTAAATAGTTGTAAGATCTCTGTCAGCAGCGGCAGAACTTAAAGGGACAGCAGCCAATGAAGTCAGTACATTTAATCAAAGAACAAAGGGAACAGAGAAAATTACTCACTGTTCTTGACTAAAGAACTTTTGTAACTTTAATAAGGATTCATCTATATATCATTTAAACTGTTTGCTAACTGTATTAAATTTCTGTAGATTTCCTACCTGTTAGACAAATATTTAAAATATACTGTCTTTGTTTCTACATTAAATTATTACATTATAAAATATATTAAAAACTTACGTTTTTTTAATGGTGATTAACCGTGATTAATTACAGAATTAATGATTAATCTAGTTAATTTTTGCAATCGATAAAAAATAAATAAAAAATAAACATGAATAAGTCTTATGTCACATAGACTTATTCATGGCAATTATTCATGGTACACATTAATAGGCAATTAATGTGTATTTAGCCTGCCTCTGCCATCCAGCACCCCCTATAATCGCCCCCCAAAACACCCCACTTTCTCACTTTTTTTTTTGAGAAAGTATTAGGTTAGACAAAAGAGATTATGGAGTGACAGGAGAAACGTCAAACTAGCAGCTATGCAGGAAATTAGTTGCATGTGGAAACGATCTGGGAAAACAAAAAATGTTGACCACAGAATGTTGAATGTTGTATTCAAATACAACAGCTGTATTTTTTCTATATATTCCCATATCAAATTGTCATCTCTTTCTATAAGGTTTGAATCATTCTCCTTTTCTGTCAATACTCTCTTCTCTCTATAGTCAGAACCAATTTGAAGGTTTAAGCCGAAGAGGACGAAGCAATAGTGTATGTTTAGTTTTGTGTGTGTGTTGATCTGGGACCTTGTCCTTTGCGAGAGGAAGTTACAATTTCCTCTAGGATTTAATCAAAATGCCTGGCAGGATCTCTCACCTCTACCCAGAATCCCCGCTCCCCCTGACACATTCAGCAGATGTGTGTGTTCCTTTGCTTGCGTGTGGACTCACCTTCCCTTTTAATAAACCACTTGACTTTTGTGTGACTGCACTGTGAGCATGTACGTGCACATGCTCTACTGTCATGACCTGCCATTGGTCTTCTGTGAGTGTTCAGAGGACCTTGAGGAAGAAAAACATGCTTTAGTCTCACGCACAGCCTGGGTCAGCTCTGCTGTACTGAATACATGGCACATTCAGTTCTTCTACTTAAAATAGCATTACAGTGCAAAGAATGTTTGTAGAACAATCTGTGTGCATGTTTCAAATTGCCTAACCTGTTCACCACTACGTAAATAGAAATAATTTTGCTCAAAGCTAATCCGCCAAACCTTAACCCATAAAACAGGAAACATTGATTGTACTTTACTGTTATTCTGAATTATTTATTATTTAAAGCTCTTTATCCATCAAAGATAAATCTCAAATGATTAAGAAAGAATTTCTCAAATTTAAATGACACTACAGTTCAAAAGTTTAGGGTAGGTAAGATTTGATGTTTTGGTAATTCTTTTTAATCATTTTTGTCAAATGTTAGTCAAAGTTTTGTATATGTTAAACAACCAGGTTAGTTTTACATGACTATCCACTTTCTCTCTCTCTCTCTCTCTCTCTCTCTCTCTCTCTCTCTCTCTCTCTCTCTCTCTCTCTCTCTCTCTCTCTCTCTCTCTCTCTCTGACCCCTTAAGTCACAAAATTCTTACTACTACAAGCTTAATGTGTAGTTGCAAGTACAGATTCCTACTAAATCTCCTGTATTAAGACCCCTTTAAATGTTTCTATTCCTATTATTAAAGCGCCATTAGATACAAACTTGTCCAGAGATTTTCAGAACATTTCTTATTCATGAATTCATTTTTTATTCTTCTATAAAGCATTTAAAAACCAAAAGACAAAATGAACACATAGGGCCTAATTCTCAGCACACATATTAGCAACAGTATGAGTGTGATTGGAGTCAAACGATCATGCAGTTATTCATGACTCAAATCATCACACTTGCCCATTTATATTGTTGTAAAGGCTCACAGATTGAATAATTATTTACCAGTTACTTACTAAACTTACCGAGGTGTTGACTGTTTCTTTAAACAATGTTTTGATGTATGGTAAAAAAGTATATATATGCTAAATATATTTTGACTACATTCTCAAGCAGTGTCAGAGTAGTTCTATTGTTTGAAAACTATTTAAAGCATTATGTTCAAAATTACATGAATAGGTGTGATTTCTTTTAGAGATTTGGACTGAAACTGCACACAGGGCTGGAGCCCATAGCACAGAATCAGTTGGACTAATTTTTTTATACACATTTTAATGTATAATTAATGTATTCAAACTTAGAATTTAAACATAATTGTAAAATATTCTTTTTTTATATAATTATTCATAATTTATTATATATTATAGAAAACAGGACTTAGATAAAGTTAGACTGATTATTGTAAATTGTGTCTTAACATTGATGACAATGGGAGAAGAGAACAGGAGAGCATATGTCTAAGAAACAGAAGAGACAGCAATGAAAAGAGGGAATGGTGGGAACGACAGATGTATGAGCATAAGAGGAAGCAAGGGTCTAGTAAGCCAGCTGTTTCATGACCTAAGAGAATCATTAATTCAGGACATGTTTTGTTCTTCAATGGACAACAGATAGGCCTACTTCATAATGAATAACCAACCAAACGATACTGAGTGTCTCAATGCATGATTCAGAGTGTGATTGAGAGATTTACTGCTCACTGTAAAATCTGTCTATCTGTCTATTATCTATCTATCTATCTATCTATCTATCTATCTATCTATCTATCTATCTATCTATCTATCTATCTATCTATCTATCTATCTATCGTTAAATATCTCAGTTTGGCAAATTTGTAAGAGTATATCTGTGTGAACAAAATCATTTTACAATTTTACAAAAATCACTATTTGAACAAACTAGTTTAAAATAAATGTAAAAAATGCGGAAATAGAGAAGGCTGATAGTATAATTCTTATTATCATCCATAAACCTGTACTGCTAAAAAAAATAACTGATTATTAAATAAATATATAAAAAGAAGCACCCAGATCTTTGATCTGAAGCAATTTCTTTCTCTCAATTTTCAGTTTCATCATCAGTTGGAATATTGCCAAAGCATCAATGACAATTAAAAGAAAAGAAAAATAGCAATAAAATTCAAAGGGTCCTTGTTTCTAATGGTGTGGCATTCCAAAAATGTACTGGTTGCATGGCCTTCCTCTCCTAATAAAGGTTTTTTTATGTAAAAAGTTTGTTCACACTTTAGATTAGGGTCCAATTCTCACTGTTAAATAACTATTAACTGTTGACTTTTGCCTCAATAAACTCCTAATTGCTGTTTATTAATAGTTAGTAAGGTAGTTGGTAAGCTTAGGATTAAGGGATGTAGAATATGACCATGCAGAATAAGGCTTTCATATGTGCTTTATAAGTACTAATAAACAGCAAATATCCTAATATGCATGCTAATAAGCAACTATAGTCAATAGTGAGAATTGGACCCTGAACAAAAGTGGGGGAAAAAAAGAACTGGTTCAGTTTCTTTCAAGAACTGTTTATTGAAAGGTTATTTGGGGAACCCCAAAATGGCTCTTCCGGCATATTTGTGAAAACTCCTCTTTGGAACCTTTATTTAAGAATGTAGTATAATTCGCATTTGTTCAGTTTCAGACAGAACAGGGAAGATACTCCATACTCTCTCGTTCTCTCTGCTGGTGAGATGGTGCATTTAAGCGCTCTGAGGAAAGTCTCCATGAGCTCACTAATACACACAGGGTTCACTGACCCTTGAAGGAAAGGTCACTATGCGATGCCCTGATGTCCAGCATGAGCCCACCCAACTATGATCCTTGAGGACATACACCCACACACACACACACACATTCCCTGGAGAAGAGAAGAGAAGAGAAGAGAAGAGAAGAGAAGAGAAGAGAAGAGAAGAGAAGAGAAGAGAAGAGAAGAGAAGAGAAGAGAAGAGAAGAGAAGAGAAGAGAAGAGAAGAGAAGAGAAGAGAAGAGAAGAGAAGAGAAGAGAAGAGCTTTCCTCATCCAGGAGGATGATGCAGTGATTGATTGATTTGGTTTTCCTATGTGATGATCCAGTAACAGTAAATTGGCGTGGTGTTTATAGTGAGTGAGAGGGCAGGAGGGATGCGTGAGAGAGTGCGTGTGAATGGAGGGGAGGAGGTGTGGGAGGATTCTTCTTAAGGGCCTGGTGATGTCATCTGAACCCGAGCATTAGGCTAGTGTTGTGTTGCCCCTTCAAGGCCTGGGAAAATGTTCCTCGGAGTGCGACAGTGTCTCTGTGTGTGTGTGTGTGTGTGTGTGTGTTAGGTCATGTGTTTGTGAGAGTGTGTGCCTGTACTAAGGGAAAACAAAGCCTGAACAAAGAAACAATGCCATTCAAAGTATTCCCTGAAGATGAGGGAGGGAGAGAGAGGGTAAGAGAAAGGAATGTGGGAAAGATGGAAAGGGAAAATGAGACATGGATGGGTGTTTGTTGAGATGTTGAGGGCTGGTTGTTCTTTCATACAGATGTTGGTTTACTATTAAATGCTCCAAAAAATTGATAACAGACCAACAAAAAAAATAAAAAATAAAAAATAAAATAATCTGGAATGCTTGGGATGAATTCATGAAATGTAAAATAATGAACAAGTCTGTCCTTCTCAGAGTTTCACATGTAAAAGAGGAGGGGGTGCGGTCTGAGCTCTCCGGACGTGGTCGTGATGCTAACCAGCCCCGATCTACCATAAAGAGAGACTGAGTGTGTGTGTGTGTGTGTGTGTGTGTGTGTGTGTGTGTGTGTGTGTGTGTGTGTGTGTGTGTGTGTGTGTGTGTGTGTGTGTGTGTGTGTGTCAGGGCCTTCTCTGAAGGTTTTCTTCTCATGTCTCAGCTGCGTGGAGGAGAACATCTGGAGAACGTATGGGCCTGTTCTATTAAGCCTGATTTTCCCCCTTTACGTCCACTCTTTTTCTCTTTCCCATGATCACTCCACTTCAATCTTTCTCATACTGTAATCCTTCTCATACTGCTAGATGTTTTTCACCATCTTTTTCTTATTCACCAAAAATAATCTATCCATAATCGATCTAATTTAAAAATACACAAACATGCACACACACACACACACACACACACACACACACACACACACACACACACATACAATATTCAAAGAAATGAAAAATGGCATCAAAGCTGTCTAATTTTGTACTCTGCAATGAGTCAGGTTAGATAAATATTGAATTTGAGATGAAAACGATGCTAGACGACGTATCTGTGCAATGGCATGCACTGTATAAAGGTACTATAGATCACATCATTTTCACAACTATCAACTTTTTTTTGAAAGTTTTATGGAGTTTTTACATACTGAAAGTTTTTTTTTTTTTAAGGAAAATGTTTCATCAGTTGAAAAATCAATATCTTGATAAACAACAGTACAATCCACTGAACGCACTCTATCCCTCATATCCTTGTTTTCATTCCTGTCAAACATTAAATATGGCGCTACCCTGACTAAGGTCTGTTGTGACAGACTTTTATATGATGATTTAAAATGTACCCAGAACAACAACCCTGTTGGTCCTGGAACCTCATTTCAAACCAATTAGGTTTAGATTGGGCTCGTCTTAGAGCTTAGAACATTTTTATCAACCTTTTATCATCTGTTTTTAAAGGTGAAGTTAGTGATTCCGGTGTTATAGGATCACTAAAAAAAATTATACACATCATCTATGCAAACATTAATGAAAACTTGCAGGACTTGCATGCAAGATCAAAATAAAACGTGCTAAAAAATAAAAAGTAATCAGTCACCAAAGAGATTTATTCCATGTAGGCTACATCAATCTATATAGTCAAGTCAAGTCAAGTCAAGTTTATTTGTATAGCGCTTTTCACAATACAGATTGTATCAAAGCAGCTTCACAGTATTAAATTAAAATAATACAACAAAGTTTTATAGGCCTAAATTATTCAGCAATAGCGGTTATGATTAAGCCAAATTATGTGCTTCATGGTACAAAAAAAAAAAAAAAAAAGAAAAGAATCACAAAACAAAATTAAATACTTTTATGTATGCCAAATAAACAGAAATTACAGTTATTTAAACTCCATCTCAGCCAGCCGGTTGCCTTTTTGGTCTTTCACTGAAACAGTATATAATATGAACTAATAAAAACAGTAATGACTGGCTCTGCAGTCGAAGTTGACCTTTCCAGTGTTTATAACAATCCATCAAGTTATCCGCAATGTCTTATGTTCTCTCTTTTCAAAGGCTCCTGAACTTTGATCCTTCCCCATTAACTCTGCCATAATCCCAGATGAATATTCTAATATACCGATATGAGTTCAAACCCTCTCACTTTATGTTAAATCAGAGGAATGCTTTTCAAAACATCACTCCCTGCCAAACTGAAAATGGAAGCCAGTCAGCCATGAAAAATAAAGAATGCAGGAAAGTGAGCGAGAATGTGACCAAGAGATGCAGAATGGAAGAAAAACACAAGAAGAATTATGAAGATGTTTTTTTTTTTTGGTCCTTTTTCTCTCTTTTTTTACACTCAGAATTCCAAGGATCCTGCGAGTTTGATCATTACTGGGAAAGAACTTACTAGCAACTACTGTAATTTATTGTATAGTTTGTAAGTATGTCTCTTTGTCACTTTTTCTTATTATGTTTATTAATTTAGCAGATGCTTTTATCCAAAGTGACTTCCAAATGAGGAACAGTGCAATCAATTTATCATACGACACCACAATATATGCTGCACTGAAGTTTCAAGTGTAAGTTAGAGTAGCTAGAGCAGAAGTGAAATGAAGAAATGCAAAAACGTAAACTACCGTTCAAAAGTTTGAGGTCGTTTATATATATATATATATATTTTTTTTTTTAAAGAATGTTTGCTCTTATGCTCACCAATGCAGCATTTATTAGAACATAAATACAATAAAATGGGTGATATTGTGAAATATTATAAAAAATTTAAATTACTGTTTTATATTTTAATATATTTTAAAGCTTAACTATTCCTGTGATTTCCTTCAGAAATCATTTAATATGATGATTTGCTGCTCAAGAAACATTTCGTTATCAATGTTAAAAACGGTCGTGCTGCTTAATATTTTTTTGGAAACCACGATACATTTTATTTCTGGATTCTTTGATGAATAAAAAATTCAAAAGAACAGCATTTATTTTAAATATGGAAATGATAAATGTCTTAAATGTCACTTTTGATCAGTTTACTGCATCCCTGCGGAATAAACATAATTTGAGGTATTTAAAATGGTAGTGTAGATAACATGAATCTTGTCATAATTCTCAGTATTTGGCCACTTCTAGTACATTTTAAAATATAATTTCAATAGCGCAATCCGTTCAGTATAACAGGCCAATACTGCAATGTACTATACAATATACAATGCCCATACTACTAATTCTGACTCCACACCAAGCAATGCTCTGTTCTGCAAAGTGTGTTCAGTCTGTTTCCCGGGTTCTCCCAGTTCTCTGGCTGCTGTTGCTGCCCCACAGCAGGTTTATTTAGTGGAGGTCTTTCTAGCAGGTTTAATAACCCTCTGAAGCCCTTTCCCAACCGTGAGTGTTCTGAGGATTTTTCACTGGATGTGTGTGTGTGTAATTGAGAGCAGACGCTGAGGGGCCTGTGGCCTCTGCGTGTTTCCACAGTGATGTCAGCTCTGGCGGTCTGTGGGCGATGGGGAAATGTGCGGCAGAGCGGAATGTCTGGGAGGACGCACTCTCTCTCTTTCTGTATTGTTTCCTATATCTGCTATTGTCTCAGTCGAACCCATGCAACAAGTTCATCTCTGACGCATTCTCTCGTTTTATCGCTACCTTACTTTAAAAAAAAGAAAGAAAGAAAGAAAAAGAAGAGTAGACTATTACACAACAATTGACAGTTGTTTGGAAAGAGCATCTTGTCAAATTAAGGGCAATTATGTCTGACTGCTGAGGCTGTAAATCTGCTCCTGTTAGGATATTTGTGTTCCACATACTTCACTGTAATATGAGATATTATTCCACCATGCACAAGTGGGATTAGTGAAGAAAATTAATACATACAGCCAAGCTTTTGGTATTCCCTTAATGTGACAAACCCCCTCAACTAAGCAGAGCGGAGACCTTAAGGGGAACCAATAAACACTGCCTTAATTACTCTCTCTCTTGTTTCCACTCTGTGATTTTTAAATTTAAATATCTCATTAGGCTCTCTGTAGACTGCAGAGCTCAAACTGTAACAGGGATTTAAACACACACAACATACAGATGAACACATGCATCCAGACATGCACACGCTCCCAGCGTGCAGCACACATCATCTTCTGTTTCTGCCCTGACCCATTTCAGCATGCTTTGGATCATTTGCATGTGAGGATGCAGGAGATGAATGCCAAAATCAACATCAGTTATAGCTGTCATCATCTAGCAGCCAAAACAGCTGCGGCTTTGAACGGCACTGCAGAGGCTTCAAACATGGGTCCCTTTAAAGCACAGCTCTATACAGACTAAAGGCCAGGCTGTTTATAGACCACACATAGCCTTTCTACCACAAACATAACCAGAATGATGACCTCTGCGGAAGATTACATGAACTAATACATGGTTATTAAAATGTGGAGTGACACTTTGTTAGTGATTAAAAAAACAATGGTGTTTGTCTATTTGCGTACATGAAAGACTGATCTCACTTTTTAAAAATGAGGTGTAGATAAAGGTTTGTTTTGAACAAAAAACTTTCTTGATTTACCCATACAGAAAAAAAAAAAATATTGAAATATATTTTAAAGTGTCAAAAATATATGTGCCATATATTCCAAATACAATGAAATATATTTGCATTGTTGTTCACTTATATTTATCATTTTGAAATATATTCTGAAATATAACAAAAAATATACAAAATATATGATGTTAAGTGTGAAATATATTTACATATATTTAACTAAAATATATTTATTGGGCAAATTTCGAATATTTGCATATATTCCAAAAATATATTTCAAATATATTTATTTTGTGTATGGGTAGTAAGATCTAATCTCTTATCTGTCTGAACTTACACAATCATTGTGTGTAAGAGAAGACAGATTTTTGTATTAGTCTGTCTGGAAACTGAAAGTTGTGGTATTCATCCAGATGATGTTTGACTAATCACAGATCAAGTTTCCCAGGTTAGTGGCATCAATCCTTTGAAAAATACTCTTTTTGTTTGATAGGAAATAAACTGCTAGATATCCACGAGCATCACTATATAAGCAGCTGGGTTTTTAGTTATGAAGTGGCCTGTACTTATTTTGTACAGTACTGAAAAGAACTATACAGTATCTGATTCACAGTATCTATACATTTTCCCCTATTTTTCAGCATGCTTTCTGTAAAATCGTTCACAAAGACTGCCACAGCATTATTCAAATACATGTTGTTGTTGTTGTTTCAGTGGCCTAATATTGTGGGATAAATTACCTCAGAAATATCCAGAAAGAAACCTCACCAGCAAAACAAAACGGACTGTGATTGATCGCTTTACATGTCAATCAGTCCTTGCACAGAATAAGCAGCTAGACTTTTTTGTTTGCTTGTTTAAAGTCAAAAGGTCCTGCTACTTGAGACAACAAAACTCCAGTGTCTCCCAATACATACCAAGAAATCAGCAACTGTAGGTGCTTTGCTGCATTTTTGAAAAAGAGTATAATTATGCATAAACCTCATGTTATAATAATTCAGACTTTCGATGGTCAGCAGACCCTGAGAAGGTTTAACAATGGTTTAGTCTACAAATTCATTAGTAATCTTTCTTCTGAACCACTACAAAAAAAACACCAACCTGATCTCACAGAAAATGTAACTACGAGGTGGTGATTTCATATCAATTTCTACAAAGTGAATCATACAAAAACTCATGATTATTAGGAAAAAAGTAAACATGAAGGTCCACCCCTAAACATAACTTCAATGGGGCATGAGCAGATTGTACGAAAACGTACAAATGAGATCATACAAATTCACTAGATTTAGCCACCAATTTTCCAAAATGTGAAATAGTTATGAATTGCCAAGAGATCAGCTCCCATGTCAACTCTATGTCAACAGCACGGTCACATGTCAACTAGATTGTAGTCTATATGAAAGAATGTACTGTAAGGGTACTGTAAGTCCAATCGTATTTCTTTGCTATTATTGCTATATCCGAAAGGAGTCTCTGAGATTAAACACAGAAGATTACAGTAAGGAGTATATTGTGGAAATGACAAAGTATACCATGAGTGGTGTATTATATTCCACAAGAAGCAACAGATAAACCACGAAAGAAGGTATTTTATAGCACATCAAAACGCTAAAATAAGAAACCGCATGTTACGAAGCAGGAAGTGGCATTGCAGGGAGAGAAGAGCAGGTTTCTCATCTAAATGGCCTCCTTCAGCACAGCTCTTTACTTAAAAGGACGGGTAATTTAAAACATTAGAATGAGAATTAGAACAGGATGAGAGGAGAAAAGGCAAAACCCAAAGGCTAAATGTTCAATTGAGCCCACAGAGGAGGGAGGGAGAGGGACAAGATTTCCAATCCTCTTTGATGTGAATTCTTTAACTGAGGTCTGCTCAGCGACCGCTAGACAGCAGCTTAGAATTGCCTTCTTTAGAGTCGCTCTGCTCTGGATGGTCAATGTAATTTTGAGCCACTTGGCCTGCTTTGATCCTCCATGCCTCCATC
This sequence comes from Leuciscus leuciscus, assembly GCF_965113295.1. Taxonomy (NCBI): domain Eukaryota; kingdom Metazoa; phylum Chordata; class Actinopteri; order Cypriniformes; family Leuciscidae; genus Leuciscus; species Leuciscus leuciscus. The sequence continues at coordinate 35,834,938 of NC_138726.1, read as the reverse complement.
ACAGATCCTAAGAATCTAAGAAGAATCTAAGGTCTGACTGATTTCATCAATACCGACTGAAGCGCGGAGCTAGAAATCAGAGAGCGTGCTCATCTGCAATGAGCTGCCATGCCAGCTGACAGCCAGCACTGTTGAAAGCACTTCCTTATGTTGACAGTCAGTCGCAGTGACTAGCTGCTAATAGGTTGAACATTTCATTCTCTCCTCTGTGCTCTCTGTTTTCTCTACTTTGGCACTTTTGAGGTTCTTTTCACATCGCTGAGGTGCAGTAAACGCAAGTAAATAATGACAAGTGCTTACACAACAACAGCTAAGCGAAAAAAGTGGAACATGCTCAGTTGATAAGATTATTTATAAGGCAATTACTTGGTTGGCAGCTTTCTGGAAACCCAGTTTTTAAACATATCAAAAACCCATTGTTCTTGTCGGAATTATTTATTTGCGAAGCGCATATCGGTTTTCAAACTACAGACTAAAGTATATATTTCTGTGTTTAAGCTCAAATGTATCACTTTTATTCCTTCCTATTTTGGTCTACAGAAGACCAGACAGGTTGTTCTCCAAGTTGTGGGAAGTAAATTGCGAACTCCACTTTGAATCAGTCCTGGAGATTACAGAAATATTTTGTGTCCAATTCAGGTTGAGCTCACTCAATAGCAAATGCTACTGTTCAAAAGTTGCATGGTGCATTAATCAAAAGTGTCAGAATTTGTTTTATTATTTATTTACAAAATTTGGTCAAAATATATATTTTTTGTGCAAATTAATGCAATTCTTTTGAACTTTCTATTTATTAAAGAATCTTGTAAATGATGCATGGCCGTTACTGCAAATATACCAGGCAACACAACTGTTTTCAACAGCAGCATATCAGCATATTAGACTGATTTCTGAAGGATCATGTGATACTTAACTGAAGACATGAGTAATGATGCTGGTAATGGAACGGTACTGAACATCCAGCATCTAAAATCCTAAAATAATCATAAAAACAAAGAGAACAACAACTTTACAGCTCAAATAGAGCTCAAATGTTTTTGCAGAATAATCAATGTATGTGCTTTCATAAAATGATAACTAAAGTTTTCCGCCCTTATCTGGGCAAGCATACTAATGACACTTAAGCAGTTGTGGGCAGGATTTACTCGGGTTGAGTGTTCTTGGGAGTGGTCCCATGGTTCCCACAGTTTTCTGTACTACAGAGAGAGAAAGAAAGAAATGGAGAGCAAATGAGACAGGGAGAGACAGGAATGTTCCCAGTCTCCCATGCAGAGAATGGGGCAAAGAGAAAAGAAACGCATTAAACTTCCACACAAACATGCAAGAAATCTGAAAAGAATTTGCGTGCCTCCTCTGGGTGGCATTTGCACATTACTGGCTAATGAAACTCTGCCGTGTGCAGCTTGGTGCTTTGGAGTGCAGCCCTAATGCTAATTAATTGATTCCTAACAAAACTGCATGGCAATTACAACATTTCTGCAGAGCCGAGCTCCAGTGCGCCGGCATGTTCAACATTTATAGCATAACCTTCATTTGAAGAGAAAGAAGAATTTGAGATGTCTCAAAACAGCTTCTGCTCATTAGAAGGAAATCTGTTGAGTCGTCATTAAGGGATTTCTTCCCACCTTTTCCCTCTTTCCCGTTCACCAGAACGGCAACGGAAACAGCAGAAAAAGAGCGCTTTATTTCCCTGAAGTAGCCTGTAAGTGGAAAGCTCCAAAGACATTTGTTTTAAGTTGTAAATGGTCAAGCATTCAATATTATTCTTTATTTTATATGAAAAGGATGAAACTTTAAAGGCTGTTTTTATGCTAATGCAAAGCTTAATTGGCATTAGCAAAATTGCTGTGGCATGCTGAGGGGCTGTGAGATTAGCTAGAGAGAAAGAGCGAGATAAAACCTTCAAAAGGCCTATTTCAGAGGAATTATGGGTTTCCTTTGAACATCTTCCAAGATTTAAATACATTAAAAGCCTGTTGGCATACATGTAAATTAAGCAGTACCAAAGCGTTCCAAAGAATTCATGCCGAATAATACCAAGGGTGGGAGGACAAATAAGAAAGGGCCCGATCACAGGGGAAGTGCAGCCAGCGATCCCTCCATTGCCTGGAATCCCTCTCAGCTCATTCATTCTTCCTCCCGTTGTCCATCGCTCTTTCTCTCTCCTTGTCTGTCCGCAGGCCAAGTGGCTTAAGAGATGAAAAGGCATCAGAGTGGTGAGCGATCCCAGAGAGGCAGATACATCTGAGCCCACAGCTCAATGACAGAGTATCACAAACACACACACACACACACACTATCAGACACAAAAACCCATTTAACACCACTCAGTCAAGAGCAGTCACAGCAAGCATTGCAGAACATGCACACACAGCGTCTTCAAACAGGAGTTACCTGATCTGAATCTGACCAATGAACACAGCTCTAGTGGATGTAAGGCATATGCATGTGAGTATCGCTGTCCCCTAGATCTACAGTATGTACCAAAGCCTGACAAAATGTAAAGCTTATTTTTATTCACACACACACACACACACACACACACACACACACACACACACACACACACACACACACACACACATGCGAATCATCTGTTCCACTCTCCCACTGTCAATACAAGATCTCGACCAAACATTTATACATCTCTTGAAGGAAATAAACACTGTGACTTTGCTTAAGGTTGTCGACACAATGCTACGATGAATGCACACTGCAATCAATGCTAAAGGCTTTAAAGGTATAGTTCAGCCAAAAATTCTAATTAGCCCATGATTTACTCACCCTCAAGTCATCCTAGGTGTATATGACATTCTTCTTTCAGACGAATACAATCGGAGTTATATAAAAAAAAATGTCCTGGCTCTTCCAAGCTTTATAAAGTCCATAAAAGTGCATCTATTCATTATAAAAGTTCTCCACACGGCTCCGGGGGGTTAATAAAGGCCTTCTGAAGCGAAGCAATCAGTTTGTGTAAGAAAAATATTCATATTTAACTCGTTACAAAGTAAAATTCTAGCTTCTGGCCAAACGGCCATACGCAGTCTTTCTTGTGCTTAAAGCGCCAAAGAAAACAGGAAGAGTTTTATCAATAGTACATTGCTATCATACACAGATGCTACCATCTTCTTAGCCTTTAAGCATTATTAAAGCATTTCACTGCAACCTTTGCATCATGTTGCACAGGATGTTAAAAAGTTAGAGAAACAGAAAGAGAAACACACACAGAGGCATTGTGCTTCATAGACGGATTGTCTCATTTTGACACCATATACAAAACAAAGACACATAATCTTTAACAGCCTGAAATACTTCAGATGTGAGTAATGACATCCTTAGCCTGTGACCTCTATCAGAGGCCTGAAAGAAATAGCACGCATTTTAAGCTCCTGTGTTAGCAGTTACCTCACCATAGCACTTCAATGCTAATTTCATCAGGACAACAACAAACATATACCTACATAAGAGGAAGAAAGAAAACATTATTTTGGTGGGTCATTAGCAATATTGCAAAGAAAGTTCAAACTGTCCAAACATACAACACTATCAAACACCCTCCCTCATTCTCACACACTCACTGATACACAAATACAGGCTACTGATGATATTTAAGTTTTGGAGTTTTGTAAATGTGTGTTCTTATATGAGGTTCTACGAGCGACTGAGTCAGAGACCTTCATTTCCAGACTTGCTGGAATCAGATGAGCAGTGATTGAAAAGGCTTGGACACCTCAAACAGGCCATAGCAGTTGATATAAAGTTAAGAAGATTTAGATCAAAAGGTTTGCGAGGAAAAAAATTAAAGGGCAACTCAAATGAAAAATACTGCCTTCGCAGTTTTTAAGCTGCGTGAGTTTCTAGACTGATGTAAGACTCATAGCCTCTGAGAGATGAAAGAGCAGATTGTCCGGTAGCGAGCGCCACATTACATCCTGCTCTGTCTGACCATGCAGCCAGCTGAGAGAAAGCCTGGCAGAGTTTGTCCATAGATGTGCTGTGAGAGTGGCCCATTACAACTGTCAGAGTGGGGGGATTTGTATGATGTTAATTATTTTGGCTTATGATGAGTTCACTGTGTGCACTGTTGTTTGACTGGTGTCAAAGGGAGGACAAAGAGGACTGTGAATCTGCTTTCTTTTAAAAACTTAATGAAAAAGCATTCAATTAACTTTTTCTCTTCTCTTTGTTCAGGACACCCCTTTTCACATATATCTATTCCCCCTTCAAAGTACCCTTTAAAAACAGCTGGAGTGCTTTAAGATGTTCTCAAGCACCCGGTGAGTATGAGACAGCTAATTGGTCAGCTCTTGCTGATCTTTTATCACCAACAGAACAAGCATCAAACAAAATCAAATCAAATAAGAGAAAAACAAACATCAAGCAGCAAGCTGAAATCATGGGGTATGTAGAAAGGAAAGCAGCAGCACAGGGACTCAGCCGGTGCTTGCAGGTGGCTAATGGCTAAAGCAGTCTGGACTCTGGAGTCATATTGATACCGTTTACAGGCCCAGCTGTGCAAATGACAGCTAAGTTAATTAGCCCATGCCGAGCTTTTACGCTAAGCCAAAACATTTAGTAAGGTGAATATTTCATATTGATTTGAATGGATTTGCTAAGATTGTATTTGGTTCGTATCAAATTCCAGTTTGTCAAATATCACATTTGAAGAATGTCAAATTAAATAGCTAATGAAATTGATAGAAACAAGAAGTGAAATTATTTAAGTATCATGTTAAGTTTAAACGCTTGGTTCAGCCAAAAAAAATAAAATTCTGTCATCATTTACTCACCCTCACGTACTTCCAAACCCATAAGACTACATGGCTAATCTTCAAAACACAAATTAAGATATTTTTCACATAAAAACAAATAAAAGCAGACGCATACACAGTGCACAGTGCACATCAAATATGGTAAAAATGCTTGATGCATGAGAAACAGCAATGTTTGTTCTCGGGCATCAAACAGCTTCGATATGTGTCTATTAATGTTCATAAGCCTAAAATAACAAGTTAATCATATAAAGTGATAGTGTCTCTTCAGATGACCATCCGACCTAAATTCGATAGTTTCTAAATCCTTAAATGATTTAAGTTTAGCAATGGCGCTAAGCTGGAAAACGCCACCACCAGTGACCACAGAATTTGTTTGGCAAATTTAAAAAGTTTAATCAAATATGACAACAATCTTAAGTTTATATATTTTAGTAATTATAATATATTTATAAACTAAATTCTTGGAGCAGAGTTTAACAATATTTTCTTCTCGCTAAGAGCAGATTTATTTATGTAAACTGCAGAATAAATACCTCCAATAATTAATTAACGATTCAGTAATATAAAAAGGAAAATAATTAAAACACGGGGATAATAACAATAATTTATCACAATTCAGTAACAAATGCCATGAAACTAAACACTGATGAGCAGATTCAACTGAAATTAAGTTTTCACAGTTGTATTCTTATCAAAATTGTTGAGCCAGATGGAATGTTCTGCTCAATAGCTTCATTTTAAAGAGGTTTGAACAGGTCTCTCACAGTGCCAACATGTGTGTGGTCAGACATATGATACCTATACAAACACATACACACATGGGACATATTAGGATGAATTAAAGGATTACTTCACTCAAAAATGAAAAGTTTGTCATCGTTCACTCACCCTCATGTTGTTCCAAACCTGTATTATTAGGCAGAATCGGGTGTAGTTGGCATTTTAGCTATGGAGGGACAAGACGGCCATTTCCTTTTTTTGAATGCCATTCAAAAATAAATAAATCAGTAACCCATCCCCAGCAGCATATGGCAAAAATAAACACAAAAACACTGTATGTTTAAAAACCATTAAATGTTTTTTGGAAACTAGATTCCAAAAATCATGTTTAATTGCCAAAGTCATAGCGAAGGACAACACAATACAAAATCCTGAAGAGAGATCCAATCAGATTAGTCTACGGGCCGAGTCCCTCACATTACTTATCATAATACTTTAGTAGTTCACTCACTCTTTAATTTTTTTTAACTTTTTTTTTACTTCTAATGAGTGTTTTTTTTATATATTCCTACATTTTAGTGTTATAGACAGTATATTTCTACATTAAATGAAACGAAACCTCGGTTCTTTCTAGAAGAGGGAACGAGTATTGCGTAAGTTGCTTACGCTACGGAGGTAAAGTCATCTTTTCTCGAGATATTGAAGCCAAAAATTATCCTTAATTTTGTATTTATTGTCAACGCGTTGCAGCAGCTAGCAGACCTAGAGCGAGCTAACTAGCGCGCTCATTGGCTGCTCTGCGGCAACTGCAGCAGCCTACCACTGAGCCCTTCGTGACGTCGCGCCCCCACGCGTCATAGCCCGCCAGAATGGGCGCGGCTTAGCGTATAAAAGGACGGGCTCGGGAGCTGGCGAGACCAGCTCGAGGCACGAGCACGGCAGGTTACGCAATACTCGTTCCCTCTTCTAGAGAGAACCGAGGTTACGTTAGTAACCGAGTACGTTCTCTTACAAGAGGTTCTCTCGTATTGCGTAAGTTGCTTACGCTACGGGAACCCCTTGTCAACGCCGTGCGCGCCAAGCATCATCCACATATGGTCCCAGGGGCACACCCGGGGAACACAGATTAGTGGGAATAAGACGGCCAACTTGAGTGGGCCAGTACATGTACGTAAGCACACAGTGTCATGTGGCAGGGAATACAGAGCGGCACAGCCGGTCCATACTGAAATGGGAATATCTACCCTTATAGCGCAGCTCAACCAGGGGAGCTAGGATTAATGTGAGAGTAGCCTGCGCACGAACGAATCTGAGCAGAACATACTCGTAATTTAGACTGACAAAAGTCTAGCTTGCAGGGCAGGAACTTCTAGGTTATAAAACCTAACAAATGTAGACGGGAAGGCCCAGCCTGCCACCATACAAATGTCGTGAATAGAAATCCCGCTGAACCAAGCCCACGAAGAGGCCATGCCTCTAATGGAATGAGCCCTGACGCCCAAGGGGCATTGCAGGTCTTTAGACGCTGCTGCTGCGATAGCGTCCACAATCCACCTGGACAGACTCTGTTTCGAGGTGGCGAGGCCCCTGGCGCGCCCACTGAACGAAACGAAGAGCTGCTCTGAGCGCCTGAAGGTGGCGGAGCGCGTGACGTAAACCCTTAACGCCCTAACAGGGCAAAGGAGGTTAACATCGACTTCGCTACCGGATCCCGGTAGGGCCGATAATGTAATAACCTGCGCTCTGAAGGGAGTGCCAAGCACTTCGGGGACATAACCATGACTCGGCTTGAGGATGACTTTAGAGTCATTAGGTCCAAACTCGAGACACGCGGCATTAAAAGATAACGCGTGTAAGTCACCCACACGCTTGACTGATGACAGGGCTATCAGAAAAGCGGTTTTGAGCGAAAGGTATTTCAGATCCACGGTCTGTAAAGGTTCAAAGGGATGTGCTTTCATAGTCTCCAGGACTATAGAAAGATCCCAAATAGGAACCGACGGGGGTCGCGGGGGATTCATCCTCCTGGCTCCTCTAAGGAAGCTGATGACGAACTCGTTCCTTCCTATTGACTGGCCGCGCGTCGACTCTGCGAACGCCGCAATGGCCGCAACATACACTTTGAGCATGGAGGGGGTCCTGCCCTTATCTAGTAGCTCTTGAAGGGAACAAAGCACCCCAGAGACCCCACAGGTTTATGGGTCTAGGCTTTTGTCAGCGCACCAGCTAGTAAACACAGACCATTTAGACGCGTAGAGCCTTCTCGTAGAAGGAGCTCTAGACTGCGTGAGCGTGTTCACAACCCCTTCTGGCAGGACAACGGGTATCCGTTGATTATCCATGCATGCAGAGACCAGCGCTCTGGATGAGGATGCCAAATCGAGCCGCTGGCTTGAGAGAGGAGATCCCTTCTCACCGGAATCGGCCATGGGGCTAAGTCCATCAGCCGCATCAGCTCCGGGAACCAAATTTGGTTCTCCCATCGCGGGGCTATGAGGAGCACCGAGTGGCCAGTCTCCCTGATTCTCCTGATTACCTGTGGTAACAGCGAGATCGGGGGAAAAGCATACAGTGGGCAGCTGGGCCATGCTTGGGCCAGCGCGTCCTCGTTCTTCGAAAAGAACATTGGGCAATGAGCGTTGTCTTTTGACGCAAATAGGTCGACTTTCGCTTTGCCGAAAAAGCGCCACAGCAGCTGGACTGTTTGAGAATGCAGGGACCATTCTCCCGGAGGGACGTTGTCCCTGGACAGTCTGTCTGGACCGTCGTTCAGGCGACCAGGCACATGCGCGGCTCTCAGCGAGAGCAGGGAGTGCTGAGCCCAAACGAGGAGGAGTTCCACCAGAGCTTTGGGATTTTTGGATCTGATACCGACCTGGCGATTTCCGTAGGCCACCACTGACATATTGTCCGTGCGAACCAGTACATGGTGGCCCCGCAGGCATGGGAGGAAGTGCCTCGGCCCAGGCAGAGAGCGCAGATCAAGTGGCGGTCTCCATCGCTGAGCGGGGCTCTGCAAGAGCCACAGGAAAAACGAGGCATTTTGATAAAAACGCCTCGCGCTCTTTTAGAAGAGAGAGTGTGTGTCGCAGCAGCGAACACGCACTGGCAGATAAAGGATAATGACGCCGGATAGCGTAGCAGGTACGGATGGCTGAAGGCGGCGAGAAATCGTCCGGCTTCCTCAGGCGCTGTCCTAAGCTTGCTCTGTCGCTTGCTTCAACGGCGGCGGCTTCTCTCAAAGATCCAGCAATGCGGAGAGCTTCGCTGAAGAGATGAAAATCAGGTAAGCAGCTCCCGAGCCCGTCCTTTTATACACTAGGCCGCGCCCATTCTGGCGGGCTATGACGCGTGGGGGCGCGACGTCACGCAGGGCTCAGTGGTAGGCTGCTGCAGTTGCCGCAGAGCAGCTAATGAGCGCGCTAGTTAGCTCGCTCTAGGTCTGCTAGCTGCTGCAACGCGTTGACAACAAATACAAAATTAAGGATTATTTTTGGCTTCAATATCTCGAGAAAAGATGACTTTACCCCCGTAGCGTAAGCAACTTACGCAATACGAGAGAACCTCTCGTAAGAGAACTTAAAATGAAAACGTATCTATTGGTGTTATCTCTTATATATCCCCATAATATCTCTTATTTTAATTTTATTTTAGTATTTTATGGTGAATAATTCTTTTAATAAATCCAAGGAACAGCAAATATACAGTGCCCTCCACTAATATTGGCACCCTTGGTAAATATGAGCAAATGCGGCTGTGAAAATAAATCTGCATTGTTTATCCTTTTTATCTTTCATTCAAATAATTCACAAAATTCTAACCTTTCATTGAAGTAAAATAATTGAAAGTTGGGAGAAACTCACATTATGAAATAAATGTTTTCCATTATCTGCGAAAACAACTAAAAACGGTGTTAGTGGAAAAAAACGTTGCAACGTGATCTCATTTACATTTACTTATGTTTTATACACACAGAAACGTATAATACTGACGTATTTAAAGCTATAAAACGTAAAATATTTACGTATTGACGGCACAAAAATGTAAATTATTTACGTATGAACAACTCTACCGACGTACAAATTTGAACATATTCCTATTTATGCATATAAAAAAAGTGCCATTAATGTTTTGACTCTATTGTATTCAATTGTCTTATCAATTATGTTTTCAGTTGCATTTATTAAATGTAGTTTACTAATTTAAGAAATAATAACATTTCACTCTGTTCGTGCCTTCTGCTGCAAACTCGTTTCGGAGGATTAGCCTACATGATGTTAAACAAGACTACACTTTAAAACCTTAAAAATACCTTCTTTAATCGTTTAACCATTTTGTAATATTTAGTTTATTTACCGTGAGACACAAAAGGTGTTTTCTCCTATAGAACCATAATACAACAAAACACATAATACACCCAAATATTATTTGTACATTGGAATATTCTTGATCACTCTAGCATCATCAGCTGCGCTCAGAAGATCTGGCCTAATGTTGTTGAAGTTTGGTTATTTAAGAAATTCATAAATAATAATAAAGCAAGATGCCCTGTTGAAATATGTGAGATGTATGGTTTATTTAAACTGCAATGGAAAAGCAAAACAATTGTGACAGATGTAAAGGAGGAGGAGAATTTACACGTGCGTCAGGTTTCTCGACTTCCACATAGGATACACCTGTGCATCCTCACTCATAGCTCCTCTGGAAACTTCCTCACTCCTCGCTCCTCGATTCCTCGCGGTGCAATTAGAGAATTGAGATGTCCTTCAACATGGCCAACTTTGATCAGTTTCAGGGTCACAGGCTGGAGGAGGGAGAAGCGAGGAAATGAGGAAGCATCAAATTGATTATTGAGATGCACTCCCTGTGTTTCCTGAGTTCATTGTTCGGTGTCATCAATGTTTAATGGTTGTAATATCTGTTTCCCTGAGTTTTCCCTTGGATTAAAGACTGTATCGTATTCTCCTGTGTTGTGCGCTCTGTGCACACAGCCACCTGTGACAACAATATATAATATTAGTTTGTACTAATAGTAAGTTTAGTTTGTACTATTGTTCAAGAATCAGGTATCTCTCGCTCTGTCTTGGAGTTCACAAACTAGGAGAAGCACTCTTTTTCTTTCAAATCTCTCCTTCCCTACAGTTGTATTTTGTCCTGCTGTAAAGCCGCTAAAAACAGTTATGAATAATCCAGTGTCATTACAGAGCACTTTTACTACAGCTTCCCAGCCCCTGTTACACAGCTCTGGTAAAGGGCTTTAATCCGTCTGCCATGGTAGAGCAGTCTACGGAACAGGTGCACCGCTGGACACACAAACTCCCCCTCACACACACATACAGCTCTAAACACTATATCTGTATGCACTTTAGAGAGGACAAAAGGGACAGAGTGAGACACGAGTGGCCATTGAATTTTGTGTTGCGTCAACATGAGATGACATTTACAGTGTCTTCCAAAAGTCTTCCTCTCTCTCTCTTTCTTGAATTCTCTCTTTCAAGCTCTCTGTATTTCTCCCTCTCCTGCAACATGCCTACAGGGTTTTGAGGACAATGGCGCTCTTCTACTTCAAGTAGCTTCAAAGGCTTAGCTACAGCAAGCAGGCGTCTGTGACTTCCTCTGAAGTGCCTCGCTATAATATATCATATCTAGATGTCCCCAGAGTGCCGGCCAGGCCTGCAGTCTGGAACAGAACCAGAACCATACAGGGGTCTCTGCCATTCCTCATAAAGCACTTTATAATCATTCTGATGCCATCATTATGGTGGCCCAGTAGTGCACAACACACCGAAATTTAAAAAGCAAACATAAGTTCTAGGGCTGCACAATATATAGAAATTATCGAAATATCGCAAATGTAGGCCTATATATCGCAATATGCATATCGCAACAGCTTGCAATAACTGGGGTCATGAACAAAAGACAAAGAGAAAATCACTCACTGCTCTTGGCTGAATAACTTTTGTAGCTTTAATAAGAGTCAGTATATATTTAAAACTAAGCAGTGTTTTATTTTTACATTTGATAATTCAGTTTCTGTTGTTAAATAAACCTAATGTAGTATAACCTGAAACCCTGAACCCCGTGGTTTACACTGATGTTAAAATAACACTTCTTATGCTACAGTACACTGCTGTTCACTTTCAGAAGTTGTAGGGATGTTTTCTTGTCACAAAAAGAATTTGAAACACATATGTAGGTTAATAAATATATTTTAAAGATAATTGAAGTTTATTTTACACACTTTAAGCATTATCATATCGCATATCCAATATCGCATTATTTAATGAGTTATCGCATATCACATTTTTCGTGCAGCCCTAAGAAGTTCACAATACAACGATATTAAAATGTACAACACAACGGAAATAAACCACAATACAACGAAATAAAGCCGCAACACAACGGAAATGCTCCCGACCACTATTAGTGGGGTAATTTACGAGATACATCATAGGATCCATTAGCACCTGCACTAAGCCATCCGGTTGATATTTCTAAATAAGCTTTAATAATGTTCGACCAAGGAAAAAAAGGCTTCTGGGTGGGTGTTTGGCTCGAGGTCATTGTGCAAAGGACCCTAGGTATTTTACTCCGAACCATCCCTTTAATTTAAACATTAATTAAAACATGGTGGCTGGTGGTGAGCAGAGTAGCCTACTATATTTTATATGGAATTGGCACATAATGTAACCATAACCAACACCATTGTTCTCTATAACCCTGTACCGTACATTACATTTAAATAGTAATCTCGGTTGGTTCTTAACCAGGGATCATCATTGTTTTAGAAAGTGCTAGCTTTGAAAGCATGAGATCCCACCCTCCCTTCACAGCGTCCCCAAAGCCACGCCTCCTCCAAAACACATGAGCACCATGGACTGATGGTGGATGAACACACACAGCCAGAGTCTGCAAAGCGTCACGAGAGACGCTCTTAAATTATCTCTGTCTCAAAGCACATACTATTACAATAATAAGGAACGTAAACAACTTACAGAGAGCTCTTTCTTGTACCAACTGACTGCTGCAGTTTCATTTCGGTGTTGATAGTGTTGACATAGAAACGCATAAATCCAACTCTGAGGATGTGAACAGCTCCGAGTAGAACGTCACAGGTTGACTTCTTGTAATTGCGGTTACAACATGGTGTGAACGCAGCAAAAGCCCGTTGTTTTGGTTCAGGAGAAACTATAAAATGCTGCTGCAGTTTGTTTGTGGTGCTCGATGACTGTCTACAACTCTGCATATTCTTACGGAATGCGCTGATGACATGTGTTGTCTGCTGCGCGGCGGAGGTATTGAAAAACATGTTGACAGACAGGTAGGACATTGTCTCATTGTGTTTGGACCATAGCTTCGAATATTGTCTTGCGGTTCACATTAAGGTTCCAAAACTAAAATATCATGATGATTAAGGATAAAAGGCTAAACTGTCACAGGGACAAAACAAATTTTGTTTAAGAAATACAGTTCCATGACCAAAGAGAAATATTGATGGTTGGTACATTTTCTCAGTTGACCCACCATGGCAGGTGTGGCAAGTTCACTTCAGAGCCTGTCTCCATACGTAAGAAATAATAGATCAAATTTATTAACATTTATATCATTTTTGCATTGTGTGGAATGTGCATCCACAATCAGATAGCAATCTCATCGATCAGGATGCATGAAGTGACTAAGTTTAGCCTTCAGTGGTTTTGAAAGCTTTGAAATCAGGATACAAACAAACAGAAGATGTGAGCCTGAGACAGAGCAGGAAGCAGAACTCATTCTCTCTTCTACCCTTCTGTATATGTATACCACGTACGTTCTTTTCCTTCCTTCATCTTTTTCTTACTCTGTCTAGTGCTTCCGTCTTTAAACATTGCTCATTTGAAAGGGAGATTCATCAAAGATGGAATTTCAGTCCAATTTGTCTTCAAAAGAAGGTAAAGTCTCTCATTATGTGGGCTGTTCCCCTTCTTTCCCATTAGAAGGGCTGAGAGAAAGAGAGAGAGAGAGACAGACAGACAGAGAGAGACGTGTTAGTCATGGCCACTTATCTAGCAACCTTATGAGCGCAGGATTAAAAGATGAAAGAAGAGAGAAGGGTTAGTGTTATAGAGAATGTAAGCTGTTCTTGAGCCCTACAGACTCAGCCTTTAACTCTTTCACAACATATCCAAACCTCTCACTGTCCTGACCAGTGGCACCAAAAAGAAGAATTAGTGAAAGTGTTGACTGGATTCTTCCCAGTGATGATTCAGCGGGTCTGCACTGATACTCTGCTTTTAACACACATAAGCAGCACATGGACATTTGACAGAAAATTTAAAGGTTGACACGTCCTGTGGTGTGACATGCAATACTTCATCGAACTATTTAAAAAATGTCAATTACATTTTTTTTTATTTTACAAATATATATAGAATTATTCACAGGACAGAACTATTTTAAAATGAACTAGCAAAGGCACAAAAGTGGTTTTAAAATCTTTAAGGAAATGGTAACCAGCACCTAACACTTTCCATTATATATTCACATCAACTTCACAAAAAGGTCATTGACATGTTACAAAAAGTATTTGGAGACTTAAGCTACACATACATTTATGAATATCTTTACATTATATAACAAAATATCAAACAAAGTGTCATTTATTTTAAATATGTACAACACACCTTTCAAGTAAACCTTTTAGCAAGTTCATATTAGGTTTCAAAACTGAGACAAAACATATTTGAAAATAATTTGGTTGTATGTTCATGGTTAATATGACAACTATTCCTGTGATTGCTCTGAACTTAAGGGGAACTGACTTTATTATAGACTAAAAATCACCTTAGATCACCTTAAATCACCACAAGTAATTGCAAAAAAATAAAAATAAAAAATACATTTAATGTATTTTAAGGGACTTACATATCCAAAAGTGTCCAAATACTATATGTGCCGTCTGCTCATATTTAGGGTTTCCGTTCCTTGAGTCGTTCTCAGTTAGGATTTAATGGTTTGGTATGAAAAATTTGCCTTTGATGACTTACACAAGTTGCAACTTAGCCTAATTTTAATGTAAATGGACTCTAAGTTACAACTTACACACTACTAAACATTTTTGTGTTGCACCATTAAATTTAGCTGAAGTGATAAACTAAATATTTAGGGAAGCCTCTGATCAGGAGTAGCCTAACAGTTGAAATAAAATAGCAGACAGACGCACTGTATCAATAAGCTCTTGTTTTACCCAACAGACCTTAATTCTTTAGACAATTCTTTAGGCATTTAGATAATGCTGACATTTACACTCGCTTACATTTTAAGAGAGAGAACATTATGGGAAAAAGATCACTTTGTTAGCGGCTCTTTAACACATACCCGTCCCAAACAGCGCACTGCTGTGTGCATCGCTCAGTGTTGTGCAATTTTTGTATCAGTAGTTGTCACACGTTTGGCTGCGTGAGGCACGTCGAAGCAGACTCAGATGACAGGATGAAGTGACAACAACAATTTAATATAAACAGAAACGTAATATATTTAACAGAGACGGTGACTAACAGGTGACCGTGACAGTACTCCCCCCTCCCGATAGGCGCGTCGGCCATTGTGGCTTTTCCATCCAATCCCGGTTCGGCCACTCTGGCCGGGGACTTAAGTGCTGCGTTCCAGTCCACTTTTAGACACGCACTTGCGAACTTCCCTAAGCACTTCCCCTTGGGGGAATCCCTGCCGCCATTTTGAAGTGCGTTCCACTTCGTGAAGTGGATGAGGGAAGTTTATATGGACAGACCCTCGTTCCCTCGATTTTGACCGAGGGAGCGAGTCTGCTTCAAATGTACACTTCAGGCACCTATATGTCCCACAATGCAGTACGACTGTGACGTCACCACAAAACTCATCTAATCACCACCACAACAGACAACTCTATGATATATTAATAATATATATTTTTAATTTAAAACAACCCAAACACACCTATAAACATTTGGATGCTGCATTAAACAAATTCTTAAAGGGAAAATTTTTTTTTAAATAATAAATCAACTCTACAGCTGATTCCAAGTGATCAAGGGCTTAGGACGTTCCAATTCAGCCCATTGCAGTTTCCGCCAGTAGTGAGCACTCGCAATGACGTACATCCGAGTGAACGAGACGGAGGGAAGTTTGCGAGTGAAGGGCATGACAATTTTGGACTGGAACGCAGCCATAGTCCTTGGGGCAGGAACCGGTCGAGGGACAGGAACAGGTCTTCGGACAGGAACGGGTCTACAAGTTGAGGGCTCAGGCGATGAGGTGGCGGCCATCTTGGCTGAGGGCTCAGGCGGGCGGCCATCTTGGAACGAGACTCTGGCGTGGCAGCGTATAACTTGACTGAGGGCTCCAGGGTTGTAGCTGATGATATAAATCGGGCTGGACATCACGATCTGCAGGCAGGGTATTGATGAGGAGGGCAGGTGATGGTGGTTGAGCGGCAATGTCATCATCAGCCTCACTCACAGTGAAGGCTGAGCCGCTGAACAATAGCACATGGTCCAGATATTGGGCAAACGTGCCTGGGATTGCTGCCGCTGGAGCTTGCTGGTACAGATACGAGTCCAATTTTCCAGGAATTTAATATAAACAGAAACGTACCAAAACTACAACTCAGTGTTGACGTGAACAATGAGGAAATAGAAAGACAAGGTGACAACAGCTGAACATTGTGAGTGATGATGATCGCTGGCAGGTGCGGGTAATGGTGAAGTGAGTGCAGGTGTGAGCCGGAGAGGATGATGGGACATGTAGTGAAGACAGTGACTAACAGGTGACCGTGACAGTAGTCCTATTTATTTATTGATCCTTATTAACTTCGTTCCAAATACAGTTTCTGAATGTTATTTACATACAAAACACTTATGTTATTCATGAGTACCCTTACGAAAAATAGTTTATTCAAGTGTAGCCTACTTTTAGTATAGGTTAGCCTAGCTTACTTCTTTTAAACTAAAAATAAGAAAGTATGCTTTCAGTCTACTTTTTTTTTTTTTTTTTTTGAGATATAGGCTACTTAAAAAGTATAATTAGGTATTCTACACTGTAAAAAATAAAAGGTGCCTGGAGGAACCTTTTGGGGTTCTTCACTTTGCCACACCGGCGGACCCGTCTGTAGATCCTCTATAGGCACCGTGTGTAAATATATTCGTGCAAGAAAAAAAGAGCATCTAAAGTGATTGTAAACAGTTGGGTGAAATTATCATTATATTAGTGACATTAGCCTCATATAGGCCTGTCGTTAATGTTAATTAAACAACAAATGAAAAAGAAAATAATTCAATTGTTATTGACTGAATATCTTTCATAGCTTTATTAAGAATCTGTTTATATGTAATTCATACAGCGCAGTTCATACTGTATATTGTGTTAAAGGCATGGTAGGCAGGATTTTTCTAAAAAACTTTTCCCCAAATTTGTTTAAACTGTCTTTATATACCAATACATAATTAAAATGTAATTACTCTGAAAAAGAGAGTATAAAAATCGAGTGTCTGTAGTCCTCTCAGGGCTGCAATAAACACAGCTACTTATTCCATTCACTCCAACCCCCTCCCTTCTGGGCTCTTTCCAAAGCCACGCCCCCAAAACACATGAACGCGCGATGCCGACCGCTCAGCTGGAGGACGCGTTTACCAGCGCCGAGCGGAGAGAAGCGCAGTGCATGTAGTGACATCACGTCAGAATCACATGTAATAACATACCTAACTTTATCATTATGAATATAAACAACTAATGGCTGTTAGTACTCACTATCAAGCTAGCATATCGATAAAGTTTAAAATATATTGAGTTTGATTCAGTAACGAGCTAGTAACATAAGGCAAAGCTAAAAACAGGTTGCATTGATACACGTTTTCCCATTACCATCAGTTACACTGTGATGAAGGTGAATTTCGTGTAAGATTCATAACATATACAGTGTTTTGCATGTAAGAGCTTCCACGATGAAAGCACTGTTGGCTCTGATGAGGACTAACGTTACACTCCGGAGACAATTAGCCTACCTTTCTATCTTACTAGTTCCTTTTTTTGCCTTGTTTGCCTTCGCTGACTGTATATGCAGGTACTGGGAATTTTGACTGCTCTTTCTCTGCCATAATTGTGATTCTTCCTAACTTCCGTGCCTCTTCCACTCCTCGAGTCAAACGGGTGCGCGCATGTGGGCAGCTCCTGTAGCAGCAGGGGTGGTAGCCATGGTAGCGAGGGAGAGTGACAGTCGCCCAGCCAATCATTTCATTCGTTCCGGATGGAAATAAGTAGCTGTGTTTATTGCAGCCCTGAGAGGACTACAGACACTCGATTTTTATACTCTCTTTTTTGGAGTACTAACATTTTAATTATGTATTGGTATATAAAGACAGTTTAAACAAATTTGGGGAAAAGTTTTTAAGAAAAATCCTGCCTACCCTGCCTTTAAGGGAGGCCCATTGTCTTTGACTTTGAAAACCCTTGGTGTAGCCTACAATTATGCAAAGACACAATTCGATTACACATCGAAGGAGAGAGAAGCACTGAGACCAGAGTGATCTGTGAGGTGTGGAGTCATTATAGTAATGTGCTCTATATGCATTTTAGCTATAGAAATGATCAGAGGACAAAGAGTAAAGACAGATAACAGGAGGAAACAGAAAACAACCCACAAAAAACAACAGAATAAGAAAACAAGAATAGCAATGCGAGGAAGGAATGTGCTTGTTATTATTATTTTTTACAATAAATAAATAAATAACTTTAAAGGTCCAGCTGACCTTAGCAGCAGAAGGATTATATTTCGTGACAAGGTCAGCTGGAGAAGGATTACTTTACCGCTCTGTGTTCTTGAATGTGGCGTGGGGGCATGTTTGAGCGGGAGGCATTCTCTAAACAATGCTGAAGCTTTTGAAGTGCTTCATCTTTTCATCTGTTTCAGCAGCCTATTTAAGCTCTGAAAAGTGAGAATGACGGGGGAAGAGAAAGAGAGGCTGTGTGGAGTAGATGAACTATGGTCAAATAACCTGTCAATTATGTTCAGAAACAGTCATCATAAACTATTCACATGTTCATAAAGATACATTTATTTGGCTTGCTGTCCATGTTGGATGGCTTGAGCACAAGACTCACATGTGTCTAAATTTTATATATAATTAGATAAATCTGCTGCATCTGAAATTTCGAACTCTCTCAGAAAGTCGAAGTGCTCCCAAGTGCTATTCCGCCATACATTATAGCTATCCTTTTTACCCGCTTAGAAAAGCGCCACGTTTTATTTTATGTCACCATACTTGGTCGTGTAACTATACTCATGTAACTGTATTTAAATAGGGAAAACGAGGAGGTGTTTGGTCGCTTCTAACTTCATCTCTGTTTGGATCCTAATGAATGAACTGGGCTAAGCTAAGTGCTTTCAAAGTGTTGCCGCGCGCCAGAGCGATTGATTGCACGCACTGAGACGAGAGAGGTATCAACTCGTCTTAGTTAAAGGACAATTCCGGTGAAAAATGAACTTAGGGGTAATTAACACATGGTTACCGAGTCGATCGTTCCCTGGGATGCGTTTTCATGAAAATCGAATGTAAAGAGTTTTATCTTAAAAAACAGATTATCTTATAACGCTAGTATATGGGGCACAGAGTAAGTAAAAGTAAATTGCTAGTTAATACCACTAACAAGGCTCAAAATAGCCTCACACTAACACGGTAATGAGGGTCCCTACATGCAAACCGAAGCATTGAGAACTTTGTAAGTGTACAGACAGTTTAATAAGAAGATAATTTATAAAGACAGTACATTACGCGTTTACAGAGAGGATCCATCTTGGAAAACAGTCTCGACTAATCGAGTCACGAACGCCGTGCTAAGTGAGCTGGTCGATAGGAATTACGTTTGTGAAATCTAACGTAGCACGGCGTTCGTGACTCGATTAGTCGAGACTGTTTTCCAAGATGGATCCTCTCTGTAAACGCGTAATGTACTGTCTTTATAAATTATCTTCTTATTAAACTGTCTGTACACTTACAAAGTTCTCAATGCTTCGGTTTGCATGTAGGGACCCTCATTACCGTGTTAGTGTGAGGCTATTTTGAGCCTTGTTAGTGGTATTAACTAGCAATTTACTTTTACTTACTCTGTGCCCCATATACTAGCGTTATAAGATAATCTGTTTTTTAAGATAAAACTCTTTACATTCGATTTCCATGAAAACGCATCCCAGGGAACGATCGACTCGGTAACCATGTGTTAATTACCCCTAGGTTCATTTTTCACCGGAATTGTCCTTTAAGGGAATAACATAGTTTAATATGAAAAAACGGTGGAGTGTTCCTTTAAGGTTCCTTAAAGAACCATGCTTTGAAAGTGCTATAGGACCTTAATGATGTTATAAATAACCTTTTCAATTATATTCATTTTCATTAATATTAGTATATTAGTATCTTCATATTATTAATAATACTATTTAATAATAATTTATTCATTTATTAATATTGTTTTTTTTAGCCCTCTATCTGCCTGGTCTTATATCTTCTTGCCTCTATTTGGGTTTTACATTTTTTTTTAAACAGCATGTTGTGTCAACTAGGCACTTTTATTTTTTATTGACATGGCAGATTGTAGCAAAAATGGCAGTGCTCTAACAACAGAGGTTAGATGAATACATTAATAAATAACAATCGACACTGAACACGAGATGTAATTTAGACCAAGTTCTAGTGAAATATCTTCACAATCGTCTATGATGTCTTTACGTCCTTCATTATATGTGTATTCTGAGTGGCAGTTTCTCTCTGCAGATGATGAGGTTATGGTACAACACACATTGTGTATCTTACATTTGATTATGTAAAAACAATTATGTTCATGAAGGCCAAAATTAGCAAAAATGGACAGTATGAGCCCTTTACCATGTTAAAAGGGAAAAGTGATATAAAGTCATGGTATAGCTTTAATGTTTTTTTTTGTGACTGGGTATTTTTAGGCATAAAGTAAAAAAATTAAATAATAATCTAACAAAATGGATCATATCTCTGTTACTTACTTTGTGGAGAAGAGAAGATGAGTATCCTTAACTGAACAGAGCTGCTAAGACTTAAATGTTCTGTTAAAGTAAAAAGAGAAAAAGACATGATTGTTAGGAAATGATTGTTACAATTTTTATATTGGTATAATTTATAGACATTTTAAGAAATAAATAATTTACCTGTTGAGAGTATGTTGACAGTCTGTGTAGTAACTGTAGTTAGCTGAGCTTCAGAAAATCATGAGGAGGCTTTGACAGTAACAGATTAGATTAGAAAAACAAAAAGGTGGGAATAAAGAGCCCTAAATTCTAACACAAAGAACCATTTCAGCATATAAAGGGTTCTTCAGGATAATACGGTACTTAATAGAACTGTTTTACTATGTGTAAAGAACCATCTTTTTTTTAGAGTGTGTTGTGACCTACATCATCAGTTACGTCTCTTCCCCTCCATTCACAACCCCTCTTGCAGAGCCTCATGGGATAGCAAAGTGTCCATCAGATGCACAGAAGTTATCCGGGTACTTTTCACCTTCTGTTTTATAAATACTATATTATTATTATTTGTCTGTTGTATGTTCCCATGAAGCAATTATAACCAAACATAAACAGTTTTTAGCACTAACTAGATTTTCATTCACATTTAAGTTTTGTTACTTATGTTTTTATTGTTTAAGTCAGGTGTGAGATGTAGCTGTCCAGAAAATTTCATGTGAAAGGCTATTTCATTCTGTGAGTCGATTAACAAGAAGATTTTTGAAGTGGTCCTCATTGACTGATGTTAATATGTTTACCTGTCCAAGACCATATAGCATCTCACTATAGCACAACTTAACGTCCTACCAAAGCTTCAGATAAATACTTCCTATACGTTCTTTATCGATAGTTCCATGAAGAACCTTTCAAATTCACAGAACCTTTTTACATTGCACCAAGGTTCTTTGGATTATTAAAATGTTCTTCACACTAAGAAAAAACTATACTTTTCAGAACTGATCACTGAAAGGATCTTTGGAGAACGTGAAATGGTTTTTCTATGGCGACGCTGAGAAAACCCATTTATTTTTAAGTATGTACTTCCATCACTTTGCTTGCGACATCTGCTCAAGGCTTAGTAATGGTGAGATCAGGTGAGGTATGCAACTACACTAAACGATAAGAATAAAATAAACATTCACCAAGGACTTAATAAACATTAAGAATATACACCGACAACTCTTTAATATGATGATCAAAGCACATTGATGATCAATGTGCAGGTCAAATATGAGTTTTACTGCCACCGATGCATGAGTGACATCCTCTGTAACACCTTCGTCTGTCTCTCGCATGTTCCATCTTCATCATCTCAATATCATTATACTTGCTTCACTTTCTTTCCATAAAGAGATACCTCTTTCCCTTGCCTCAGCTGGGGTCCTGTGGGGTTGTGAGGAGATTAAAACAAACAGGGTTTAATCAGCGGGTCCTGCTGCAGCACAGGAGCAGTAGACAGAAGGAGCCCTCTCCAGGAGAGCAGCCTGCAATCAAAGACTGCTGCACCCCTCTTCCAGATCCCTATCACAACAACACAAGCAGCAGAAACAATTATTTATTCCTTTTGATGTGGGGTTTTGAAGTTATCCCTCCATCCTTTTTCAGCACCCCCCATCAAACCTCTCACTCGCTCGCTCTTTCTCAATTTCTCTCATCTTCCCCTCCCTTTCCCTCTGTCTGTGTTTTTTTTTTTTTTTTTTTTTTTAAACTAAGGAAACAGGGTCATGCTAGCTTATTTTGAAGAGGGGATTTGTGTTTGAGTGAGCCGAAATCGAGGCGTTGTGTCCCGCCCTGTTGGATCTGTTAGGAAAGATAGACTCTCCTATTCATTCAGCACCAATTAGAGAGAACATGCCTCACTATCAGCTCCTCTGTGCAGTGATCCCTTGCACCGTGTAGTGTGCAGCGTGTCGGATCGGTTTCCTCAAAGAAAGTGGAAAGAAAACCTCTGGAAGTGTATGGCTTTGAAATACGACTGTTTAGACAAAGAATAAATGGTTTAGTAGAACCAGACTCATTAATTCTCTACAGAATTCACTTCTATGGAATATTCAGCACTAGCTCCAGTAGATCGGTTCAGTTGCCTGTAGGTCTCTTGGCCTTGACTGTGACCTTTTGAATGTTCCTGGTAAAATTTAAGTTATTGACAGAATTTGTAGTCCCTCAGAAAAAAAACTTTGTGAGTTACAAAAAGGCACCTAATGGAAGTAAATGGGGCCTATGCTAAAATACAAAGACTAATAAACTTTAATGTTATGCCTGTTAACATGAGATTAGTAAAACAGATTCACTCACTGACCTATCTAATCTCTCAATTTCACTGCCATGAGGACAGCTTGTCTTCTTTCAATTATCTCTAAAATGCCTGATGATGAAAACAGCTCTAAACAAAAGCCGCCTGCTTCGTCTTTACTCGAATCCAGGCATATTATTATCTGCTAATGTATGTCACCCACAGATACTGTAATAAGTAGAAAGTGCTAACAAAAATATGAACTTCATATTTTGACCTTTAAACAAAGACAATGGGACCATTGTAGGTTTAGTACATTAACCATGATTTTTGCTTTTCAAAATAAAATGTGGTAAAAATGTTACCGTAAAATACATTCATTATGCCACCAATATTGCCGTTGGGTTTAACTATGGACCCTGTTCACAGAACATGCAGTAAACTACAGCAGGTTAATGAGAGAGAGAGACAGAGACAGAGACAAATGTGAACACACTGTCTGTCACTTTGGCATGAACATGATGCCTTGTGTCCTTCTCAGCCTCAACGTGACCATAACCAAGAATATTTAAGATCATTTGTTACATGTTCCTTGTGTTTCTTCTTATTTATAAGAGGTTTCACTCTTCAGGACTGATAAAAGTGATGATAGTGATGATGATGTTCATGATGATGATGATGCTCGTGCCGCTGGACCACCTGAGCTAGTCCTCCTTCATACAGCACCAGACTCAGCAGATCCCTCACATGCTCTTTCTCCACTACCGGGCCGGACGTCACGGTCGGCCCCAGAGCCCGATATTGATAATGGTTATTATTACTTTCAGCCAGGTTTGTTAGCATGCATTGTTTTCAGATGCTGGATGTATTACAGGTTCAGTGGGTTCTGCTGTCTCTGGCCATATTGTTTACCTGTTGACACGTGACAACATTTTTAAGCCAGAACAACTGGGAAATGGGGAGAGTGAAAGAAAGTAAAAGTTTCTGTCACAATTTTTTTAAGTCGGCATGAAACGAAAGTATAATTTTCTTGCCTATTGTGATGTATATCTGAAGAAATCAGCAGCTCAAACTAGAAAATCAAATGTAGGGAGGGAGGAATTGATTTTGTCTATCGGGAATTGATTGGATCATTGTTGTTTGCTATTGCTGTGATCTCATGTGAGTGACAGTCTGTGAACACATAAATAAATAAAAAATATATGAAGTGCACGGATAAATCATGTGTAATAAATACTGTAATATGAATTCATGGTGATTTAAGATGATGTGATAAAAAAATCGAACAAAAATCAAATAAATGAAAGAGTTTTTTATTTTATTTCAACACATGTGGCCTTGTCTCTCACAGGAAGGTGGAGTAATGTTGAAGTACTCCACGAAACAGTCCATTTACTAAACTTATCACTTCTTAAATCATCAAGTCTAAATCTGCATTGACAATAAAAGCAGTGAAATATTTCATAGCAACAAAAAATAGCCTTTCGAGCTCCTTTTACAACTCTCTGCACAAAACATCTGCTGAAGCCATCAAAGCTCTCAGCCCTTCTCCAACAAAAGGCTTAAAGGCAAATCCCTTGAGACAGATGACATTAATCATGTTTCAATCGCTTTTTGTTGGGCTTTGATAATTTCTAGTCATTTAATTAGTCTTGACGCAATTCTATATTAACACTCGTGCCCAGCAGACTCGCCGTCTAGTGAATATAACTTGTTCTGGTAAACAGAACGTGATCTTGGCTCATTCATGGACAAAAAAGTGATTATCTTTCACTAGGGGTCTGCTTCACAAATTTACCCTTTATTTAACAAACTGACTTAACAGAATAAACTAACGGCAACATACCCTGTTTAACCGGTAACTGAATATGTCTTAGTGTACCCTTGATCGCTTGTGTCCAACAGTAGCTCTTCATAGTGCCATAAAACACATTAAAAGATCTGTTTCGCATCAAGCCTTCCATTCTCTACTTTTGGCAAGTCACTGAGCAGGGAACACATTTGATCATGCAGTATAATAGGGTTACGTAGCAGAAACTGATCTTTTGGCAGTAGCTTTTGTAGGTTTAACCACTACCCACGTCTGTAAGTCTGAAATAAATCATACAATATGAGCCTATCCATCATGAAATTATATTTCAGCTGGCACCCGTGTTAACCGCACTCCACAGGCAGCGATCCATTCCAAAATAAGTAAACTTGTTGGCACTGGAGTGAGATGGTCCTTAAAATACAGCCTAACCCTATGTTTCTGTGAGTCGTGTGATGTGCTATGGACGCAGCAATGACATCTCACAGGAAACACACAGACTGCAGCTAACTGTTTCAACTCAAGGCTGTAGAAAATATTTCTGAGAAATATTTGACTCACTATGCTAAAACTCCTGCTTGCCTTGATTTTAGAAAGTTTTTAGTCACTTTTTCATTGTAAGCATCATGGGGAATACAGGTTTATGTAACACTGTTCTTTGTACAGTGAAATTCTGAGTAATATAGGATTTAAATTATGATGGATTAATGCAATTATCTCACACGCATGATAATGTCCCTCTGTTCCTGAGTCTGTTATGATTCCTGAAGCCATGGAGTCAAACTCCACAGACAGAGAGAGAGAGAGAGAGAGAGAGAGAGAGAAACCACAGCACCCTTTTTTCAATAAATAAATAATTGCAAAGCTCTTGTGCAAGTGAATTCAAAAGCTACTGTGCTTAATAAAATATTAATTGCCTCGCTCAAATTGTCTTAATATAATGACCAATATTTTAAATGATTAAATCACTTTGTTTAATTAGCAGAAGTGAGTTTTGGTTAATTGTTTACTTAACTCAAAATCAAATTTAGCGGCAACATGCGGTAAAATATTTCATCTGTTGTGTGTTTTTTATAAAGCCTATTTTCTTTTTAATAGCAAACATCGGAGAGACGTGAAGGCCGCAAAGCATTAAACATGAAACCTTTGTGTAAAGTTTCTGCAATTTCAATACAGCCTTGAAGGACAACACAGAGCTTGTAAAGCATTTAATTTCTGTTTTATAAGCAGCTTTATTGTGCCTCTTAGCCTCCCTGCTTCAAATCGCTCTTTAATTAAACTCCAGCTAATTACACAACTCTGGAATGGCTGTTTCTGCTCCCCAGGAATGAGGGGAGTTCCAAGAGCGGCTGTTTATAACTGAACGTCAGCTGACACCCAGAGATTCACTGCTTTCTCTGCATTACAGCCAGTGACTGGCTAGTGGCCAGTAAAACACAGATTTAGATCAACAGGAGTCGAGTGAATTCACCCGACTGTAATTATGTTAGATGAATTTGCTAGGGAGTCGATTACTGTGTAATTAACATAAACGCACACACATAGTCTGCAAACTAGAGGGCTTGAAAACTTTTGGACACCTTCAACTTTGATTCATATTTAAAACTGAGGTAAAGTCAGATGAGGTTAAAGGCTGTCTCACAGTTTCAAGATTCAGTTTAAGACTACTATACAGAGGATCAGCACAAGAAACAGTACCATCAAATAGAAAGAAAGAAAGAAAGAAAGAAAGAAAGAAAGAAAGAAAGAAAGAAAGAAAGAAAGAAAGAAAGAAAGAAAGAAAGAAAGAAAGAAAGAAAGAAAGAAAGAAAGAAAGAAAGAAAAGAATGTTGTTTATTACCACAGAAAATGATTCTGCCTCACAAAGGAAAATGTGCACAATATTACACAATTGAAGTCTGGGATGAATATACAGCACAACATATGTTATATGACTTGCATATTAAAATATGTCACTGCCATTGTTTTGTCTCAAGATGCACACCAATAATGATCAGTTTGTTCTAAGGCACGTTACGTATATAAAAGGCTACTTAAAAGTCCTAATTGAAAGAAGGCCTAATCCTGGCTTAATCAATGCCCTGTCTATGAAACAGACCAATAAATATCATTATTATTTAAATAAATATTTTAAAAATATATATTTATTTTTATAAGATTTAACAAAAAAACGAATAAATAAAATTTAACAGTGCATTTGCTCAATAGGCTACATAGACTATAAAGTTTTTCATTTGATTATTATGTCAAAAGAAAGTATCGGTAATTATTTTCAGTGGTAGCCTAATCCAGAGCATGCCAGAAACAGTCAATACAGTTTAAATTTCATTTTAATTTATTCTACTCTTGGTTTTAAATACAAATAGCATTTGTGGAGTCCTAATCTGTTAAATATTTCAAGCTTAAAGTGTTAAGTTATTTAAGCTTAAAAAAAGAGATATTATTATAGTCTTATTTGATCAAGTATATGTTCCATATCCAAGTTCAAATATGACTGCTGTCATAAATTAAAGCCTGGTGGATGAGAGTTTGTATGTTGTGCGATACTCTCTACAACAACATGTCATTGTGGTCTACTGGTTTGTCTCTTCAATATTGTAGTCTTGGTCATAGAGGAAATCTGTACTGAAGAGTCTGAAAAGTCTTTTTGCTGTATTTGATGTAGTCCTCTCATGCAATGTCAACAAGAAGAAATGTTCTGTTTAGTGATACCTACATTTTTTATTTTGATATGCAGCAACAATTTTAGAGCTTCTCCAGGCATCTTGTGTGGTGTTCACTTATTTAAAGAAGTAGGACTACATGTTCCCTTTTAAGATAGCAATATTAAAAATCCCAAACCATGAAAGCAGAAGACGTGAAGGTGTTTGACAGGCTGCTGTGGGTCCATTCATCTGTCAGATGCTCAGGGGAAATCAACCCCCCTGTATGCTTCCTGTAGAACGTGGTCCACATGCCGTTAACAAGTCCCCTGACTCCAGTTGACAGACAGCCAGAAGGAAAGGTTTAGTAAAGTCAGACAAGTCTATGCTCTACTGAGTATTGCTCACTAATGCTCTATCTGAAGTTATCAGAGAAAATGGATGTCATTAAATGTGATGAATGATGAACCACAAAGTGGGGTTTAATCTTATATTTAAATTTAAAATCAAATGTCTTGATAAACTTCAAATTGCATATAAATGGATAAATAGAACATGAGCAGCATAATCTTAGGGCTAATTCATACTGAACCGACAAATGCTGACCAACACTGACAACCACCAGAGATGTCACTTCTCAGACATCCCATGACCGGAAAAATGCAGATTGAACATGAAAACAAGTGCTGACCAATAGCAACAGACGCTGACAGGGGTAAAACACTGATCCCATGAACAAAACCTGACGTGTTTGTTGCCGTCGGTCGCTGTCTGTCAGTGCAATGTGAATTAGTGGTGCAGTGAGAACCATTCTCAAAACCAATTAAGACACACACACATCATGTAATTTGGCCTTCGTCGCTTGGCGGCGGTTGACTGCATGGATGAGAAAGTAATGACCAGAGTCTTCTGTCTCGTATGGCATGAAGCAGGCTAGCTCCTGACAGACCAGTCCATGTCGTGATATTATCCAACCAGCATATTCTTGGTCTTCCATGACTTCTAAAACCTTCCACTAACCCTGTCATGATGCTGCATTCAATGGTGTCGCCTATTCTCATTACATGACCAAAATAGCGTAACTTGGTCATGTCACACACACACAAAAATCTATTTTATAGTACAAATAAATATATATTTTTATAATATACATATAAGTAAATGTGGATAGGAGCAGGCTTCACTCAATGTGTATACTTGTCAACTTTAAGAGTGCTGGCCTAGATAATTATAATACATAAAGTGGGAGGGAGTACGGAAGCGTATTGCATTCACTTGAGAAAAAAAAAATCTACTCTGTTTTTCTGAATTAACGAGTTAATTATCTCAGAATTACTAGATAATTTTTCATAAAATTTTTTTTTATTCTGTTTTCTGAATTAACGAGTTAATTATCTCAGAATTACGAGATAATTTTTCATGAATAAAAAGTTTTTGCTCTGTTTTTCTGAATTAATGACTTAATTATCTCAGAATTATGAGATAATTTTTCATATTTTTTTATTTTTTATTCTGTTTTTCTGAATTAACGAGTTAATTATCTCAGAATTACGAGATCATTTTTCATGAATAAAAGTTTTTACTCTGTTTTTCTGAATTATTCAGTTAATTATCTCAGAATTCTGAGATAATTAAGTCATTAATTCAGAAAAACAGAGCAATTTTTTTTAAATGAAAAATTATCTCATAATTCTGAGATAATTAAGTCATTAATTCAGAAAAACAGAGCAAATATTTTTATTTAAAGAAAAAATTATCTCATAATTTTGAGATAAGTAAGTCATTAATTCAGAAAAACAGAGCAAAAACTTTTTATTCATGAAAAATTATCTCGTAATTCTGAGATAATTAACTCGTTAATTCAGAAAAACAGAGCAAAAACTTTTTTTTCATGAAAGATTATCTCGTAATTCTGAGATAATTAACTCATTAATTCAGAAAAACAGAGTAGATTTTTTTTTCCTCAAGTGAATGCAATACGCTTCCGTAAGGGAGGCCGCACTATGCATAAATATTTTTTTTTATATATTTTTTTATATAAAAATAAATATATATTTATGCATAGTGCGGCCTCTCTCCCACTTTATATAATATATATAAGAAATTACTTTTAATTTAGCATGGATGTATTAAATTGATCAAAAGTTTTCAATATTGATAATAAGAAATGTTTCTTACTGCTATTATTCATTAGCACATTAGAATGATTTCTGAAGGATCAAGTGACACTGAATACTGCCATAATGACTGCTGAAAATTTTGCCATCATAGGAATAAATTACATATATAATATATTACAAAATATATTAACATAGAAAACAGTTATTTTAAATTGTAATCATATTTAATAAAAAATTACTGTTTCACTGAATTGTTTTAATCAAATTAAAGAGGACCTATTGTGCCCTTTTACAAATTCTTGATTTTGTTTTTGGGATCTACTATAATAGGTTTTCATGCTTGAATGTTCAAAAACACATTATTTTTCACATATTTTACATTATTGCAGCACCTCTCTTCCCAGTCTGTCAGTAACACTCTTTTTAGTTCCAGTCTCTATGATGCCCCTCTTTCTGAAAAAAGCAATGTGCTCTGATTGGTTGGCTGGACCAGTGTGTTGTGATTTGTCATTTGTCAAGCATTTTTCAGAAAAGTCGGCCCTTACCAGACTCCTCCTCCCCCATTATAGTTATAAATGTAAAACAAATATAAAAACCCATTATAGTTCCTTTTTTAATGTCAAATTAAAATAAATGCAACTTTGATGACCATAAGACACTTCTTGCAAAATAATAATAATAATAATAATTTAACTGTAGTCTAAGCTAAACTACTCATTATTTCTGTATAAAAACGTTATGATGCAGATTTTATTCACAAATGTGCATACACATCCTTAGCAAATGAGACCCATGTCAGCTCTGAATTGCCACCTTCATGTCTGTTTAAGAATTAAACATCGTCTTTCACCATACACATACACACTAAAAAAAAATGGTTCTTCAGGGGTTCTTTGCGGTGGTTAAGGTGCTATATAGCACCACTACCATTTAAAGAACCTGTTAAGCCCAGTTTGGTTCTTCAGCGGTTCTTTAGCGGTTCTTTGGGGTGGTTAAGGTGCTATATGGCACCTCTTATGGTTCTACATAGCACCATTTGACAAAGGTAGGTGCTATATGGCACTTAAAGTGGTTCCCCTATGATTACAAGCCAATGAACCACTTTTAGTGCTATTTAGCACCATTTTTGTTTAGAGTGTATACACACAAATGAAATTCTGGAGACTCAGTTTATCTGCTTGTGAATTCTTGAAGAAACATCCTATAAGACATGAAATAATGATAGAAAAGCACAACCCCACTGATTTTCCATTTTCTCTCTGTTTTTATCAGAACAGCCAGTGCTTGCTGTGTGAATGATCCCTTTATCTCAGTTTCATTAGTGTGTATGTGTGCCTGCGCTGCTCTTGGCGGGGACAGAGCGTCGGTTAGACAGTCACTTCCTGGTGTCTGTGATGTTCAGGCAGATTACAGAGATGCTTTGAAGCTTTGGCTCCTCATGTCTCTGGTGACAGAACGAACAGACCCCTGCCTTCTGCTGCCGTACACAGAACCGAGCGGCACACTGACGAAAGGCCCCACGCTGAACCTAAGCCTCTCATCTGCTTTATACGTTTCCTTTCCTTTCGTTCTGTGAACAATAAAGCCACACCTATTCAATCTCAATCCAGGGGCCTTTAGATCCTTTAGAGTGAGGGAAATTACATGCATAATGTGGGATGTCCGACAGAGCTAAAGAGGAAATAATGGCTGGTCAGTAATCTACCTTAACTGCAGCCATCCAGACTTTGGTGTAGACATTTATCAGAATCTTCCACCTTGTTGCATGGTGTAGGGCTCACCAAGAAACTTAAAAGAAAGACACAATGACAAAGAGACTCAATAGGCCGACTCAGACCTGGACAATAAGATGATATTTGATAATCAAGTATTTGATCATCTGCCTCCTAGGAATTAAAGCAGAGCTTTGAGCTTTGAGCAGTAAAATGTCAGTCTGAAAGGTGACGATAACAGCTGAGGGACAAACAGATCTGTCCCCAATAGTAAAAATTCATGAAGCAAGCCGTGTCTTATTTCACACAAAGGAATTTACTCCACACTGGGGTAAGATGACCTGGAGCAAGAAGTCCCCCCCTGGGGTAAACTGCTATCTGTTTTTGTTGAATATATAAAATGTATCAGAAATCATGTTCGATTTTCTTTTGAAGTGTCATTATTGTAAAATACTAAAGGTTCCCACTCTTTTTCAGTGATAATTTTCCAGGACATTTTCAATTTCGCTAAAGCGGAAATAAAAGACAAGGTTCAAGTAATATATTCCTCTAGCCATAAGTCTTTAAAATTCAAACAGTTTATGGCCAAGAAAGGAGCACTGCCGAGACCACATACTATCCAAAGGGGAGGTTAATATGTGAAGAGTACGTCCTATGGACTCACCTAATGGGAGTACTACATAGGGAAGACCATGTGGTGGGCTCCACCTGATAAGGGAGAGACTACCAGCCACAGCGACTGGCGACAAAAAATAACAATACAAACGCAAATAAAGCACACACAAAAAAATCCTTTTAAGTTTAGAAACATTTTGAGTCCTCCCTCCCTTGCCTCACAGTGCTTTGGTCACTGCCTGCTTTCCAATGTTGCTAAGCCTGCAGTTTTGCCGTGGGTTGTTTTTCATGTCCGTGGGTTGAAGCGACAACAATAACGTGATATTTACCCCCCGGAATGTGATTTTTACCAGGGAAACTCCACCAAAAATACTTGGATTTCCCCCCCCAGAACTGATTGGGGTAGTTTTGAGTAGCAATTGGGAGGATTTTGTTGTGAAAACCTGGCAACCCTTACCTCACCAGCACACACAAGTTCGGATATCTCTGTAGGGCCTGTAAGACCAAGGAGAGATCCCAAGAGAGGATGAGGTGTGGTCTTGGGGGATTTAACCTCTGCGCACCTCTCAGTAACCTATAATTAGGTCTGCTTTTCCAGAGACCTGCCACCCACAGTGTGGTGGTTTACTGCTATTGCAGCCATGTACACCTTAAGGGTGGTAGCGGACAAGTGCTTCTCTAGGCTCTCTTGGAGGAAGGAAAGCACTGACCCAACGCCACATCTCCACATCTCCATGGGTCTTCACCTCGGGAAAAACACCATGTAGCGAAAAGGCACCACTTCAAGGCTTATAGTCATGTAGAGGGGGCTCTTGTCTGAGTTATTGTGTCTAGCCCTCTGAATTCCTCCTTGTCCTATCCAAGGAACAGGGCCCGGTTGCATGTAAGCCCTTAAGTTAAGAAAACCCTTAGTTATAAGGTTCAGGGTACTCTTAGTACGTCAGGGTACTCCACCCTCCTACGTTCTTCCGCTCAATTTTCATTTTCCTTCAGTACATCGTCTGGGTTTGCAGTATTCACGTTTTTTTCTCGGTCCAATCAGCAAACAGAGGGAGTGACTGAGAACGATGACGTTGAGGTTGTGTGCTACATTGTAGTTCAGTAATGGCGGTGGAGAAAGATGCGAGCGAAGCCATTAGGTCCGTTGTGGCAATGCTGCCGAATATCCAGATGTTGTGGCCCTCCTCCCCACGGGGTTCGGGAAATGTTTGATTTTCCAGCTTGCGCCGTTATGGTGAATGAGTTGGCTAAGGTGAATGCTAGCAATTGGTTATGGCAGATCCAGGGTGGCTCTGGGCAGATCCAATAGTTTTAAACTTCAAGTAACTGCCTTCAAGGAAATGAATGCTTGTCAATGGGGAGTGGCCAGACTCTCTGTACAAATGAAATGTACGAGAGTCTGGTAGGAGGACCAGGCTAACTCTTCGTGAAACAAGTCCTGAAAATGTATGAAAGAACACATATTACATAGACACTTGATATTTATTCTTATATGATTAGTTAATTGCATTTGATAGATTTTACTTTCAATAAAATATTTGCAATCTATATGAAAAAGGTGTTTTGATGCATGTTCGGCCTGATTTTTTTTGTTGCATTTCCACTGTTCTGACCAGTGTGTGGCGTTTCGAACCTTTCGAAACAGGGAATCATTTTGTGAAGTTGGTTCAACTGATTTTATGCTTTGAAAAAATGACGGGATGGGGGGCTTCTATGATATTAGACTGCGTAGCCTAATAAAAGATAATGCATTTCAAACCTGAACCAAACATATTTTTATTCAAAGATCAACAGTCTGTCATTAGTCTTTAGTCTGCCACAAAAAACAACAACATTAAAATCATGAACTCAAATGTCATTGTGAAAAGAAAAAAAGCCTGTTGTAAGTAACAGTGCATAAATCAGACCTTTCAGTATAGCCTAACGCTAATAAGCTTAAACGAAAATAACGAGATAATTGTGTAGAAGTATTTTTTTGTACGCAGTGCCGCGAACAATCAATCACAATCAATCACTCCTTTACGCGTGCAGCACTGTCCTTGCGGCTGCAGCAACTTGCGCTCTAATAATAGGCAAAATAGGCTACAGAATATTTCGTTCTGTATTGACAGGTGCAATATTTGAAAATCGATCATTTTTTTAAATTACTGTACATTTATATCTGCATTTATGTAAAAACTTAAACTTTCAAACATCAAAATGTCATTTATTAATATGTTTTCATGTCAAAATGACATACAAACATCTTTTCCTACTGGAAACGCTTCCAACACGCTTGCGTGTCGCGTGAAAAATAGGCGTCGGTTCTATTTCTAGCATGCACGCGTTTGCGTGTCACGCAGGCAGTGTGCAAGCTCTAACCCAGGGCTGGGCAACTTCGGTCCTGGAGGGCCACTGTCCTACAGAGTTTAGCTTCAACCCTAATCAAACACACCTGAACAAGCTAATCAAGGTCTGAACAAGGTAATCAAGGTCCTCAGGATTACTAGAAAATTACAGGCAGGTGATTTTTTCAGGGTTGGAGCGAAACTCTGTAGGACAGTGGCCCTCCAGGACCGAAGTTGCCCACCCCTGCTCTAACCTGTTAACATGGGAGCCGAAATAAAAACGGACACGCCACGCAGCCAGTGTGTCGCCGGCCTCAACCTCCGCAGACAGTTTTTAATGTTTATCAGACAATAACTACTCAAGATTTTGCTTTAGTATAATTTTCGGGACAATTAGGGCCAGATTCGGGATTCGGGACAACAGTTTAGATTTCGGGACTGTCCCGAATTTTTCGGAACGTCTGGTCACCCTACGCTGATTTCACGCAGCCGCCATTTTGAAATCGAAAGTGAGGCTCCGGTGGGAAGAACCCCGGAAGTAAAGATAAACAACAATGCCTTGGATTACCAACCTAAAGCTGCTGCCGCGATTTACACTATTGGATGTTACTATTCAATATAGGATATATATATATAGTTCATTCCTGCTTCTTTTTTTACATTCTGAATTATATATAAAAAAAATATTTTATTTATAAATGAATTTCACTGTATATAGTCTAAAGTATGAAAGAAATGTATGTATATTTTTAGAATTGACACAACATCATTAAACACAACAATACGCCATCGCATTCACGACTCTCCTGTGATTAAAGGCGACACTTCCAGTTTTCTTCCCACCGGAGCCTCGCTTTCGATTTCAAAATAACGGCTGCGTGAAATCAGCGTATGGCAGAGTGATCTGAAACGTTTAACATGATGCTTGACGTCACATCCGCAGACAGCGCGCGAAAAATCCGACCCGACAGAAAATAGGAAAAATAGGATACAGGCTTAGGTGCACCCACTGTGAGCTGACAAGGTGTCAGTATGCTCATAAGGAGATGTTTGAGTCATAAATGGTAAAATAAAAAGGCTATTGTTACGTTCATTTTGGGGAAAAAGTTGCATATAGCCTCTTTAAGGGTTCTGAGTATTTAAGTTAAAAGAGATTTCAAACAGAATGACAGCGAGTGGTCTTTATAGTAAGTGCTGCTGGGGTCACAGCTTGCCTTTTCTTCTAATCTGTCTTTTTCTGCTTTTTCCATTCTCTTTCTTACTCTGCCCGTCTCTCCCGCACGCCCTCTACCTCTTTGCCTTTTTTTCTTCCTCTCCTGCCCTCCTCTTGACGATAAACACAGCGAGTCACAGTCTGAAGCACACCAGAGCGTTGTGTGTGTTAAAAACGTTTCCCAATGGCAGCATCACAGTTTGTGTGAACTTTTCAAACGTCTCTGAATCTGGTGGAAGACCATCATGGCGCTCCTTGGCTTTGAACGGTTATTCTCCTGTGAATTCTCCTCTCCAAAGGGCCTCTGTCTTCAGAGGCTCACAGAGAAGAAAGGCCTCGAGCGACAGCTATCAGTACCCCCCACCCTCCTTTTCTTCATCACACACACACACACACACACACACACACACACACACACACACACACACACACACACACACACACACACACACACACACACACACACACACACACACACACACACACACACACACACACACACACACACACACACACACACACACACACACGGTGTGCCTCCCCCACAGTGTCTCTCATCAGAACAGGCTGTTAAAAAGCCCACTACTTTAATTATAAAAGGACCTTAAAAAACAGAATAATACATTAAAGAAGCTTAAACATCAGATATAGGCTGCTACAAAAACAATAAGTAAGCTAAATAAAATATTCATTAGCGTAATTGGATCAGAGAACAGCAGCATGTGAGAGAGTTACTGGAAATGCCAATGGATGTTGCTGACGATGACAGTGTATCAGATCCATGTTGCAAGGCAAACGTTTTTTTTTTTTTTTTTTGCATTTGAAAGTCTAGAAGTCTATTTGATTTTAGCTTTCATCCTCCATTTCTCCTTCATGTCTTGACTGCTGAAGCCTGTTTACCTCTCATGGAGGAAAAACTTCACCAGAATTTTAGAGGACATGGGATGATGCTTCTAGTTACAGGCATTTATGGTCTGTAAAGATCCAAATTGTAAATTTGAGATTGAAGAATAAAGCTTTCAGGACAGTGATCACTGCCTTTCATTGTGGATAGTTTTTCTAGAATAATAAAACTCCAAAAGAGATAATTAAAGTAAATACTTTGAAATAAAATTGAAAAGAAACTACTAACTCATTTTTATCTGACATCTTTAAGAGATAGTTCTGTCATTATTTACTCACCTTCATTTGGAATGATATTTTAAAGAATGTTGTTAACCAAAGAGTTGTCGTCACTATTGACTTGCATGGACCAAAAAGAGAGAAAGAGAGATGGAGAGAGATTTCTCTCAATATATTTTGTGTTCCACAGAAAAAAATAGTCATATAGGTTTGGAATGACATGAGAGTGTGTAAATGATGACAGCATTTTTATTTTTGGGTGAACTAACCCTTTGACTTTGATGTTATAAACAAACTTTGTCTGTATGTTTCAAAAAGAGCCATTCGGCAAGTGCATGTATTAGAGCTATAAACAATGAGCTGAT
The DNA here is from genome assembly GCF_965113295.1 of Leuciscus leuciscus. Classification (NCBI taxonomy): domain Eukaryota; kingdom Metazoa; phylum Chordata; class Actinopteri; order Cypriniformes; family Leuciscidae; genus Leuciscus; species Leuciscus leuciscus. The sequence continues at coordinate 35,798,244 of NC_138726.1, read as the reverse complement.
ACTGAATCAGAAATGTTTTAATACCTTACCTACCACACATTTCTACTGTCTTTTGAGTCCATTGTGTCTCATGTGAAAATAAATTGGTCAGGGAGAGGGGGTCCCCAAATATTACGGCAGGTGGACTCCATTCATCCTAATGATTTTGCATTTTATATATATATATATATATATATATGCTTTTTGGGGGGGGTGATTGGGGGGGGGGGGGGGGATATTAACATGCCTAATAAGACTTTTGCACAGTACTGTGTATATATATATATATATATATATATATATATATATATATATATATATATATATATATATATATTATGCAGATTGTACAGATCTACATTTAAATTCCTTACAATTTTCACACTTGGATGCTGAAATATGGATATAGCATCAAGAATCATACAGTTTTTTATTGCTGCAATGTCCAACTGTCCTTCACAATGATGAAAACGAGTCTTTGAACCCATCCTTGGCGCTTTGGTTTGGTTCACTGTGTGCTGGCCAGATAAAAAGATAATCATTTCCTTTGAGGAGGGCAGGGGATGAGACCAAATATTTCAATCGAACCCAGCTGCAAGAGAAAGCAGTTACCCACCATTGGAATGGGACTGTCACATAGTGTTTATGATTGTATGTTCCTATGTGGATGTCTCGATCTCTATCATGGCTGAATTAGGTGAAATCTGACACGAGTTTGCAAGAAACTTAGAAACAAAAAATTTAAATTCAGTCATCATTTACTCAAGCTCATGTTGTTTCAAATCTGTATGACTTTCTTTCTTCCTTGGAAACGTGAAGTTTATGAAAGTGAATGTGGGCTGAGGCTGTCTAGCTCCAAAAATATTAAAAAAGCACCATAAAAGTGGTCCATATGACTTGTGTGCTATATTTAATCTCTTCTGAAGTCAAATGATAGTTTTGTGTGAAAAACAGACTGATGTTTAAGTCATTATTCACTGACAATTTTCATGGTATCCTCCACTAGTTCTCAAATAAATTACTGTAGATCCACAGAAATAAACATTGGATTAGTGGTTCTCAGCCTTTTTGATTTCAAGGGCCCCCATTGTCCACGACATTCAAAAGTTGTTAGTGATTTACTCTAAGAATTAAGAATTTTTTAAATCACAATTTACAAAAAAAAAAGTTTGTAAGACTTTGCCAAAACTAGAAAATGCATAAAAAATACCTATATTTATCAAGACCTTGGGAACATTGGTTCTTAAAAAAGAAAAGAAAAAAAGATAATTGTTTAGGGGTGATTGAAGTTTGTCTTATTTAAAATGATTTTAAATCGTCTTGAGGGCCCCTTGGAAGTTTGCGGAGGCCCTTAGTGGGTCCTGGTTAAGAGCCACACTGCATTAGATGCATTGCATTAGGTCTGATGCCGATGACAACCAATGGCATTTGCCATTAAATGCCATCAGTGCACCATTTTTGTAGTCCATACAACTTCTGTAGTCCATTTTAGAATTATGGTGGAGGGGAAGTTCAGTCAATAGTAATTTAAATTTCAGTCTGATCCACATACAAATCTATTGTATGCTTCAGAAGACTAGTGCACAAGTCCTGAAAAAGCTTCCCTATAGCTCCAAAAATACAATATATATATAAATAATTATACACAGTACACACACATATATTATGCAAACACAAACTTTTATTTTGGATGCGATTAATAATTTAACAGCACTAATTATAATATAATAGAATTAGCCGTTCACAGTTTTTCTATGGGGGAATACAATACGAGTCTCATCTCCCATTCCCTTAAAATGCCAGTTGCGCTGGTGCCATGCCAGATTCGCTATTTACATTACGGAATTTGATAGAGGAAAGACGAAGCCGTCTCCAGAGCGCAAAGGAACTGCTCGTGCGCGAGGTAAAAGTGCGCAAGCAGACCATCTACGGGACATGCCGGATTCCACCATATCTTTATGTACACAATAATAATCTTTTACATTTTAATCCTTTTATTTTAAATATTAGGCATGTTTGTGTGCTGCTGTGCGTCCCTGTGTGTTTAATAAGCAGAGTGTAGGCCTACGCGCGTTCTGGACCCGCCTATAGGCGCACATTACTAACGCGCTCATTAAATAACAAAAAAATAAATATTACGCCATTGACTTTAGACCAGGTTTCAGTAAGTCAAGGGCGCAGTCTTTTTCTGTTGCCTCAAAATAGCAGCGCGCCAACAATCCGCCAGAACACACCTCGTTTTCAGACTAGCGCGCCCATGGGCGCACGAATGGGCGCAAATGCATTTGCTATTTAAACAACGTGGCGCAGGACGTGAAAATGATAACTGCGTCGGGAATGAAACTAGCAAAAAACACTTGCGTCGCGCTTGGCGTTGCATTGCGCCAGGTGTAAGATAGGGCCCAATATAATTAACTCAAGTATCACACTGTGAACTCCAATAGCAAACATTTATCCACATGTAAACAAGAAGTTGCAAATCTGATGACACACCAATCAGAATCTTAGGATAATATAAATAGGGCCACGGGGGATGAATCCTAGTGGTAGGAGACAAAGAGAAAGAGGAGGAGGAGGAAGAGGAGAGGTAAAGAAAAATGAAGGCAACAGGGTAAAAAGACATTTGTTCCGGGTGAAATACAAAGCACTACAGTGACCATGTTCTTATGCATGGATTGACCATGAGGGAAGTTGATCTAAACAGGGTCATCTATACGGTTTTTATACTATTTACACAAACATGATAATAGTACAGAGTAGAAGTACTTTAGATGAGAGAACTTTCACTATACAGTTAATACTGTAGCACATGTTGTACATCCTCAAACTCATAATTGTCAAACTGACCAAGTACTTCTTACATTTCGTATTTTCGTTTCGTTATGAATTGATCTCACTAGTGTTCTCTAGTAGGCAATGGAGTAGTCTGTGTATTTGTTGAGTTTTGTGTGCCAAAGTTTGATTTTGACAAAAGAGAATATGTTTTTGACAAAAATATTTGAATTTGACATGGAAGTTTGAGGTTTGTACAAGGTAGTTTTGAGATTGTGTTTATAGTTGTGAGAAATGGTGAATTGTTTCATGAATTGTGTTTTAGCAATCGAGAAAATCTTATATTTTAAAATATTTTTTTCATTTTAATTTTAGGGAAAGTTTTAGTTTAAGTTTATTTAAATTTTATTCGTTTTTTAAAAGTCTATTATCATTTTAGTTCAGGTCACGTTTATTTAACAAAAATGTTTTTTTTTTTGGGTTTTAGTTAACTATAATAACCCTGGCTGGCACTGAGCTTTTAGCGGAAATAGGTAGATAGCCACTCCATGACAATTCATTATCACTGTATTAACATTCAACACTATGATGGCTTGATGTAAGGGAGGAAAGCTAATTTTGTTCATAGCTTGGGTAAGGAATGTAGTGTTGCTATAATGAATCACTTTGAGTGTTTAATCCACTATTATTTGATTGGGAACGAGTTTAAGATAGCTTCTTCTTCTGGAGCAGAAGTCCCATGTTTGGGAGCCAAGGTAAACTAAAACTTTGCAGAGCTCTAAGATTTCATGTCAGCAGAGACAGATAATGCACCTCGTGTGCACCTGATGAAGGAGTCTGTCTCTATGCAGGCTTACGAGTACCAGACACAGACAGTTACCGTCCTAAGCAGAACCAGGACCCTATAGCTTTAACCTGCCATGCTAAAACAAATCGCTATAAATCTAAAGCTAAGCTAAGCTGAGCAGACCCACAGTCACCTCAGGCTGGACTTCAAGACTTCAAAGAACACCTGGCCAAGAAACCTAGAAATCCATCTGAGGCAAATCCAGATTTTATTTTGTTCACTTATGGAACATGTCCAACATACAAAATCAGGGCTAGTGTCATTCCAAATCACAGAAACGCTATCAGCCGTGTTTACATACATATGTAGAAAATAGAAAGCAAATGCCACACATAGCCTAAAGATACATTCAAGCAAGTCAAATTAGTCACAGCACCAGATCTTAAGAAACTAGCTGAGTAAAGTGCAAATGGGTTTCACAGTTTAGGGAGTTTTGAGAGATTGCATATATTCTGGTGCATCAGTGTAACTGATACATAATTGTGGCATCCTTTTGAGTCCCTTTAATGTTCAAAGTTAAGGGAAAAACAAGTCCAGCCCTGTGTTAGATATTAATGGTAAAATGAATCACCAGAACAAATGTGATGATTGTCCCCAAGGGCTTGTGGCTGCTTTGATGAGAAATCCATCCAAGGCACTGTTTTCAAAAGACACTGAAAGTCATTGACTTGGAGAAAATGAAACTGACCCACCTCACTGTGCTCTTGTGCTTTTGGATCCATCTCTTAAGGTTTTAAAGTTTGGATGTTATAGTCATCAAATTCCATTAGTTTTCCATAAATATAGCATAATAGAGCAGCATACCTTGGCTCCATGTTCCTACTGCACATTTTTAAAACCTGGAATATGATTCAAACCATATAAAAAACGTTTTTTTAATTATTATTTATATACATATATACCATATAGTTTTCATTTTAATTTAGTTTTTCTTTCTAAATATTTGTTTATTTTTAATTCAGTTTTTGTACTTTAACATTTTAGTACTTTTAGTAAATTTTAGGCCTAGTACTTTATTTCAGTTAGTTGCCAAGGCAGCGTTTCTAAAAAAAATAAAGTTTGTTTTTCATCTAATATTTATATTTTATTCCAGCCATTCTATATTAGCAATTATTAAAAAAAAATTATTTACAGTAACAGTTTTAGTTTACAATAACAACACTGGTTGGAGAGAGTGATAATGTCTTCACACACATATTTAACAGCCTTTTCCCTTTGGTATTACACAAAGTTACACGATGCACATTTTATAGGATGAGCAAAGGGAACATCAATGCCATGATTTAAAAAAAAAGATTTATTACAATGACTGGATTCATTTCTAATGGTGATAGCTGTAATATTACTAATAATTACTCAAGGGATTCAAAGCAAACCAGAGCTATGTGTGAAATGGCATTACAAAAGTAGCCTATGTGATGGAAAAGAAGATTAAGTCCAACATGTCTATTCAAACAGGGATAGCTTCCCTCAGATTTAAGGCCTGTTGCAAATAGATACAGCATAGCTTATATAGCCATTAAATCAGTGTGTGTGTGTGTGTGTGTGTGTGTGTGTGTATGTGTATGTGGCTAAATATGAGAGATAAGAGCAACGGCTACAGTATGAGACGGGCTGAGATGAGTTAAATCACATCACATCACAGACTGCCTGGAGAAAAGCCTGAGGGAGTTCCAGTGTAATGGCAGCTTTTGGAAAGCCTAAGCTATACCAGAGAAGGACAGATTGAGGGTCATGGGTCATTCTATACATAAAATGCAAATTTAAATGAAGTTAGAGCTTAAATATTTCAGCTAAATGTGAAAAGAAATGACTTCATTAAGTAAACAAACAACAAAACAAAAAAGCATTATTTTTTAAATCATATGACTTTATTGTAATCCCGAAGTTCTGGATGTGTTTATGTTTCTAAACTTATTTTAAACTTCAACACCACGTAACCTACTTTGGAAATGGAAACTATGATCTATGAAACATGAGCTCAAACAAATATGCTCTATGAAAACAACACTATTAGTCCGTGAGGCAGACCCCCAAATTTCAGAAATTAGTATCATAAGAGGGCACCAATGTTGCTCTTTTTTATTCAACAGAGGGATGTCCCTGGACCACAAAAATGCATGATAGCAATTCTTAGTGGGTAGCTTAAGGTACAAAAATCACCAGTTTTATGTATGACCCTCCCAAAATTTGGCGAATTCCACGTAAGGTCAGTTATTTCTTTAATTCATTATTTTTGGTACCAAAACATTTGGTGATATCTAGGTTGGAATATTGTCAAAACTTTAACTTGTTTCAATAATATAGTTATTATGATAATTTTTTCCTGCATAAAACATAGTGGTGTACAGCTTTCACTCATTGTTTTAAACTGAAGACCAGTCTGTATATGCTACCATGTAACAGGTAAGAATGGATTTTGCAATGTTATATATTATACAATTATTGATTAATCTATCAAGTCAATTCATTGTATGCTAATTACCATGGATAACTAAACAACAAGTGAAGTGAATTGCCCAAATTGTACATTTGTTGACTGTCCATGTACTGGTGCTTGAGATATCTTTATAATAGATGCACACACATATGCAGAAACACACATAAGCAGACATTTACTATATTACACTCCTGAAGGCAGACAATAAACATCAAATTAATTTACTGCTTGCAGAAATATGTATAAGGCTCAGGAAGAGAGATTTCCTCAAAAGAAACGGCCTAAAATAAAATAAAAAGTGTTTAATACATTGCACTGAAGAGGACCCAGAGAAGAATTTAACAAAACCAAAGGACTGGAATTCGTGGACAACATTGGTTAAGGCAGAAGAAATAAGAAATCATAAAGACATATTAGATTTGGCTGAGAGTTGTTCTGAAGGAGAGGTTCCACAAATATTGTATCACAGGAGGTGCCGGACTCTCTTTACAATGAAAAGGGATTTGGAAACGCTCAAAAGCAAGACATCAGACACTACAACAGAAACAATGGCTAGAAGGTCCATACGAACTCAGAGCTCTAGTTCATTGGTGTATGAAAAAATCTGCATCTTTTGTGAGAAGTCTTCAAAGTTCATAATTTATGCATTGAAGCAAGTTTGATTGCGGAAGGCTCAGCTTCAAAAACACTGGAAGGGCGAAGCTACAACAGAGGTGTAAAAGTTCATAAACTGGTTTATGAGGCCCTCTTGAGAATACTTTGGAGTCGTTTCAGTGAACAGGAAAACCTAAGTTCTGAAGTGCAAGATGCGTCCAAAGCCCATCATTGATCCTGCTGTTTGATTGCACACAAATGGTAACCTCTCCAAATTCTGGATGTCGTACATTGACATGGTAGACATTTTACTGGCAACACTCAGAGCCTAAGGGAAAGGGACTGGCATCTTCATTTGGCATCAGTAAGGAGAATGATTCCATGGGAGTTTGCCTATGACCACTTAAATTATGCCAGATATTTGCCAGTATATTATGCACAAATGCAATTACTCGACAGGGATCTCCCGGGCGCAGAAGAATACCTTCTGAATGGTGGATTCTCAGTCCAGATAGGATCAGAAAACCCATTTGGTCGTATTCCTGTTGACCAGGCTGTGGAGGAAACAGTGAATAAAGATACCCAAACACCTGGTGGAACAAAAGGCTTCAGCTTGAAACAGTCCACACTAGCTAGATATTATCTGACTTCAGAATTCCGCATATCTTTCTTGAGGTATCTCAGAGAAATGGTGAGCCACAAAGACTGCTGCAGCAAGCATCATGACTTACAGGCTCCACGGATGGAGAAGGATGAGAATGCAGTTAGATCAGTAGTAGAGCTACTTGAGAAGAACTGGATAGACCCTTTCAGTGGAGAGACACAAGACTTGTTATCCCTCTCAACAGGCCGCTTAGCTCCAGATGAAGTTATCAGAGACCTGACAACAGCATTTGAAAAGGTGACATTGCATATCAGCTTTTCAAATCAGAGAGACTAAGTGCAGCACCTATCAAACAATTCCACGATAGACTTCCTAAGCATCAGCTCCCACCATGTGAAGACACTCTATTCAAGCATGTACTTCGAGCTAATTATCAAGCTGGAATATGGCGATGTTGTTTGGAGACTTGCCCTACTATCCCAAACCTGGTGGGAAAGGGGTGGATAAAGAATGGCGACCTGGAGGTGGACTGGATGATTGGCCCAGCAACTCCAGAGGCAGTGCTTGCCTTCATATCGTGCAAATGTACACGCTCATGCACTCTTCCAAAGTGTACCTGTCTAGCTAATGGTCTTAAGTGTACAGACCTACGCAAACTGGATTGTGACAACAGAGAGCAGAATGATGTAATGGAAAGTGACATTGACATTGGTGGGGATGAAGATAATGATGACACAGACACTGAATAACTTTAAGTTACCTGTATGTGACTAAGGGGTTCTTAAAGCTGCTCATTTGTATACTCTAGGATTTGATACACTGGACTTGGTGTTTAGTTTTCTTTAAAAGTTCTTCTTGGGGCTAATATCCAACTAGGTGGATGTTCATGAAAATATTTTCCTAAAAATGTTGGGAGATATATAGAACCATATTTGCACAAAATATTATTTTGTGTTAATAAAACTGTTATATTTTCCTTATTTTTTTGTATATTGTCTGTCCTAAAGAGCCTATATATGATTTTATTTTACTTCATTTCATTTCACAGTGATATTTCGTCATAAAATAGATCTAAAGCAATAGATATGTCAGTATAACACAGTTGATCAATTTTGAAATTTATTTTGCATAATTATATTTTTTAAATGTAAAATTTGTCATTTTCATACCTTAAGCTACCTACATGGCACTGCTATCATGCATTTTTGGGGTCAGGGGGCATACCTTTTTTTAAAAATAAACATTAGAATTGGTGCCCTTTTTGATACCAATTTTCTGCCCGCCTCACGGACTATATGAAGTAAAAAATATATATGTTTTTCTCTCTTTCGATGTCAAACACAGTATGAATAGCTCTTACCTGTTAGGGTTTTGCACTGGGGACGCTGTTGTTTTGAATGTTTAACAATGGTGCCTCTTAGCGGTAGGGCTATTTGTATTCAGTTGCATTTTTACCTCGGGCTGATTATTTCCTCGTGTTTTTCAAAAAAAATAAAATAATTTTATTTTTTATGTGAACCTATTTCACTCTGTTATTTTATTTGTAACTACTTGTGTATGGAGCTGCAGTCAGTTTTGTCAAATTAGGACGTAAACAGGATTTCGTGGTGTTAAGTGTATGTTACACCCCCGAACACTAGACGCCGCTGTTTGAATCCTGTAGCGCCCGTGAGAGGCGCTCTGAAGTCTTTACCGAGTAACGTTAACGACACAAAACAAAGAGCAGACTGGTCAAGCACTGACCTGACTGAACCACCGGCTTTACTTTAAATAATGGGCAAAAAGCATAAGAAACACAAATCAGAGAAGCATACACACGACGGTAGGTCACTCACGATTCATTAAGCAGGCTGGAGGATATTTTTTTCTTCTGTAGGCTGACAGCCTGTTTTAAGTAACATTCTAAACTAACAGCAGGCACTATGAAGCAGCACTCAGACTCTTGATTCTGTGGTTGAGGAACGTTAGTAGGCTGATATCTGATGTCCACAACGAATATAGAGTAATGTGTGTTTTCTCCGTAGCGTAATCCAAAGGCTACCAAGCTGATTGTTTGGTTGTTTTGCTCCGGAATACTAGCAACTGTTGCTCAAAACATCAGATTAACCAAGGCAGTATCAGAATAACAATTATTTTTAGGTTCTTTTCTCCATAAATGTATTAAAGCCAATTCCTCCTAGAACCAGATGAAAGTGCATTGGGCTTCAGAAATTACAATTTTGTATGTAGGTTTAAAAGAGATTTTTCACAAAAAAAATTTAATATTTTTTGTCGTTGTTATCACTAATACATAGCTGTCTCTTTTGAGAAGAATTATAGGCCTGCTTCTCATAGACATAGTTTGGTATATGAGAAGTATAATTCTTCTCAAAAGTCACAGCACTTGCATATTGTTGTCCTATTGTTATTTTAATTGCTTCTATTGCTCTCCTCATTTGTAAGTCACTTTGGATATAAGCGTCTGCTAATTGATTAAATGTAAATGTCAAAGAGGCAGCTATTTATTAGTGATAACAATGACACACTAAATAATATATTAAGGTTTTCTGTATTAATTAGGTTAGGTTATTAGTATAGAACCTAAAGAGAGACATTGGATAAATCAGTTGTTCAAAGTCGTTTGTGTTTCTGGCATTGAAGAGTTCACCGAGCGTCCTCTGAAGCTGGTGTTAAAAGTGGCTGGGAATGAAGTCACCACAGGCAGCCCTAGCCTTGAGAGTGTTTATGACGACCAGGTAGATTACGACAAACACAACAAGAAAAAGAAGAAGAAAAAGAAGGACGAGAAGGACAGAGCCAGTCCTCCAGTGTCGCCGGCTGACAAAAAGAAAAAGGTGAGATATGAAAACTGTTTTTGGCTTGTGATTTTCTTGTGTTGTTTACCTGCTTACTACGTCCTAAGCAATGAATGTGTCTCATAGATGACCAAAAAGAGGAAGGTCCCAGACTCTGTGGATCCAGACTGGGATGAACAGAGCAGAACTCCTGCTCGCTCTGATGTTTCCCAGGACAAGCCCCTCAGCCTCTCACTTGCCAGAATGGAAGGTAAAGCAGTGCACCCTCTCAGGGTTTAGGATTCATCTATTTTTGATGCTATTGTTTTGAAGGATTGTGTGCTTGTGCTGATTATCTGTTGATTATGGATTTTGTAATTCCTCAGAAAAAGAGCAGACGCCTCTACAGGAGGCCCTGAGTCAGCTCATCCGACAACTCCAGAGGTAGGACTAAACATGGCTAACTTGAGGACAAGTTGTGGATTCATATATAACTAATGCACAGTACTTTTGAAAGATTTGGGTGTCGTGTTTTCGTGTGCCCACCAAGGCTGCATTTATTTAATAAAAAAATGCAGTAAAGACAGAAATATTGTGAAATAATATTACAAATGAAAATTACTCTTTTCTTTTTTTAAATACTTCTTCCTGTGACAGCAAAGCTGAATTTTCAGCATCATTACTCCAGTCTTCAGTGTCACATGATCCTTCAGAAATCCTTCTAATATGCTAATTTGCTGCTCAAAAAACATTAATTGTTATTATCAATATTCAAAACTCTTCTGCTTTTTTTGTGTGTGGAATCCGTGATACATTTTGTTAGGATTCTTTGATGAATAGAAAGTTCAAAACAACAGTATTTATTTGATATGGAAGTCTTTTGTAACGTTATACATTTCTTTACTGTCACTTTTGATTAGTTTAATATGTTCTTGCTGAATAAATGTATTAATTTCTTTAAAAGAAAAACTTCAAACTTACCAACTCAAAACTTTTGAACTGTAGTGTATAACTTAATATATAACTAAAGTGCTGATCTTAAAAAAAAAACTTACACAAATGACCACTGATTCTGCATCAGTCTTCTCAGTCTGAGTATCCTATTAGATCTGTGTTTTGGATCTTATTTTCCTGTTGTGTATGGTCAAAATCCTGTCTGTAATTACTGAATGACAGCTGAACGCTGCTGTTTACTGCAGGAAGGACCCTAGTGCATTCTTCTCATTCCCTGTGACGGACCTGATCGCCCCAGGATACTCTCTCATTATAAAGAGACCCATGGACTTCAGCACTATAAAGGAGAAAGTGAAGAGGGAACAATACCAGTCACTTGAGGAGCTCAAGGTAATGTGATCATCACAGCCATTATTAGGACACAGACTGGCACTAAAGCCCAATTTATACTTCTGCGTCGAACTCACGCCGTAGCTACGTCGTAGGTTGTGTGTAGCACATGTAGCCTATGGTGTACCCTGACGTGCACCTCTCCAAAAATGTAACAACGCGTCAATTCTACGCGGACCGCAAGTGCTGTGATTGGTCTGCTAGAACCCTTCCCTCAGGTTTCTCATTCTCCCTCTGCATGTGTAATTGCACGTCAATGCGGACAACGACGCAGAAGTATAAATGAAAACCGACGCGTAGCCTACAGCGTAGAGTGTACGCCGTAGGTCCGACGCAGAAGTATAAATCAGCCTTTAGGTGCAGTAAGTAATTTCGGAGAAACGCTGTTGAAAATGTAATCAACACCCAAACAAACAAATTGGTGAATAATTGCTAGATGTCTGTTTTGAGTCCTGAAAGTCCTGAAAAAACAAAACATGGGTTTACATAAGCCGCTTTTCCACCATCGGTCTGAACTGTTCTTAAAATGGTAAGGAATGGTTCCAGTTGTGTTTCCACTTCTCGGCCCGGAATTCTCAGCGCGAATGGCTACTTGCGGCGAACCGTGCTGCTTGAATCCGTGAAATGACCTCGCCACTCAGGATTGGTCACTTGTCTGTTGCCTGGCTACCAGTTTCTCTGTAGCTGGTTAAGCCTGCTATTTTCTTAAATCTTAAAACCCTCACTCATCATTGTGTGTTGTATGCTCGGGTTGGCTGGTCTGCAATGTCCATCCGAAGACAAAAACACTGGCATGTTTTTATTTATAAATCTATCCTGGGTTTACTTCCTTCATATCTTTGTACATACATCTGTAAAAAGTATGCTTGTAGCTATAGCCTCCGGTCACAGGAATTATTTTTACTGTCTGTTCCAGTGGTACGTACTGAATTTGGGAAATAGGCATTTAAATTTGCTGCTCCCTCTGCCTGGAATTGTTTGCAAAGTACATTGAAACTGAGGAAACTGGTTCCGTTGGACACTTTTAAAGTAGTTTTAAATGATTTGGAGAATGAAACATCGGGCTGTAGATGTTTTAGCTAGTTATGTATTGATATTGAAATTTGATTGGATTTGCTTGTGTGTGTATATGTGTATGTATTGTTGGATGTTATTTGTTAAATTCAAACGGGCTGTGTCTGTCAGTCTTGGCCAGGACGCTCTTGTAAAAGAGATTCTTAATCTCAATGTGCTTCTTTCCTGGTAAAATAAAGGTTATAATAAATTTGAGTGAAGTAAACAAAGCAATAATAAAATTAAAAGCAATAGCTTACCATTCTCCATTACGCGGCCGCTATTTACATCTGATATCATCAGTAAACCATCGTGTTACCAAGGAAGGCAACGACTGACGCATTTGTATTACATTCCAAAGAGCGGCCGCTATCAGCCCCACAGTGGAAAATGAAACCATAACCGTACCAGCTGTCCCGCAGCGGCACGAAATGGAACAGTTACACATTGAGAACCGTTCGGCCTGACGGTAGAAAAGCGGCTATAGTCCTGGCGAAAGCACTTTAGTAGCCATGGTGGGGGAGGAGAGAAATTGAGCAAGTGGGGCATTTGTAGAAAGAAGGATAGCTGAGATATTACCAAAAAGGAAAAGGTCAGAGAAACATACTTGGAAAATGAAGGGTTACGATCAGGAAAGAGCTCAGACCCGTGTTAATATTGGATAAGCTTTCTAGATGTTAGAGAGCAGGAAGGCCTCAGATGGATGCCGAAGTTGCTTTGTTTCTGCTGAGTAACATTAGTTTTGCCATGTTTCACAGAACCAAGATATGCTGCTGTTGTTGAATCACAGCTGATTCATCCATACTCTCGCAAACTGTTAGTGGTTGCATAGCATGGCGGAGCAATGAACGGAGGGGTGTGTTTATTTGGGTTGATTTCAAATATGCACCTTTAAGTAGTCATATATGAATTATTATTCCAGCTGCCTTTATTTGACAAGTAACAAGCAATGATCTACACAGTCATATATTGAATATTGATAATGGTCATTTAGACGTGGACAGTTGATGAGGTGATGCTGTGCTGTTCTCCCCACAGCTGGATTTCAGAGTGATGTGTGAGAATGCTATGATCTACAACAAACCAGAGACGATTTACTACAAAGCAGCAAAGAAACTCCTTCACTCTGGCATGAAGATCCTGAGCACAGTGAGTAGAAGAAAAACTGGAAAATTGTATTGAAACTTGTATTAGATTGTTACATTTTAGAGGTATAGTTGTTGAAACTAAATTTAGCCTTTTTCACAATTTTATGTTAAAAATGAGTTTTCACACCAGAGGGCGCTGATGTGCCATGCACAATATGATCCCATTATTAGTGTTGTTGTAGTAGAATGTTGTTCAGTTATACCCATTCAAATCTATCAAACTGGAAAAGTTGAACATGAAAATTAACTTTTTTTTGTGTGCATTTAGGAGAGACTGGACAGTTTAAAGCAGAGCATAGAGTTCATGGCTGGCCTGCAGACGTCCAGCAGTCGTTCAGCAGAGGATGGAGACGAGGATGGTGGGACGTCTGACCCTGCCAAAGAGAACTCGTCAGTCATGGACACAAGTGACAACTCACAATCACCCCGTGTAGGCAATAAAGATACTCCAAGGTATGAATCACATATTTCAGTTTTTTTAACTTCTTATTTATTACTAGTTTGTCTAGATTAAAGGCCGGTTCACACCAAGAACGAAAACTTTAACTATATTAGCCTCTGCACCAGTTGTAATTGCACACTGCAGTTATGTTAAAGTCAATGGATTTTAATTGCCTGCCGAAAAAAACAACAACTTGTTTTGTTCCTTTGTGTTGTAATAGTTGTGGTGTGAACTCCATTATTCTCTTATTAGTATTAGTTTTTTTTTTTACTTTATGAGTTATTGTTCATAATGTGAATAGGCCTTAATCCTCCGGTCATCAAAGGTCAGTTCTGTTGAGAGTTGGGCGAAACTTCCTTTCAGTTAGTCTGATCCTGATGTTGCTTTGAAAGTCTGTTTCCTCCCTTTTTTTTTTCTTTTTTTTTCTTTTTTTTTAATTCTTAAAATAATGGTTCATATTAATAACAGGCAGGATATGAAACACTGCCAAATGTGATTGAAAATGCGTGCAGGTTTCTCGCCAGTTGGCAGGTTACTTCGACATAACGCATGGTTTAAAACCGAATGTCTGACCGCTGCTGATCTAAGTGACGTGAGCAAATCAAAGACGCACACAACGTGTAAAAAAAATCTGTCTCAACTTGTGCATCTTACCTCAGTGGAAATAGGCGTTCTAGATAAACCTCTTAGGGTACATTTTCTTCTTCTCCACACTGAGATGCACATCTAAAATATACAAATTTAGAAAGTTATGCAAAGTACACCTTTATCCATAAAATATTTAGGCTGGAAATAGTTTTCAATTCAGAAAGTTAATACCAGATCTTAATCACGGTGATGAATTGGCTGCCATTAAACTAAAATAAGATGTATTGTCTGCCTAAAAAAAAAAAAAAAAGAGCGTGACTTTACTTAAATGGGTGATGTGGTCAGTAAAAAAGCTTCTTTTCTCCAATTTTCCTAACTGTGCAGCTATTCACATTGGCTTTGTAGCTGGATTCAAGGCTTCTGATGCTGTACTGAAGCCAGTGAGACATTCCAAGGTGTTGCCGGGGTGTTCACTGTCTTTCTCTATTTACTCTCTCTTTTTGTTGCTTGCCTACGTAAATCGGCTTGGCTGCTGCAGTGGGCCGGAGCCTTGGAATGCTTAAACATGTTGTGACTTGTAGGCCATCTGTAGCCAACGAGATACGCACAGACACACACTTTGTATCTTTTCAGGGAGGATGAATCATCTTCCTGCACACTACTCCGCAGGGTCCGGTAGAGGCTTGAGAACAGGCCCACAAAGACCACACACTGATCTACTACGACATTATTCATAAATTATCCAATCACTGCTCTGACATCTGAGTTCATTAGGATTTATTTATTTTAGATTTATTTATTTTAAAGCGGGAGTATTACTGATAACACAAATACATTCAGAATTGCATCAATGTTTGTGTTACAGGGACAGTAAGGATGACGCTCAGAAGAGCCAAGCAGAGAAAGACCTGGAGGAGATCAAGAAGATCGTTGAGGAGTCCGGAGGGAAACTCTCGAACAGACGTCTGCAGTGTGAGGTAGGAGTACAACACCAGAGAACATGAACCATGTGTTATTGTACAGCATTCACATGTGAGATCATTCACTGAGCATGTCAGATAACAGTTGATGAACGGTCGCTTTTCTTATGAGCAGCTGGAGTTTGAGAGAAGGACGTCTGATGGCTCAACTACTCTGGGAATCCTGAACCCCGCTGACCTGAGCGCTGGAGGTTTGTGATTATGAGTGTTAAAGAAAACAAGCAAATGTTAGACGTGTGTACAAAACGTGTATCTTATGCTTCCATGCCAGATCCAGGATACTGCCCAGTCAAATTGGGAATGATGGGAGGTAGATTGCAGTCTGGAATAAACACCCTTCAGGGTTTCAAAGAAGACAAGAGAAACATGATCACCCCAGGTATTATACATTCACTCTTCACTCTGTCACTAACTTGAATCTCACTTTGTATCAGTCTCAACCGCTCTGTTAAAACCAATACTACTCTTATTCGTTTTCCTGGAAAAATGACTTGATGAATAAAATGTCTCAATTAGCAATGGGCTTAAGTCTGTGGCCTAACCTTCAGTCATGCGGAGAAGATCATGGGAAGGGTGTGTTATAATCTCTGTTTGAATACCTAGTGTTCAGCTGCCAGAGGAATGTAATATTATGTGCCAGAAATATCTAATTGTTCCTGCTGTCAATTAGAAAAAAATCAGTAGGCTGTAGTTTCTACTATTATGGAAAAAATCATTTATCATTGGTCAGTATCGAATTATTATCATTATTTTGGTCAGTATCGAAATCACGATTATGTAACACGATTATTTCACATGACTTTGGGAACGTGTTGCATTTATTAAAAAGACACCTTCCAACAATTCTTAAAAAAATTTAATTTGAACATTTATTGTACTTTTTGAACTATTAAAATAAATAATATAACAGATAATACTTCAAGTATTTTAATTTTCCCGCAGGTCTACCACTTATAATGCGGGAAATTCCCCCACAAACATTGATTAACCTACAATTAATGTAAAAACAAGTAGATTGTATGAGTAGCCTAAATTAATCCACACAGATTATAAAATCAAATCTATCATTTTAAAACTTTTGCAAAGCCGCAATTTCACAAACCACGTGAGTGTTCAGCGGTGCTGCGTCTTCTCTCTCTCTAGCTGTGTCTGAAATCGCTCCCTATCCACTATATAGTGCACTATTTAGGGTGTCGGCCATTTTGTAGTGGTGTCCGAATTCTGAGTGAACAACATCATTCCCTACATTCGTTCACTACTTTTACCCACAATCCTCTCTGAATTCGAGTGTACATCCGATGTACACTAACTTGCTGAGACACTATTTCCCAAAATCCAACACGATAAGGCGATAGAGCGCGAATGAAAAATAAATATGGTGGACGGCAACAATGTTACCATGGCAACGGCGCACGCGAGATAGAAAACAATCATTTGAAGGACACTGACTGGAAACCCCGCGAAAGTAATGTTTGAAGTAATGAAAGTAATGTTTCATTTTTTTGGTTTTTTTTTTGACAGTTTTATGTATTTATTTATTTATTTATTTATTTATATACCGTTATATCTATATTTGAATAAACAAATGTGTTGTGTTGTGTAGTGTTTTGTTCTCTTTTATTTTCACATATAAATGTAAAAAGTAAATAAATATGACAAGCAAGTGTTTTTTATTATCCTTTTTTTATTTTTTTATCAAATAACGCAATAAACGTGATATACACACATACAATTGTTACATACAATTCATACAGCCGAAAAAGGAAATATTACAGATGGGTAGGTAATGTTTTTGACGAAATTGTCCGAGCTCTCTGACGCGTGATAATTATGTCAGCGTCCGAATTCACTCACTCATTTTCGTTCACTCTTTGCTGATGTAGTGCACTCAACTGCCATTCACTATCTAGGGATTAGTGAATGAGTGAACGAGTGAGCGGTTTCAGACACAGCTTCTGTCTCTCAAAATGGGTTGGACAAAGCAAGCGTCGAAACTACACTCTCGCGTTTAGGAGTCGAGACATGACGGAATTGTCACTTGCACAATCGGGCCAGCATTGCATCGTAACTAAAGTTGATCATTTTCACTTCAAGTCTTATCAGTGTATTCAAACTGAGAGAGTTTACGGCTTCGGGAGGGGCGGAAGTGCGCGTGTCATTCGGAACACAAGACAAATAAGAGTGTTCTTGCAAAACAGAACATGGCAAAATAATAGTTTTTACTGGATTGTACTATTTTGGTGATCGGTTGGAGCCAAAATCGAAATCGAAATGCAATTAATTGCACAGCCCTAATCTGTTTAAAAAAAATAAAATAATTATCTGTCAGTTATCTGTGGTGCTTGCTATATAAAGTTTTGCTCTTGTTCATATTTTAATCCCTAAATTAAAAAAATGTAGGACTTCTTGTCCCACACTGTGACATGAATGATACCGCAAATTGTGAGGGTTAGGCAGAAAAATGTCATAGCCTTCCATTTTAAGAAGCCAGGGATTTGGTAAGCAGCCACACAGCACTGCTCTGTTAACCACTCACAGCATCCTAGTGAGGTTTTTCATGGACATTTCTCACTTGGGGACATGGGAAAATGTAAAACGCTATAGTTGTTGGATACAAATTTTAAGGTTTAGAGTCAAGTTAAAGATTTGTAACATGTAGTTTCAAACTGACTGTTTTGGAGTGAGCACCGCATTAGGTTTAGACCGTCTTTTATAAATCTCTCATTGACTTCTATAGATTTTGGCCTGGGGTGAGGTAACCTAAAATTATTTAAAATAAGACAAAAAAAATCAAGATGTTTATTATTTTATTTCACCCCCCTCAACAACTGTTTCATTTAAGGAACCAGGCTTTTCATAGTCTTGGAAAACCTTGATGTTGTAGCCTAATTTTAAAAGACCTGGAAATTTCTAGACCAGGAAAAGTCATGTAAATTAAGAAAATCTTAAAACAGCATTCTGTAAATGCACTTTTTTATTTAAATTTTTTATGATAAAATAGATTCCATATCCAGTAACATTCAGCTACTAAAACTTCAGATATTTTTATTGTACTTATTTTAGTTACTTTTAATTTACAGAAATTTAGAGTACCAATAGATTAAAATAAGTTTAGGAAACCAATTCAGGAGAAGGGGGAACTTACAATGGAGTCTAGGAGGTTGAGACCCACAGTTTTAGACTGTGTTCTGTCCTTCCTCTCAGTCTAACTGCTGGCTTTGGCAGTTACTTATTGAAACATTGTAAAAAATATATACCTGCTATAATTGGAATCAGTGTATGTTCCATAAATTATGCGTAAAAGTCCCCACATGCCTCTCTCTCTTTTTTTGCAGTTACCTATATGAATTACCTATATGGCCCATTCAGCTCATATGCTCCTACATATGACTCCAGTTTTGCCAATATCAGCAAAGAGGACTCCGATCTTATTTACTCCTTCTATGGAGAGGACAACAGTCAGCCAGAATCTGAAAGGTGTGTGTGTGTGTATGCCTGGAATCAGCCATATAAAGAAATATATCCATGAATTTAGATGACTAAGAAGCAGCCACCTACTCTTTAAAACTGTGTTTTGAACCTACATGCATTTGTGGTGTTATGTGAAGCTGCTCTTCTGCAGGACAAAAGGCCTGATTCACACCCTTCCACCGCTCCCCTTCCATTCCACAATTATAATTTGGATGTGTGTGTGTGTATATGTAGCGTTGCAGATTTCCTTGCTAAATCTGAGGAGCACATGAGCAGGTTAGCAGATAATATCTTGGATGCTTTGACCAGTGGGGAGCACTCGAAACAACTGAAAGAGACAGCAACTGTAAGAAATCTCACTACACACTCATTACTGCAAGTCTTTGGTCAAAATTTACCAGCACATTTAATCCATAATATATGTATACTGTGGGATATCCATTTTAATTCTTTTCAGTGGGGCAGCTTACTTAAATCTGCTCTTGATAATCAATTCTGGTTTTGATAGGATGATTGTTGTTTTCCTCAGGATAATCTGCCCATGGAAGAGCCTGCAGAGAAAGTAGACACAACAGATGATGCTGAGGTAAAGCACTCTAATATCCTCAGAATGAGATTAAAATGTCTACAAGTGCATACTAGAGTACAGCTCACTTGAGTTGAAGTGAAAACACAAACGTGGTATTCAAAGGCAGCGTCAGGACCGCAGACTCTGTGCTCTGCAGCAGCTGTGTCAACAACACCAACCAACTTTCACACACTAATGGAAAGAATATTTGCCCAGACACACACCAACACACTCTTCCCCCTGTCATTTTTTGACTTCCTCCTTCACTCACACTGATGTATGTGTGTGAGGGTGCTGTGGACATAGAAGGAAAGGTAAGCATGGGTCGTCTATGAACATACTGCAGCATTAATCTGTGTGTGACTGCGGTCCAGCTAGCATACCGTAGCAGGGTGGTGCTACTGTTCAACACTGTTTTTAGCAGTCTAAGTATCACATATTATAGCTAGTGGATAATTCATAGTTTTAGCCCAAGACCCAACAAGCTTTTTATCTAGTGATTCCCAACACTGTGTTCTTACCCTTAACGGGATATCTAGTTCCATGGGGTACATGGAAGGAATCTGATTGTGCTTTATAAATTATACAAAACAGAAATGAACAGCCAAATAATATGGCTGTCGGTACATTCAAATAACAATCTGTATATAATGCTATAATACGTTTTTTTTTTTTTTTATATACTTTTCAAAAGTTTGGGCTTGCCATTATTTTAATGTTATTTTATTTGAAAGAAATTACAGTAAAAAAGAATGTTACAAAATCCTGAGAAGAATTCTGAATAATAATAATAATAATAAATGTTTAATTGTTTCCACAACAATATTATGCAGCACAACCATTTTAATATAAAAAATGTTTTTGAATTATTTATGAAGGATTGTGTGATTTCTGGAGTAATGATGCTGAAAAATTCAGGAATAAATTACATTTTAAAGTATATTAAAAATATTAAAGTTTAATTTAATATTTTACAGTATTACTTTTTTAACATTAATCTTAATCAAATAAATGCCGCCTTGCTGTGTATAAGAGACTTCTTTCAAAAACATTTGAAAAAATCGTAAAGACCCCAAACCTTTGAGTGGTAGTGAATACACACAGGCACGCATTGGACTTTTTAGTCCAATAAAAAAGTGACATGATTTGACTTGAGATGCTCGCACTTTTCTCTAAATTTTGAGCACATTTCTGGCCTGGTGTCAGTCCTTGCCCCCCTTTTCACGTCTTTTCGCGCATGTCTCTGTAGGTTGTTGCGTCAGATCCCAGCAGTGTTGATCGTGTGATGGCCCTCAGTTCTGTGGGTTTGAATCCTGACCTGCTTCCTGAGAGCTTCAACACAGAAGGTGAGAATCTCCTGTTTCTGAAGTGTAGTTTGAAATATTAGATGAAACATTTTAGATGTGATCAGACCCTATGAAAATCCAGGCCCCATGTTTTTCCAGTTTATTAATGAACCATTTTCTTCTCCTGAGATGCATCTTTCATGTCTATTATGCTTGATGAACCGATTATGATCCTCCTCCCTCGCGCATCAGTAACACGCGTGAGCTCATTTCCCATCTATTTAACAGCAAACGGATTTATCTCAGTAAAAAAATGTCTTCCTCCCTTAGAAGCAGAGCATTTCCAACAGAAGCTGGATGAGACGACGGTGTTGCTGAGGGAGCTGCAGAAGGTTCAGAAAGAGAGACTGAGTGCCAAACAGCCGCCAAACATCATCTGCCTACTGGTTCCTACTGCTAAAGAGCTGCAGCTTGGTACGCACAAACACAATATATGACCTATGATGACCGCTTCACTGCTCTCACTCTATCAGATAACACTAGACAAACACGAACATTTTTCCTGTCTCGTGTGTTTTTAGTTTTTCCTTACTCAAGGAGTTTTAGTGAGTCAGTGTTGTTGCACATTAACAGACCTGTGGGTTTCAGCAGCTGTTTAAAAGCAGATATACCTAGCACAGTTTTGATAACTTCTAATCCCCACCATTCTTATTGCAGCGGAGAAAGTTACGGGTAACCTGGCCCATTTGACCAGTCAGGTGACCCCTGGTGACGTGTGCAGTGTTTATGGTATCAGAAAGGCCATGGGTGTCTCGCTACCCAATGATAACGCACAGGATACGTTCACACACTTGACTACAGGTAATGTAAACACTCAGCACAAACAAGAAATATCCAGCAAGTTAGACTTCCGTCTTTTTACGCATTTTGTTTGTGAAATGACTCTTGTTTGCTTTATCTACTCAAAAACTGACATTAACAGGAAAATGTGTTTTCTGTGTTTCAGTGGGAGAGATAATTGAACCCATGGAGGGAGTGTGTTGAGATCATCCATCAGTCTGCTTATTCCAGATCATCCCGCAATGGTGCTGTTTCTGATTTACTTTTCATTAAATAAACATCCTTTTTTAAGCATTTTGTGTATTTCCATTCTTAAGGTGCAAAAATTTAACATTAGCAAGTGAGTTAAAATAAATTGCTCATTTTAGTTCGCCAAAAATGTTTCATCATTTACTAAGACCTTTGTTCATCTTCAGAATACAAATGAAGATATTTTTGTCCATCCATTTGAAAGTCTGCACATCAAAAAGATATTGTGAAAGTAATCAAAATGAATCGAGCTGTTTGCCCCAAATTTTCTGAAGAGCAGATTTAATTTATTCACATATTAAAGAGATAGTTCACCTAAAAATGAAAATTCTGTCATTTACTCACCCTCATGTCATGTCGGTCCAAACCTGTATGGAGTTTCTTTCTTCTGCTGAACACAAAAGAAGGTATTATGGTCAACGGTATTATGACCCCATTGACTTCCATCAACTGTTTGGTTACCCATAATACCTTTTGTGTTCAACAGAAGAAAGAAACTCCATACAGGTTTGGACCGACATGACATGAGGGTGAGTAAATGACAGAATTTTCATTTTTAGGTGAACTATCCCTTTAACGATGATCAGTGCACATACATAGAGCACATCAGATATGGTAAACGGAAGCTCAAATGTGCTTGCCTGATACGAGAACAACCCTCAAGAAAACACATTTGAGTTTCTCTTTACTATGTTTGATGTGTTCTATGTATGGGCGTTGATCATTGTTAATACTGAAGCTAAATTATTAAATCTATTCATAATATAAAGCGATAATGTCTCTTCAAAAGACTTTAATTAAATTATGTTTTATTAACAAAGTTCGGGAGGAGCGCATTAAGATAATTAAACCTAATTAAACACGTGGAGCACATTCAGATAATCAAACCTAATTAGACACGAGTGGAGCACACTCTGTTAATCAACCCAATCAATGAGTTAAGAGGTGTGTATATATACAGCAAACTTGCCTCTATTCATTGACAGTTTAACAGCATCCTTCCACCCCCCCCCCTTCTCCTCTCTTCTAGTCCTAAATACTCTTACAACAACTGGGGAGTACTCTGGGTTCGGGCAAAAGTTCTGAGCTTTGAGCCCTCCCCCAGACAGCACGCCAAATACCCATAACCTTTACTCTGTTTGTAACCTTTAATTGATGTAAGTGTGAACTCGTGAAACCGCGATTCATATGGATGATGTCTGTTTTTTTTTATATGCGTGAAAGTTCTGGTTGTGTGGACTTATGAAACTATTAAAATATTGTGTTCACAAACATGAATGTAAGTCTTGTGTGTTTGGAACAACATGAGTAAATGATGAAAATGTCTGAATAAAATATTAAGAGGTTTGAAAATTCTAGCTATAACCTGAGAGAGGTTCATAGCGGCAGTTGTGCTCTCTGCTGGATCACAAATCCTATCATGCTATGGGGGAATTAAGAGTAATCCTTAAAGGAAATGAGACCAAGACCTATGAATGTTATTACTTGTGTCGCCACTGATGCTTTGATTTGAAGCCAAAATAAAGGTTTTATTTTAATTTTATTTTTTACAAAGAATCATGAGTAATTCTAATCAGCCTTTATATTTGGCAATGCCAGATATAACTTCAATGACAAACATTTGCAAATGAACATTTTAGGGAAATAAAATCATCCATTGGGAAATAATGTTGGTTCATGTTTCTTAATGCTCTCTTGAGATTTGCTACTGTGATAAGGCAACACATCATTTATCTGTTATAAATGAATCTGCTATTAGAAATATACAGTCTCACTCTGCAGAATGAAGCCCCATGTCCTGTGTGACCTATGACCTACGGGTACAGGAGATTTCTCTCAACAATTTGGCAAAATGCTACACAGGAAGCATATTAAGTGTAAAATGATTTATTCTCACAAACACTGGTACAGAAAGGCAGCACAGTCTCAAACCATGTAAATTCAGTCCCACTAACACTCAATGAGTGCTGAAAACCCAGAGAGGCGCATAGGAATTGCAATCTAAATTGAATGTTTATGCCTATGGCTTCATTAGACATAAATACTTCCCACTTTCACTAAGCATTCTCATGGAACAGAAACCATTTGAGCAAATCAATTTACTGCGATGTGAGCTAAGATGCACGAGTACATCCATTCGTGAATATACAACTTCAGATGAGAAGCCACAGAGCTATTTGGTCAAGATCTGAGAAAGACGATGGGAAATCGATGAAAGTACATTTTCACTTTAAGATCTTTAATTTTCATTCATTTACATTTATTCCCCTGGTATATGTAAACATTCTTTAATAGTTGAATCTGTAGGATATTATGAAGCTAAGGAAGGCCCAACTCCAAAATCCACAATCTCAACTCAAAGGCAACAACAAATCAACACTGAATGTCAAAATTTGGCATTCAAAACACTTGGCAGTTTTTTTTTTTTTTTTGAAAACACAAAAAAAGCATCCACAGTATGTAGATTCAAGCAAGAATAGCCACTATTTTGTTGGTCCAAAAGTTGACAGAAAAGTTAATAATAAAGGACACATTATTTCAAATGACTGAAGAAATTCTAGATATTTTCACATCTGTTTATCTGTGATAATGAGTTTGTGTGGGTCAGGTGTTCCCTCTGCCGACAAGCTCAGTCATCCCAAATCAGTCTAAATCCAACAGGATCAAGGCCACTATGACAGCAGTACCCAGAAAGTCTGAGAGCAATACTGAGAACTAATATTTTCTTTCAGCGAACTCAGTTCCCCACTGTCTGTGGTCTGTGTCCCATAAGAGGATCGCACAGTTCAGCTTGTGTTAGTGCGAGATGTGTTTATGTATACGTTGCTGCATATCTGAGAGTTTCAGGTCTCCAAATGCTGCCAAAACAAACTCTTAACATTTCAAATTCAGAAAAAATGTGGAGTTCTTTAGACATGCTCTAAAGAAACAAATCCAGTAGCAATAAAACATTCTTGAAAAAAACAACAACAAAAAAACAGAGAGATCACATATAGGTCCAGAGTCTGTGTGTGTGAGTGTGTGTGTGCGCGTGTGTATGTGTGTGTGTGTGTGTGTCGCTGTCAATCTCAGCTCAGACCGATGCCCTGCTGTTTGCTGGAATCTGTGCACACAAAGAAGGTTTTGAGCTCTCCTTTGCCCTTCACATTGATCAGGCCACGACACTCACATAAGTAGCCCAGCTTCTGCAGGACATCTGACGTCTCCTCTGTCACCTGCAACACAAACAGATGTCAGAAAAACTGATCTTCATTTCATGTTTTAATGAGGGCAAATCACTAAGCTATTTTGAAAATCTAGACATGAGAAGAGAATTATCATCATAGTGGATCTAGAGACGTGAAGTACTGTAAGAGTAATTCAATTCCTACCTGTATTTTTCCCAGCTCTCCAGTGCTTTCCATCCGACTGGCCACATTCACAGTGTTTCCCCAGATATCATACTGTGGTTTCCTGGCTCCAATCACCCCAGCAATCACTGGGCCGTGGTTTATACCTGCACAAACACACGCAGATCAATGAAAAAAACTCTTGAAACATGACATTTGCATTTGAATTCATGCTAAACCAGCAGTCATTTACTGTCACTGTACTAATGGTGCATGATTTTGGGGTTTGGGGGGAATCTAAATGTGATTTAAAATGCGATAAAAGAAAAAAAAAAAAGGTTTGCTGTGCTTGGTCACAAAATGTGTCAAGAGTTTGAGAGTATACAACAATTTGATCATAAAATAATAATAATAATTATTATTAATTTAATCACAATTATTACAAAAAAATATCAAACAAAATAAGAAAGAGTATTATTGTAACATTTCACTGTAAAATAAAATAGTTTAAGAAAAATATGATATAAGCTGTGCAATAATAATAATACAACTGTTAAATTACAATAATATTTACAGATGTCTTCAAAGATGTGAACATGGTTAGCACGTTGCGTTCACAATTGCTTGTTATAAGTGACCCAAACACAGCATTTACTGTGATCCAAGCCACTCTGAGATGCTGAAAACACTGGATAATGAGCTGCTTGCGTGTAAACGAGCACACTGTCTCGCTTCACTCTAAAACATGCAGCGCATCTATTTATTTAATTAAATCATAGCATTTGTGTAGCCCTGGACTGTTGTTGCTTAGTGACAGTAAAACTGTAGTTGAAGCTCAATATAATTTGACTCACAGAGTACTTGATTCCAGCGATACAGTGAGTTTCATCCTAAAGTGACAGCTGGAATGTTGTTTTCCTTTTTATAGTAAAGTCTTTTAGAAGGGATTTGTGTCTGTTGTTATAGTTTGATCAGATCTCAGCCACAGATGGGTGATATGTTCTCAGACTCTTAAACGGAGCGTTTATGAAGCATTTCATGCCAGTTCCCTGAGCGCATCTGTTATCCCTGAGCTGCTGAAGATGCCTGAGTTCTCTCTTATGAGCTGCCTTTGTTTTTCAATGAGATTTTCAGCTACATCCTGTATATATTGGTTTCATTTTTAACCCTTAATTCAAAAGTCAGAGTTGTAAAGGCTAAAATGAAATATCTCTTGAAATACCTGGAGATAAAGTGTCCTCCAAGCAAAATTAACAGTGATGTAGAATTGAGGGTTTTGTAGCCAGACTTACCGACGCGAAGCCTGAATGTGTTGAAGGAGTGTCTGTTGATGCCGTCCAGCTTGCCGATCAGAGCGATTGCGAACTCCACCATGTATCCTATCTGTGCATTCTGCCTCTCACGGTCCTGAGAGCACACACAACAGAGCTCAGAGATACATAAATGATGTAGCTTGAAGGACACTTTTATACATGCAAGGTGAGCAGGGGTCAGAGAATAAAATGACTTGCATAGCCAAAAGGAACTTCTTTTATTTGGTTTAAAAATGTGCAGCCTCCAATTTTTATCACCTTATTCATCAAGTGCACCTCAGTCACAAATGCTGGAGAGTCTTGAAAAGACTCTTTTCATTTTCCATAACAATATAGTCAAGGTGAATTGAAATCTTAAAGGGATACTCCACTTTAAAATGAAAATTCTGTCATCATATACTCACCCTCATGTTGTTTCAAACCTGTATGAATTTCTTTCTTCTGCTGAACAGAAAGGAAGATATTTAGAAGAATGTCAGTAACCAGACAGTTTCTGGTCCCATTGACTTCCATAGTATATCTTTTTTCCTACTATGGAAGTCAATGGAACCAGAAACTGTCTGGTTACTGACATTCTTCTAAATATCTTCCTGTGTGTAAAGTGGAGTATCCCTTTAAAAGCACATATGTATTATTACAATTCATAAATACTTTCAGCATGTTAACTTTTCAATGATGTTCACTTCACATGCAAATCTCATGTAGTCAGTGGTTCTCAAAGTGTGGTGCGCGGGAGATCAGCAGAACATGAACTGCTGAACAGTGTTCAAGTGCACAAAAAGTGGTTGGTGCCCTGCCTTTATAAAGCAGTACTGAATGCCAATTCCACTGAATCTTTCTTCTTCAGAACCAAACCGTTGACTTCGCACGGTCGGAACAAACCCGACATACAAGTTCCTCGCCATAAAAAAAGCAGTGCCAGTGGACGGCATCACTGCTATTGTGAACGCACCACTACGCTGCCATGTTCCAGCGAGAAGATGCAAGAAGCTGGTCCAGATAAGTAGAAAGAAGCAACCACGAAGCACACATCCAAGTGGCACTCAAAAAAGAAAGAAAACAAAAGAGAATAAATTCAATACAGAAAGTTTGCCAAAAATTCGCCGAAAAATCCAAATGAAACATCGGATGAGGTGGAAGACTCAGCCCGCACCATCAGCTAGGGTTGGGAATCGAATTCCAATTCTGGATTCAGATACTTAAGGTCAGGTATCGGATGCTTGTTGTAAAATGTAAATTTCTATTCCACTAATCAATTCCTGTGTGCACATTTTATTGTGATTTTAAATTATTTAAGCACAAGAAGATGCACTCGCCTCTCATATAGTCAAGACAAGTCACCTTCATTTATATAGCGCTTTAAACAATATAGATTGTTTCAAAGCAGCTTTACAGTGATAATAGGAAATTAAAGTAACAGAGATTGTTTTGGCTTTACAGCAGCTCTAGAATAAAGTTATTGTCCAGCTAAAGTTAGTTTTGATTGATTCACTTCCGTTGCTAAGATCACCAGTTATTAACGTATGGGCCGCTAACACGACACCGTTCTAACAGATAACACTCAACTCAACAGTGCTTGGTGGCTCGAGAACGCAAACCCTGAAATAGATTCCAAGGCGCAAACCTCAAAAACGCGAACCCGCGAAAACGTGTGCACATGCGCATCACGCATCACGTGTCTGGCCTTGAAAATGTTTAATACAGAATTATTTATCGCTTCTGTGGCCAAGTGAACTGGAATTATTTTGACAACATAGTGCGCAATTATGAATTCAATTGAGTTCTCTTTCGCATCTTTTTGCTCTTGAACGGACAAATACACACACAATGATGTCAAAATATCCTAGGAAAGTCACTGATCTTGAATAAATAACTTTAATAATCTTTATTTTAGTTATAAAAAGAGCTGTGTTATTTTACATTTGATTATATTTGATTTCTTGGTTCAGTTGTATTCATTTTGGTGCTATTGCAAATTTTTTTATTTGTTCTTATTTTATTACTGACCATTTAATTTGTCTTTAATAATGTTTAAAATATATATTAGTAATTCTAGTTGTTTTTACTGCAGTATTTCTGTTAAAACCAAATAGGCAAAAGTTCCTCATGTAAGTGTTCTTTAGCCTGCTGATTTATGTTCATGGTATTCAGCTGTAACAAAAGGTTTTGCAAAAGTATATACATCTGTCTTTCCTTATTGGATTCTCCATATAAGGAATTGCTCAAATTCAAACAATACCCAACCCTAACGGCAGTGGTGATTATAAGGCGTGTATGCAACGTATAACGTGTCTGCTTCTTTTGTAAGCTCTTTACAAGGGGAAGCATATTTTCATTGGTATTTCACTCAACGCTGTATTATGCATGCGAGACAAGTAATTGTGTATGTCTGTACGCATGTGCATGCCCTCACAGTTTTCACAGATTCACGTTTTTTTTAAGTTTTCACAGAGATAATAATGGTATCACTTTCAAAACTCGTTTTCAAAAACGTGCACTTTGAAACCTACTTCAAAGTTTGCGTTCTCAGGCCACCAAAACGCCGTTGTCAAGTAAATGAACAGCTAGAACACATTAAAAGTTTTCTGTAAGCGGCACCTAAGTTAATAACTAATGATTTTTACAACGGAAATGAATCAATTAAAAACTTACTTAAGGTGGACTGATTTTCTTCTAGAGCTGCTGTAAAGCCAAAACAATCTTTATTGCATTAATTTCCTATTATCACTGTAAAGCTGCTTTGAAACAATCTGTATTGTAAAAAGCGCTATATAAATGGTGACTTGACTTGACAAAATCAAGACCTCAGATAAATTCAAGAAGGTTTACTTATAACTGAAATGAGCAAGAGCCAAATTGTAAAAAAAAATTGTCTGCTGTTATGCAAAGAAAAATAAATCCAGTTTGAAATGTTGCAAAATGCAATGTTGGGGCTTAGGGGCCTCAGAACCTCTATCATAAGTCATGCAGCGGCGTAAACTTATGATGCCATAACAAAACCATCCATTTTGTGTTAAATTGTGGTAGATGTTTCTATCAAGCTTTTGAAATTCTCTGTCATTAAAGATTTTTCCACCTGAATGAAAGTTTGAGATTTAAATATGCTGCAAACGACCTGTTGCTATGAACCAATAATAACAGCAACCCTGATGTTGCATGTTTATTAATATAGAAATACAACTAATTGAACCTTTTATTATTAATAATGAACTGTAATAATCCTAGCCTGACAAGCCAGAATCACATCAAGATGTTGGGTCTGGGAACACAGCATTGGCAGGGCTCAATAAACGGTTGTCTTTCAAATTCCCTCTGCACGTAATAGGATAGCGCTACAACCAACCAGAGCGTTTTCCCACCAGCGGAGCTAGTTTACAGATTAAACTTTTGCCGTATCTGGTCGGCAAAACTTCGAACACATCTTCCTTTTTTAAGAATGACTTCAGTGCCGTTCTTTGTTCTTTTCTCAAAGAAAAGCTTAACTCCAAGTCTTCCAGAGTCGCGGCCAAAGCCGATTCGAAAGACCCATCTTCTTTGTTTTCAAGTAGCAGGGAATTCACGCGGAACCGTCGCAACTCTGTCGTCATTATGTTAAGCCCGCCCACCGACTCTATACACGATGTGATTGGCCTGACTAGAGTTTGTTTTTTCCAGCTCCCAAGCCAACGGAGAGTTGCTTGACGACACTGGCTGCAAATTACATTTGCTGCTGCTAGGGTGCGTCTAGATTTCTAGGCTATAATAATCCACCAGTTAACTGTAATTTAAAAATTAGTTTAACACCCTGTTGTTTACATTCCAAACAAGAGGCGTGTAAAACACAAATTTCAAGTCGCAATATCACAAAAGTGGAGACAGATGTTTTATTCCATATTGTGATCTACACACTACCCTTGCAACTAAAATTTCACATTTGGGTGAAACGGATTATTGGAAAGAAAAAATGCAGGACGGGGACTTGTTGCTATCCATTATAATTGGATCAGTGGAGTTCAGTGAAGCATTAGTTGTTAAGTACAGACTAAATGAAGTTCCAAATGTAGGGTTGGGAGCTTAAGCTAAGCTTCGGGATCGAGCCCCCTTTATGGACAGACTTCAAATGACATTTAATGTGTGGCTTAATCAGTTATCTAAATTGAATGTTTTGCAAATCATTTTCATAATTTTTTTTTTTTAGTTATCCTAAAGCAAAGCCTCAGGATATGCCAATGCCACCATTACTGATTGGTGCATAGTGGCATGTGGCACATTTAAAATGCCTGCATTCCATTTAGAAGCAAATGTGTGAGATAATAGCTGCTAAAACATCAAAAGTATGACAGCAAAAGCTGACAAATTAACATAAAACAAACTGGTAACAGTGGGCTACAATTAGTATGAGTATCTCTCTCTCTCTCATTAATTAAAAATACAAGATACATGAGAGGTAAAGGCAGTTGAGAATTTAACACACTGACATTTATTAATTTTATAAATGCATTTGTGAGAGTCGTGGTTTAAATTTGCTTTGACTACATTTTTCTAGATTACTTAACGTCGTGCAGTAAGTACCTGGCTGCTCTGCTCTGGAGGTCCACTCAGTCCTGCAGCAGCCATGTATGTGCTGCCGATGGTTTTAATCTTCTCCACACCACTGAACTTGGGCTTCGACAGCAACTGCAGGTAAGGAGAAGAGGGAAGGGCAGAGTGGATGTCAATGTTTCCGAGCAGTAAAAATTCATGCCAAGATGTTATCTTATGATAAATGACAGAGAGAGAGAGAGAGAAAGGGAGGATAATAAGAACTGAAAGAAGCGGGACAGCAGCCATACTGCGCTGAAACTAAACACTAGTAATAAGTGAAGTAAGCCAAGCATGGACCTGTATTTAGATCCTAAACATGAAGTCAGTCAAGCCAGGGCTTTGTTTGCAGCTCACAGAAATAAGCAGCTGAAGTGATAAGAGTGTACAAAAATGGCTGCCTCATTTCATCAAATCATACTCAAATGATAGCTTGGGTGACGCCCTTAGAAGCTCTTCAGATGTTGGCAGAGAAACACTATTCATATACAATGATTCATTGTATCCATTCAGGGAATGAGAAGAGAAGAAAAGCAGGACCATCACATATGCTGCGAGACATGAGACGTGACATCACTCTGACCTCGTCAAAGTCGGCGATGATCTCATTGAGGAGCCTCAAACACTCCAGTCCTTCTTTATTGATGTCACACTCAGTGTAGAACTCTTTGAAGTCCGGCACCGAGGCAAACATCACACATACGCAGTCATATGACTTATAGTACAGGTCCTGGAGAAGAGGATCGGAAAGACACATGCAGCAAGAGTTCAGTGATTCAGTGTAATTATTATTCACATGGCACAACAGAAACAACAACAACATGTTTTATGAAAGGATATTCACAGACTCACAGAGGGCATGAGGTACGACTGGTACAACACATGACGTGAGCGTTTTGAGTAACATGAAGAAAATGTCCACCAAATAAACTCAGGGGATAAATAAAATCAAGGGAGGAACAAAGACTAAATGAATTGAGACATTTGATGAATTGTTTCACAAATGAAAAATCTCCATATTAAAAAGTAAGAAACCAAAAAAAGTCATATAAGAAAGTTATATATATATACTTTTAAATTAATATGTTTATTTAGCACGGACACATTTCACTGTTACAAAAAAAAAAACTATTTCAAATAAATGCTGTTCTTTTAGAATTGTATCATGGTTTTGTATCACAACTTTTTTCAACATTGATAGAGACAAGACAAAATTATACTAACATTTCTTAAAAGAATG
This sequence comes from Leuciscus leuciscus, assembly GCF_965113295.1. Taxonomy (NCBI): domain Eukaryota; kingdom Metazoa; phylum Chordata; class Actinopteri; order Cypriniformes; family Leuciscidae; genus Leuciscus; species Leuciscus leuciscus. The sequence continues at coordinate 35,765,823 of NC_138726.1, read as the reverse complement.
CAGATCGGGGAGGAATAAAAATATATAAATATCTGTAAATATTTCAGCCATTTTTTCCAACCTAAAGTTTTGAATCTTGCTTAAATATGAAAAGGTAGATTATGGACTGTGGTAGAAAATGGTAGAGAGGTTACCATAAAATACAGTGTAGGTGGGTGACCTAGTATTCTTTGTATAGTCTACATTGTAATCATACAGTAATGATATTGGAACGGTATGGTGGGGTATTTTATGATATGATCTTGTGTGGTAAATGGCAGTGTTTCCCAACCTTTTTAATCTTATGTACTGCCACAGTCCAATCTGTACAAATGGCTTTTTTACACACATTATTTTGTTTTCTTTCCTTAAAAAGATCTGCAAAACCATAACATTATTCATAAAAAATGTTGTATTTAGATATTCAATGAAGCAAAATCGAAATCTTTCCAAGTGCCCTCTGGAACCGGCTCAGGTACCCCTGGTTGGGAATCACTGTTATATGTCTGGTCTTGTATGGGAGACAGAAGCGGATGATATACAGGTTCACCCCACTCACTCGAAGCCGGTTCCTACCTTGTATTTCCGGTTTAGTAAAGAGATAGTGGACAGCAGCCCCACCTCATTCTTTTTGTTCTCGCCCACGAAGAGAGCGGCCACGTGCGCAGGGAGAACATTTTCCAGAAGGAGACGGTTCAGGTTTTCGCACAGCTCGACTTCTTCCTTATCGGCCAGGTTCTTGTTCTTCAACAGGAAGTCTTGACGACAACGGTACTCATTCTGAAGGGAAGAGAGAGGACAGAGCAAGAGTGGGTGTGACTTTCTCTGCTCTGTATTACTGTGTGTGTGGTGTGTGTGTGTGTGTGTGTGTGTGTGTGTGGTGTGTACCTGGCAGGATATGAGCAGCATGGTAAAGAGGAAGAGTGTGATGTAGATGCCGCTCATGACTTGTGGGCGCTTCATAATTCCTGCTTTGCACAGATTGTCCTCTACACTACAACAACAGACAAACAATGGACATGATTTTAACAGAGATGCCCAAATATTCAAATCCTTGCCAATACAGATTATTATTTTCATGTTATGGCCGATAATAGGCCAATATTAAAATTCTATACTATTTTGTCCAAACAAATGCAAATGAAAACACTAAAAATCTATTGTTTTAAATGTCCAGTATGAAACAAGTGGATTTGCTAATGATAACATGTAACAGTGCTCAAATATTAATAGAATAACTAAGTTGACAGCAACGCTAATCTAAATGTAAAAACAGGGGTAATATAAGCATATACAATTAATATAAATTTATGAAAATGATATGAAAATCAACTGAGTACAAATATAAGACGTATTTGTGAGAGTGTACCTGCAGTATCTGTTGAAGAGATTATTCTGGGAGTAGAAGATGAAGATGTAGGAAATAGCTGAGACGATGAAGAGGAAGGCCACCTTCAGCTCCAAACTCACCCTCAAAAACACGCCACAGGCGATCAACGCCAATATACAATTATACACTGAGTACTGGAAAGACAAACCATACAGAAACTCAATAAATCATTTTTCTATTGTTTCTTTGGCAACAAGACAGCAGTTAAAATACTCTCATAATCTAACATCAGGGCTATGACACTTACTCATTTATAAAGATGATAAATGAGTAAATTATATCATGTAATAAATAATAATGTAAATAATTATTTTGGGTTATGATGTGGGTTAGGGTTAGTTTGTTGTATTTATAATTAGCTGTATACAAAAATAACAGAAGTTTAGGCCATGTCTCCATTTAGATATTTAAATAAACGTGATTGATACTCACAGGCAAATACGAAAGGTCATCTTTGTCAGAATCAGTAATGTTGCTGTTAATTTGTGGCAGACTCTGCGTTTCAAAATACTGTGGAGTGAAAGACATTTTGATAGGGTAAAATGTTAACAGATGGAACTCTTTTTGTAATGCTTCAGTGAACACACATATCAACAATATTGTCTGAGGACCTGAGCATAAAAAAATTATAATTTATGTTGTGTGTTTTTTAGTGTGTTACACAGCATGAGACACTTAACTAAATAATGTGTGTGTGACCTTTATTGCAGTGACAGAAAGGCTGAGCATTACCAATTTGAAAATGGCGATGATGAATACGACTGCAGTGGCCACAGTTGCCAATGGGATGCGCAGAAAAGGTCTCTTAACCACTGCTTCTGAAAGAGCCGAGAGCCACGTGCATGACTTCAACTTCTCTGGAAATGTCCTCTGAGCAAGAAAAAGAAGGGAAAAACAGCTGTTCAAAGAGAAAGAAAGCTGGATTTGACCTGAGAAAAAGCTCAAGGCTACTGAAGCCAGATTGTGTTGGAAAAAGCAACAGTGTATTTGAATGGGGCAGAGAGGACACTGGGAGTATTTCAGTTTGCAACATTGTAGCAACTGTTTTTAGTTATTTTACATTTCAAATATAAGTCAGTGCCAACAATGGACACAGCATATGACATTCTCCACATTACAGCATTGTACACAGCAAGGGAGGCACTGCATGCTCCAGCATCTACAAAACCATAAAAATACCCCAGAAACCATCAGGCCAACTGAATGTGTGTGCTGAGGCAAAAGAAGGCATTGGTGGTCTAACCTGTATATGACCCGCAAAACAGATGCACAGAATCAAAAGCAGAAAACACCCCAATACCGCAAACATCAGCCCCAGCTTTTTACGCCTAACAGAGAGAGAGAGAGACAAAGAAAGATAGTTATATCTACTCTCAGGGCAAATGATTGTAGCACATGAAGACACACGTTCAGCAACAAAGTGTTAAATTGAGTCTGCATATGGGGTTCGCTTGTGTTCATGCCACTTACTCTTTGGTAACAAACATCTGGATGATGAAGATGCAGATAAAGATGAAGGTGGCACAACCAATGTCATATTTAAAGTTTGGCATCTCTATAGTCCTGTACTGAGAGAACCACATACACGCAATTTAATATTAGTTTATTTAATTTCTTCTTTTTTTTTTTTTTACATGTAGACAACAGTGGCGTAGCGCAAAAATTAGAAAAGAAGTATTTCGTTTTAAACAAGTTGTTTTTAAATGAGTTTCCTCGCTCATTGCTATGGGGAGATGCGCCATGGCATATTGCAGGGAAATTGAATTGTCGCTAATAGCCTATTAATTTAAAGTAATAATAATAATAATATTAATTTATTAGGCCTACATTAATTGGAAATGTCAAATTCACTTGATAAGGCCGATAGCTGATGCTGATCATCTACTGATCATCCTCTTTCGGTGCATCAGCGCATCGCGTCTATCAGCTGATCATCGTCTATCCGCGCATCAACGCGTCTATCAGCTGATCATCGTCTATCCGCGCATCAACGCGTCTATCAGCTGATCATCGTCTATCCGCGCATCAACGCGTCTATCAGCTGATCATCGTCTATCCGCGCATCAACGCGTCTATCAGCTGATCATCGTCTATCCGCGCATCAACGCGTCTATCAGCTGATCATCGTCTATCCGCGCATCAGCGCATTGCGTCTATCAGCTGCTCATCGTCTATCGGCACAACCTGGCATGGGGGTTTTCGTGGGGCCCCCCGCAAAGCGTGCCCATCCGCTACGCCACTGGACAACACATGGTGTATGAAACAAGAAAAATCCCACAGTCTAAATAAATAAATAAATAACTGTTTGTCTGTCTAACACATACATCCCAGAAGTTACAGCCCACAGGAAAATACTAACCTGCTTTTCAAGGTCTCGTTTAGTAAACAATAGCGTTAGGCCAGAGATCTCTTCAGACTTCACCCACTGCCTGCACACACAAATTATTTCTTCACTCGTTTTCATAAGCACTAAATGTGCAACTTTAACCAAACTGGACTTAATTCCATTCAAAATTATTTCATGTGCTTGTTTATGTAAGACTAACTTGCTGGAGCTCAGATCATTGATAGTGGTGGTCATCTTGTCGTGAAGCTCTTCATCAAACTTAGTCTTCTGTGATTTATTCCTACAAGGACAGTAGACACAGATCACAGAGACAAAAACTCACTTTGACCCATGAAGTAACATACACACAATGTCTAAATGTGCATGGGCACTGTGGGATAGAAAAGATGTTTATAGCTGTTGTCATGCTGTTATTGAGTTATATTTGACTGCAGCCAGTACAAAGGAAGCTTGGGTGAATATGTGTGAAGTTCATAGTTCTAAATGACTTGACTAGTTTTGTAGTTAATACTTTGTTTAGTTCAGGGATCTAAATAGATAATAAGAGAGAGTATAATGTAGAATTGAGTGTGTGTGTACCTGGTATTCCCTACAATATGGGGACCAAATGCCCCCACAAGCATATTAATACCAGTAAATTTTGACAGTATGGGGACGTTTTTTGTCCCCATGAGGAAAAGAGCTTATAAATCATACTAAATGAAGTGTTATGAAAATGTAATATTGCAGAAAGTTTTCTGTGATGGGTATGTTTAGGGATAGGTTTAGTAGGTTAGTGTAGGTGGATAAAATATACAGTTACGTATAAAAATCATTACGTCTATGGGAAGTCCCAATAAAACATGGAAACCAGTGTGTGTGTGTGTGTTTATGTGTGAGGGCCGTGGCAGACAGAATGCCTTGTGTTAGTTTAAACCCTAACAGAGAGCCCCCTTGCAATGTGCCTCAGCACGGCTCAGAAAGGAAAATGCTGTTTCCTTTCTTTCTCTTTGCAAGCAGAAACGCACGCTTGTCTAAACCAAAAGTGCACTGTAGGCTGGAAACACACCACTGAGGGAGTGCAGCTATGGTCATGCTAACCATATGACCAGTTAACAGCGGCTCACTGAGCATTTGCATTGTTAGTGTTGAAACTACGGGCCCCATAGAGCTGGCTGAGCCAGTATGGCTCCACTCACTTATATGTGCACAAGGGAGGGGCAGGTAAAGAGAAGGGCTCCTCAAGAGACTCATCAAAGCTGTCAGAGAGCAACAGTGAGAAAGACAACTTCAACATCGCTGCTTCAGTCAGCCAGACAAAACCAGACTCAAGACATACTAAAGTGGACATTTATAAAAAGCTTTTGAATGGCCCTTAGGTCATAGACCTAGTTTTTTCCAACTGAGATACACACAAGACAGACCAATATATGACACAAACAACACTCACCTCTCTGTAATTTTGGTCGTTACTGATCTAAGAGGGATGTCCTAAAGAGAGAGACAAACGTGAACATCTGCTTTGCACCTCTCTGTGTGTAAATAATGTAGGAATTGACCTCACGACACCGATAACTTAACCATGGCCACTGCTTTTGAAGGATTAGCATATTTTGAAGCACTTGATTCAAGGATTAATTGCAAAGTTTAACCATCATAGAGTGACATTTTTATCATTTGCACGTTTTTTGTCTTACCAATTTACACATTCAAGCGATTTTAAACCATTCCAGCACAAAAAGAGACAAAAGAGAGCTGCACACACACAGAGAGGTGCGTTTCGGATAGCTTCCGAACAACAAATTGATTTCTATTTTGCGTCTCCTTGCGCTTGAACGAATGCATACACACAAAATGATGTCAAAATGCCCGTCTTGGCTAGTATTCACGTAAACAGTCAGTTAAACACATTCGGCACAGTTTTAAGAGAACATAAACAGTTGAGAAAGAAATCGGACGTGTATCATTATATTGGATCTGTGCATTCGGTTAGGCTATAAATACCTTGGCTTTAAACAATACTAAAGGCCTTAAACAAAGATGAATCTATATTTAATAGATTAAATTAGTGAACACTATGCAGTGTCCTTACTTTATTTGTAACTTTGTTATATTGTATTAATCTATGCTTGTAATTAGTGTATTTGTTCTTGTTTTTTTAAACTGATAACTAACTTTTTGCTGATCCAAAAAATTATCCGATCCGTGAATCAAAAACCATAATATGATCCGAACTGTGAGTTTTGTGATCTGTTGCACCACAAATAAGTACACTTCCTCTGTCTGTTAAACAAAATAAAGTTGCAATTATGTTAATTATGTACCTGATGATTCTGGAATAAATGACTAATTACTATACAGTTTATAACCGTGAACAAAAACAAAACTAAACAGAAAACAAGTTTTTGTATCAGGTTATGTTGCACTAAATATAATGGTACAAGATGAGAAAATGACAAGGGTAAATCTATCCACGTGTCAAAAAGTAAGACAGTTGATGTCATAAATATTGACATTAACGCACAAGAGTAGTGTGATGCTTTCTGCAGATGCAAACAGGGGTACAGGTTTTTTTTTCTTGCTGTTGGATGATCATTTAAAATGGGCAAGTTTAGTTCTTCATGCAATCTACAGCAGAATCTGATACAACACGTATTTTTCTAAATTACTGTCTTGTATTGAGAATGGAATGAACAAAACTTAATACACTAGCCTCTGTGGATACCTAGTTTTTAAATCACATGTACAATAACGGCACAATAATGCTTGAAATTTGCCAAAAAGAGTTTGTATGTCACAGAAAGTCTAGTAATACCGCGTCTACAACGCGGCAAAATAATTCATTATAATCAGTGATGTAGTCTACACTGGAAGCGGCGTGGCACGACATGACAAATCCCCAACAGTAAACCGGTGCCTCGTTCTATTTATGACGTACTCCAAGCACTCATGATACTTCTCATAGGAAGGACAAATGGATTTGCTTTGTCACATCCAGTGTTGACAGCTTCTAGCTGTTGCAGTGTGATGCGACTCCTCAACTGTCGCGCCCGGTGTAGACACGATGTAAGTTTAATGGTCAAACTGGCGGATTCCAACAAGGCTTATCAGCGCATCGATTTGTTTGGTATTTAGGCTGTCAGTCATTCATCTGTTGTGAGGTCAATTCTTATGTTTGGGTGATCTATTCCTTTAACGTCTGTATCTCTGACCTTGCAGCGACCCTTTCCATTGACCATAGCATCTGTGCAGAATTCCTCTCGGCTCTGCAAATGGGCGAACGGTTTGACGGCCCCCCATGACTCCAGGAAGCGTGTCATACGCACAGATGCTCTCATCTTCAAACCGTCACTCACACGAGGCTTAGTGACACTGGGGGCCATCAGTGATGGATCTTTTGACTAAACACACAAACATAAACAATACACCAACATATTCAGATTCATATACAGTGACATATATATGGCAAACATACACTTCTAACGTTTGAGTTAAAGTCTCTACCCGAGGGTCTATGACCAAATAGGTTTTGATGTTGAGCTCTTTAAGATAGGGGTCTCTTAGGTGACCATTCCCCTCCTCCACCTCATACGCTTTGTTCAAGTGCTTCAGAGTCGCCTCTGTGATGTGAACTCGTCTGATGGAGAAAAAATAAGTAGCATCTTATGAAGAAGGCCTGAGGTATGACATTATGATACAGACAGTATTCTGTGTGCAACTTTTATCAATTATCATTTGATAAGTGATTTTATTGTTCATACCCTGGTAATCCACCTGACTCCATATGATTTGCTAAGGTGACATCATGTGACCACACATCAAACTGCCACTTCCGTAAGCCAATCACACCACAGAGGACGTTTCCAGAGTGCACACCTACTCGCATGTTTATATCCACACCTGTTGCCTCACGCACCTGCCTGCAAGTGATGATTAGAAAAATAATCAGCAATTCATCTGCCAAATGTATTGGCCAGTGCTAGAAAGAAACACTATAAGGAGAAATGCAGTGCTAATGATGACGTGAATGTATATTTTACATGTTGTATAAACCTATAAACTTACTTGATGGCTTCGCACATGTCCAGGCCCATTTTAACACAGTTTTTGGCATGATTTGGCAGGGAAACGGGGAGGCCAGACACACAGTAATAACAATCACCAAGAATTTTTATTCGCATGCACTCATTCTCCTAAAGGGGAAAAAACACAAGCACACACAAGGACAACTAATGTGCAGTTCAGAGCACAAGTATCCAATTTACCAATTGATCAGATTGAATTATATTAAATTATATTATGTTATATACAGTATATATTAAGTTATACACAGCACCATTCTAAAATTTGAGGTCAGTTAATTTTTTTTAAAGAAATGAATACTTTTATTAGTTGAGAATAGTTTAAGATTAGGTTTAGGGGTAGATTCAGGACTAGTACCAAGTAATTACCCAGTTTTTGTAATTACTACAATAGGTATATGTACATGCGAAACAGGACTGTAAAAAAAAGTGCTACCTTTTTATTTAGGAAGGATGCATTAGGTTGATCAAAAGTGACTGTAAAGATATTTATAATGTTACAAAGGATTTCTATTAAAAAAATAATGCTGTTCTTTTGTACTTAAAGGTGCATTGTGTTATATTTAGGAGGATCTGTTGACAGAAATGCCATATCATATACATAACTATGTTTTCAGTAGTGTATAAAGACCTTACATAATGAACCATTATGTTTTTATTACCTTAGAACAGTGGTTCTCAAACTTTTTACACCAAGTACCACCTCAGAAAATATTTGGCTCTCCAAGTACCACCATAATGACCAATATGAAAATACAGTAGCGTAGTAGGCCTATTCAGCTACAGTTATGCACAGCTCAAAAATGAGGCAGCTTACAGTAATTTCTAATAAGAATATTTATTATTGTCAGCCACTTTAAACATTGTAAAAACACCGTTTGAACATTAACAATGTATTGTGCTGCTTACATACAGGTTAATAAAAAACTAAAAGTGAAATAAAAACTGTAGCCTACTGTCCTTAAAATATTAATAATAAAAAAAACAGGCTGTTTATTCATATTTAACCCTTTTAAACGTAAATTTAAAATATTTTGGCTGGCCCCTGTGAGTTTTTCAAGGCGATCATTATTTAGAACTGTTCACTTTACTGTTTCCATGGTGACGCGTCATTGCTTGTCACGTGACACACCGCAGCGCTGAATGACTAATTATCTGCTTTTATTTCATTGTTTTATTCAAAATATTCACAAATTTGTTAGCTATGGCATGAAATATTTGATATTCCGATTGACAAATATATGCAAGTGGAAGTGTTATGTTGTTTAAACACCTTTAAAACGATCGCGTTAGTTGAGCTATATGCGCCGTGTTACGTTTGTGCCACAGTTCAGAGAATCGGATCTGTTGGATTTACAGCACGTGAATTCATCCACTTCTCCCGAAATACATGAAAGTAAGTGGCCGGTGAACTGGGAGAAGAATAGAGTTAGTTAACTTTAAAGTTACTTACACAATGTGTAAAACGTGTCGTCTAATTATAATGGAAATTATTATAATTTCCGCTTCCATAGACATCAGTGTGTATTTTACAAATTGTAAATGTATTGTTTTTTTAGTACTTATGTGAATTTAAATGTCTGAAACCTAAAATAAACATTATGTGGTTAAAAACACTGAATAATTGTGATATATGACAGCGCCTGAGTGGCGCACGTCCGTCTCTGGCTCAGCGCCAGCCAACTGCGAAAGCACAATTTAAATTTAGCAGTTGATCACGTGATGCACTGGCCGTTCTACTCACACCGGCGTAATCGTATCGTACGCTCCAGGGACCAGCCAAGACTGATCACACAATAGACAGTAAAAGATCACACCGGTTTGATCTTACGTGCAAAATTCAGTGATTCCTCTGCGTACCACTAGACGGAGCCTGCGTACCACTAGTGGTACGCGTACCACACTTTGAGAACCACTGCATTAGAAAGAGCCATTTCTATCCTAAACGGACAAACACGTTTCGTTACTATGTTGTTCTTCGTGCAAAGAAGCTAGCTAAAGTGAGCGAATAAAACACTGATGCAATGATGAACAAGTAACAATAATATTTGCACTAACATATTGTTTTACTGAATAATCAAGTAAATGTAATTTCTTATTTTATCTTTGTAAAGAAACCTCATTGCTTAACTGGCTACTCTCTGCTGTCTCAGACGACGATATATTTTCCTGTCGGCCACCATAACTTCTGTTGGTTGCAATTCGCAACCTCACCACTAGATGCGGCTAAAAATTACACAGTGCACCTTTAAAGAATACTGAAAAAATCTACCACATTTTTACAAAAATATTAAGCAGCACAACTGTTTTCAACATTGATTATGATAAAATAAAAATAAAAATCCACACCAAATCATCATATTAGAATAAATTCTGAAGGATCATGTGACACTGAAGACTGGAGTAATGATGCTGAAAATTCAGCTTTGCCATCACAGGAATAAATGATATTTTAAAATATATTCAAATATAAAACACATATTTTAAAACAAATAACATTTAACACTATTACAGTTGTACTGTATTTTGATCAAATAAATGCAGCATTGGTGAGCATAAGAGCATAATTATATTATATTACACACATATTTAATCATACTTACTTTTGCAATCTGGTCAAATTTCCCAAAAAGTTCATTCAGCATGATCACAAGCTCCTTAGGAGAACAGTCACTGGCCAGACGTGTGAAACCCACAATGTCAGCATATAGGATGCTAACAGAAAACAAGGGGAAGACACAAAAAGAGACAATCTTATTGTCACCATTATATTCAGTTTAACTTAAGTTACATTTTCATGGACTCTTATTATGTTTCTCTGTTGCTGTCTGCCTTTGTTTCTGTTAACATGTCATTCAACAGTTGTCATGGTTATTCTTTATGTTCCTAATTAGAGCACACCTGATTGTATTTGAGTTCGTCCCTTTGTGTATTTAAGTTCTTCTGTTTGTGCTTGCACGCTGTCGCATCTATGTGTAATATCTGAGTTAATGTGGTTTTAATTAAAAAACGCTTCTATTTGAAACTTCTTCATCGTTGTGTTTTAGTATTTAATTTTGGAAATGAAACAAAGGGAGAAACAAATGTGCTTGCTAGTTTGAAGAGAAGACATTTAGAAGTTGATACTACTTGTGCCGAGTCCTTTTTAATAAAGAGAAAAGCAGCAGCTCAGTGTCAGCTGTCTGAACGCCCTGGAAAGAATAAAAACCTCATAAACACGGCTCACGGAAATGAACCTTTAAGACCCAGCTGTTCTCAATGCTGACAAGACCAAACACACACACACACACAATCCATGTCATCACACTCCTAATGAACAAGTTCAAAAAGAGATCGGACCCCATAAATCTCGGCAGGTGAACAGCTCTCTATTGTTTGCTCACAGACACACAGGTGAGTCAATCTGTGTTTTATCTGAGCGGCTGTAAGCCGTCCGTCTATCTAAATATAAACGGCTGCCTGAGAACCAAGCATTGTGAGCTTGGACAAAAACATATTAATAGATGCACCCCACCCCCTGTCCACTCTTGGGGTTGATGGGAAATAAAACTAATTAAATGAGTGGCCTCATGATGAGCACTCTGAGAGTTAGGTCTAACAGACTGACCATTCATTCACAATCAGGACTTGATTAATGAGGAATTGCAAAATTAGAGAATGGAAAACAGAACAACACACAAATGTCTCTTGTATGAATTGTATGACAGCACTGATGAGTAAAAGCATATAATGTGTTACCTGACATTCTCATGTCTCTTCACGTAGAGACTGTGGAAGTTGTTGTCCCGGACCATACGCTGCTGTTCCTCTTTATCTTTACACTTGCAGCGCTCCATTATGGCCAACTTCATCTTCATGGAGATGTACACAGGAAGGACTGACTGTAAAAGGTTTTCCTACAGCACAAACACACACACAAACACACACATTTAAAGATAACACTCGTAATATATGTTACATTGAGTTTACTGTTAAAGTCTGTTTAATTTCTATTCTCAAGTGTCCTAATCTTTTTCAGTTGTTTGACTGTAACAGATTAAGGGCCCTATCTTGCACACAGCGCAATTGACTTTGTACACCGACGCATGTATCATTCCTATTTTGCACCCGACGCACAGCGGACTTTTCCCTCGACAGACGTAAATTAGGGAATGAACTTGCGCTCCCGGGGGCGGTTCAGCGAAAAGAGGAGGCGTGTTTTCCGGCGCAAACGTTCCCTGATGCTATTTTGCAGTTTCGGAAAACAGTTCAGCCACAGACCAGGAAAAACCTAGTCTAAAGTCAGTGGCGCGTTCAGATGCTATTTTAAGGGTGCATGCTTGGCTATAATGTAGCGTGTGCACAATGCGCATACACTTTGCTTCTCTCATCTACACACAGACGCAGCAGTTCACATTTTTGCAAACCATACATAATTACAAGGAAAAATATTAACACACGAGGGAAATCATTGTTGTGTCCATAAAGATGTGAAAAAATAGGCATAAATCTAGCTTACACATTTACCCAAATTATTATAAGCCTGTTTAACCAAAGCTAATTTGGGTGGGTTTCTCTCATTAACCATACAATGTCACTTCTCTGTCTTTTACACGCTGACGAGAACGTTGGTCTCCTCAGCTGTGAACCGCTCCTGGTGTGCGCCTGGCAAATCCGCCGTTATAATAGCAATCAGCCATGGAAAAAGCGCGCCTGCTCTTAAAGGGAATGTGAGATGACGCTGTGATTGGTTTATTTCATGTTACGCCCAAACCACACCTATGAATAATGAAGCTATTTCAGACCAACCCATTTTAGATTTGCGTCCGGCGCAAGAGTCATTTATCCCGCCGGTATAATAGCAACAGCGCCCGAGATCCGCCCACAAAGTTACTTTCGTTTCACGTTTGATACTTGCGTTTCAGATTAAAATAGGGCCCAAAGTATCACCAGGCTGAGATCTAGACTAAGGGAAGGTAATGGGAAACTGTCTCATTCAGAAGAAGAAAGCATTGTCTTCACTGTGTATTGTAAGGTCACTATTACCCCGTGTTCTATGTTGTCTTTAGGGTTCACCATTAGGACATTGTTTCTGAGCTTTACTATAATGTCCATGTACTGTCAGGGAGGTTAACAGCCTACCATTAAACTCTACCCTGCTTTTCAGTGTTCTCTTTATGTGATGTCACTTCCTCAACAACTACAACAACAAGTCATAACAAACTGAGAAACAACAATTCCTTTGATTGTAAAAGGACACAAGAAGTTTAATTAAGAACAGGATAAACTTATTCCAGGATAAACTTATACCTCCTTGATTAAATGTGTAATGTGCGAAATATAACCTTCAGCTGTCAAATTTGAAGATGAATGAAGCATTAAAGGGTTAGTTCACACAAAAATGAAAATACTGTCATCACTTACTCACCCTCATGTTGTTCCAAACTTGAAAGACTTTCGTTCATCTTGAGAACACAAATGAAGATAGTTTTAATAAAATCTGAGAGATTTCTGTCCCTCCATAGACAGCTATGCAACTGACACTTTGACAATTCAAAAAAAAGTTCATAAAGATCGATATTAATTGAGCGGTTTAGTCCTAATTTTCTGAAGAGACTTGATCGCTTTATATGATGAACAGATTTAATTTAGCCTTTTATTTACATACAAACATTCATAAGCAAACTTAAACAGAAGCTCAACCGAACCTGCTAGACACGAAAACACACATTATTGGATCTTGTGGAACAAATCTTAGGGATTTTAAACAACATGAGGGTGAGTAAATGATGACAGTATTTTCATTTTTGGGTGAACTAACCTTTTTTTTTAAATCATTAAAAAAAAATTCAAGAGAAAATTCCCAAAGTTAATATTCAAAGTTTAAAAATAAATGCATAATAAAGTGGAGGTTATTTAAGCCTTATGTAGACTGAATACCTGTGCAGAATGAAGAGAAATTCAAAATTTGAAGGATCTCAGTCTTGCATAGTTCAAACACTTGGGCAGTTTGAAGAGAGATTGGTAGATTGAAAGCTGTGGTTGCTATAGTGTTGCTAAGCAGTGGCCAAGGTGTTTTAAGTGGTTGCTAGGACCGAAGATGGGTCAAAACTGTCAATCCAATCTACTACAAAATATATGATAACTCATGTCAGAACAGACTGAAGGCCTGTGCTAAATTAGATGGACTTAAAGGGACTGTACATCCAAAAATAAAAATTATGTCATTAATTACTCACCCTCATGTCACTCATCTACGGAACACAAATTATCTTTTTGATTACATCTGATAGATTTCTGTCCCTCCGTTGACAGCTACGCGACTACCACTTTGACGCTTCAAAATGTAAAACTAATCCATATTAATTGAGCGGTATAGTCCAAATTTTCAGAAGAGACAATCTTTTTTATGATGAACAGATTGGATTTAGGCCTTTATTCACATATAAACATTCATCAGTGAACATAAACAGAAGCTCTACCGAACCTGCTAGACGCACGAGAACAAACCTCATTGGTTTTACGGAAGCTCAAAAGTGCTGTGTAACACACGGGAATGAACCTCATTGATTCTCGCACGTCAAGTGAACATGCTTGAGCTTCTGTTTACCACAACTGATGTGTGAAGTGATGAATGTTCATATGTGAATAAAATCCTAAATTAAATTTGTGTTTATATATATATCCATCATATTAGAGCGAATGAGTCTCTTCAAAAAATTTGGACTAAACCGCTCGATTCATATGGATTACTTTTACGATCTCTTTATAAACTTTTTGAAGGGTCAAAGTGGTAGTTGTGTAGCTGTCATTGGAAGGACAGAAAGCTCTCAGATTTAATAAAAAAATGTCTTCATTTGTGTTCTGAAGATGAACGAAGGTCTTTCGGGTTTGGAACGACATGAGGGTGAGTAAATAATGACAGAATTTTCCTTTTTGGGTGAACGAACATTCGTACAGTGTGTGTGACGTAAGCATAGTTTGTACATATTTACATGTGCAGCCAGACTTTTCTAACCACAAATACTTTGTACGCTCAACTCACACAAGCGCCTTGATTTTTTTTTTGGCACTTGGTCCACAAGCTAGCAACACTGGCTGGGCCGTTGTTTCACAGATAAACAGCTGAGATGGAACAACAAACAAACAACTACTGGACAAGGCAATAACAACAGACACCCATGTTGATGAGCGTTTGGCTGAGGGGGTTAATAAGAGATATCAGCAACTCTATTTTAAAGAAGTATAAATATTGTTTTATCGCTCATAACTTCTGGAGAAAAATTGCGCTAACACTGGGCAAAGATGAAACTTTCTCGCAAGCATATGTTGACCGCCTGTAAAAACGAGGCATAAATTGTATCAAGATATCATGGGCGATGTGTATTTGAACATGTATATTTACATACAACATAATTTGTATTTGTTTCTTCTATGTGTTTGCTCTGGCTGTGTCTGTGATGTTGAAGTAAAGTTATATGAGCACCTGCTGTCTCTTCTCAATCTCCAGTTTCATGCGAATGCCGAGGCAGCGAAGAATGTCCTGAAATGTCTGCCTGAGAGCTTTCTCCATCAGAAACTTATGAAAAGCCCCAACCATAATTCCACAAACAAACACCACAGAATTTGACAGCAACTAGAAAGAGAGAGAGAAAGCTGACTTTGTGATGTAACATCCTTTTCAGTTTCTTTACATACAGATTTGCTGAAGGTTTCCTTTCAACCAATCCTAATGTGGATTTCCTTTCACCTGATTGATGATGCGTTGTTTGGGGTGGGAGAACACTGTGAGGTGCACCGAAAGAGCAATGATGTGAGACAGAGAGGAGATGATACTCAGGGTTACAGCATAGCTCATCTGAAATGGCAGCATGGTGTAGACTGTAATGATGATGAAGAGGAAGAAGGGCACCTGGAGAGAACAAGATGAAGAGTGCAACATCAACATTTATTTAAGACTGAATAGTATTAAATGACCTATTTATATGATTTAATACATGACAGTGAACACATAAGAAAGTTATTGCTGTGAAAAGTACTCTTGTCATGTGAAGTCTCTGTAAAATATTAAAAAAAGTGTGTTACCTGGTCCCATGGTTGTATTTCCTTTATGTTTTCTGTGCTGAAAATAAAGGTGAAGCCCATTGTGAGGTGTGTGGCCCACACGGCGAGACCAAGCAAAGTTCTCCATCTTTGAGAGAGGGTGTCTGTACACACTAATATAAACACAGCCAGGAACAAACACAATGCTCCTCCCACAACTCCCACAAATACACCATGGGCCTGTGCAGTCTGAAACACATAGACATATGGAGAGAGCAAGGTGTTAAAGGCAAACACGCATATCACATAAGACAGCTCATTCAAAGGGTTAGGAAAAAGCAGTGTGTTTGTGGGAGTGGGTGTATGAGCTGCAGTGCATAAGCTTCCAAAGAAATAAATAAATCTGTTCAAAAGAAATTGTTAATGCTCTCTCTAGAAAAAAATAAAACTTTGTGAATGTGTGTACGTACGCAGTTTTTCTTAGAAACATTAGTTTTGCACATTACACTATTGCTTCCCACTCTATTCCTTCGTTCTTATCCCCGAAAGGGAGAAAAACACAAACATAAATACACAGGAGCCAAAAATCCTTAAAAAGCTCAAGAGATCACTTAAATCCACCTGTCAAAGAGCTAACACCAGTTTAAAACCAGACACCATCTGAGTGAGCAATAATAGCTGCAACACAATTATGACGATAAAAGTTAATTCCAGTCATCAAATTTTATGTTTGCATATTCCAGACAGGTTGTGCATTTGTGGAGGGGATGTTTTAGTTACTCTTTCGGCAGATTACATGATTATGTCAGTAGATCAAGTAGTGACTGTCTTAATCATTTGAATCCTGCAATCAACCAATTCATTCAAACCTATTGATTCAGTCAGGAATGAAACAAGTGACTTATGACTGAGGTATTTAATCATTCACTTAGCAAATTCATTCTAAAACACTTAGGCCCTGTTAACACAAGTGTGTTTTCATTTTAAAATGCATAAATATTTCTATGGTTGCCTGAGATACGGTTTTGTGTGGATATATTATGTATATATATCCACACAAAACAATGAAGCAGTTTTCAACATTGATAATAAGAAATGTTTTTTTTTTAGCACAAAATCAGCAGATTAGAATGATTTCTGAAGGGTCGTGTGACACCGCAGTAATGACACTGGAGTGTAATTGACAACAGTAAAAAAAAAAAATACAAAAGTTTTTTTATCCAATTTTTTTGATTAAATAAATGCAGTCTTTGTGAGAATTTTTTTAAACTCTTGTGTCTCAATAAACACATAGATTACATATATAGAGTTGGATTATTAAAATGATTAAATGACACTATCAGACTATAAGTCACTACCTGTGTGGGCAAATCACAGCGCTAGGTCGACCCAGCCACTTACCCGCCCACCAATATACACACTCTCTGCAGTGAGTCCTCCACTCATGTTCACCCATTTAATTCAACCACTGAACTACCACTGAGATACTTAACTTTCAAACAGAGCAGAAATACATACCTCAGTCCACAAGCATTCAGAAACTTACACACCCACACATACTGCCATCATCCTATGGGCTTTGTGAAGGTTTAAATTAATAGTAAAACAAAATACACACACATGCCCACACACAGAGAGCAACACTGGTTGTAATTCTGTTCCTCCCACGGCCGGTTGGTGAAGAGAGAGGAGGTTACAGAAGTTCGCACAGATGGTACAGTGCTTATCTGCTAAAGAGATGAACAACAGCAGTGCAAAAGGAGCGTTCACGGCCCCACTTCACATCCAGCTGACTCCAGAGAAAGTATATGTGATAATGTGCCAAAGGAACCAGAGAAAGAGAGACTATCATACAATGTGCTACATATTCCCCAAATAAAAGCAATTCTAAAGAACTTGGCATAAACTGGCAATTATTACAATTCAAACACTCAATTTCCTGTCACGGATAATGCCAGTTCACATGCATTGTGATAATCAGGCCTCAAATTACGCAACTACTGAGAATCAGCACCTCAGTCGCCGCAGGATTATGTAAGCGAGGCTGCTTCAATCATCAGATACCATCTGAACAACAAGGACAAACCTGTTCCAGAAAGAAGAGCAATGTATGTTGAATACTGACTTGTGTTGTGTTTTTCCTAATTTTAAGCGAGTGGGCATTTTAGAGAAGGGTTTGAGGGCTACCATCCTGCAGAGTTTAGCTCCAACCCTAATCAAACACGCCTGATCCAGCTAATCAACGTGTTCATGGTATAACAAGGTAAGTGTGTTGGAGCAGGGTTGGAACTTAAGTCTGCAGGAAGATAGCCCTCCAGGAGCAGGGTTGGCTACCCCTACTTAAGAGCTTGGAAGCATGTATACCAGTGCTAGGCAAGTTCGGTCTTAGAGAGTTTAGCTCTAACCCTATTCAATATCAAACACACCTGAACAAGCTAATCAATGTCTTCAGGATTACTAAAGCCTTGTCCACACTTATACGTTTTCGTTTGAAAACGCTTTTTTTTTTCTCCGGTTTGGCCTTCCGTCCACACTGAGAATGCGTTTTTATTAAGGAAAACGAAGCTTTTTGAAAACGCTCTCCAAAGTGGATAAATTAGTGTGGACTGTCAAAACGGAGGTATTTAAAAACAATGACGTAAGTTTAGTTACGGTATTGTGCCTGTTATGTGCTATTCACTTTCACACTGTTGCTAAAATGTTACTTTGCACACTCTTCATATCACAATCCAGCAAAGATGACAGAAAATGTACTCACATTTGCTGTCCTGCTGCAATACATGAGAGAAGTTGCACTTTAGGCCAAACATACGGTGACTGATTGTGACCTGGACGCATCAGTGAATGGTGAGATATTTTGCTAAATAAAATGATCCTGTCAGAAGAATTGTGCGATAACTTTATTATTTATTTTTCCGTCTGTATCATCGCAGTGAGTTTTTGTGAGGTTTTACGCATGCGCAGTAAGGTGAATTTAGCATTTTCAGGCGTTTCAAACTCTGCAGGACAATGGCTCTCTAGGAACAAACTTGCCTACCCCTGGTGTATACTGTATGAGTGCATTTGCATGCATGTGGCATCTCACCAGATTCAGGCTGAAGAAGAGCACTAGAAGTGTGACACAAGTGAGCATGCTCAGTCCCAGCAACAGAACGAATGGCTGGTATTGGCTAATGCCAGAAAATTTCCTGTACAGTGCTTCCTGTTTCAACTTCTGCTCATTCAGCAAGTACTTCCCTTTTGCTGGCATACTGACCAACGGCAGTGCAGAGGCTGAATATTACTGGCCTATCAGAGCAGAGCGATGAGATGCCACAGAAATACACCTCCTCCCATCCAGCAGAGTGCGGCTATGCTGAAATTCCCATAGAAACCACGTGCGAGTGTGTGGGAGGTCATTCCAGTGCAGAACACTTCAGCTCTACCCTCCACAGCACCATTCTGTCCTTTATGATCCTTCTTTTTGTACTTTTCCCGTCACTCTGGTGCCTCCTGGTCCTGTTGGAGAGGGCTCAGGGTACCACTGTGTGTGTAAGTTTGGTGAAAGGCGATGCAATGCAATTACGGATTCTTCCAGAGTCCAAAAATTCCTGTCAAACACAGAAAATTGAGAAAGTAATTTGTTAGATATACTACAATGATTACACTAATATGACACCTAATAGTCATTCTGACCACCTGTAACTTTAAAGCAAAGAAACCTTAAAATTAAGGAGCTTTTCATTTGGAAACTAACTTGGGTTTGTTTCAAAAGCTGTTGAATCATGCATCAAGTTTAGAGAGCACACTTTCAGGTCAAACCCTTTGATCTCAGTAAGCGCTGCTCTGTTCAGTCATTCCCACACTGGCGGCTCTCTGTGCCTGTGAAAAGGCTTTTGGGTAGAGTTCAACATTTGTGTGGATTCAGTTCTCTCTTCATTACTGAGCCTAATGCAGATGGCTGCTGTCCATGGCATCCTCGGCCAAACCTCAGCTACACTTAGACTGAGACGAGACGAGCCGAGCTTTACAAAGAAAAACACTGGACACATATTATGTGAACTCTGTCCTCAGTTCAGGCAGTTGTTTAATGCTTTTAAATGGTACACTATTTTATGCTGACAATAAAAAAATATATATCTTAACATAAAAATAGACACTTCATTTTTCTGAAAGCGGAAAGCAACAAGATGCTGTCAGCACAGCACAACAATTAGGTAAAATACATACTGTACATTTGTTTTAAAGTAATTAATACTTTTATTTAGCAAGTGTGAATTAAATTAATAAGTGACAGTAAAGAAATGTGTAATGTTACAAAAGATTTCCATTTCAAATAATTGCTATTTTTGTGTTAACTTTCTATTAATAAAAGAATCCTAACAAAAAATAATTCCAGTTTCCATAAAAATATAGCAACTGTTTTCAAAAAAAAAAAAGAAATAATAATACATGTTTCTTGAGCAGCAAATTAACATATTAGAATGATTTCTGAAGGATCATGTGACACTGAAGACTGGAGTAATGATGCTGAAAATTCAGCTTTCATCACAGGAATAGATTACATTTTAAAATATATATAAATATAAAACAGTTATTTTAAATTGTATTTATATTTCACAATATTACAGTTTATACTGCAATTATGATCAAATAAGCCTTGGTGAGCATAAGAGACTAGTGAAAAATAGATACACTAGTTGACCTCCTTTATCTACTGTTTGGTTGTTGGACATATAGTTGATCAGTTTATCGTCATCATCATCATGACCCATCCCTAATCTGAATGTGCCGGAAAACAATCTGCATCACTACATCCTCATTCAGGTGGAGGAAACAGTCCGCAGAGGAAGAAGAGCAGAAGAGTCTCTGTAAATAAGCTGCATCCAAAGGTCATGATTTCTCATTGTAGGTTATTATTGTTTGAGGAGGGCAACCGAACGATCATGGAAGCGTAAGCAACAGCTTCACATCTGAATGCACACACACACCATGAAACACACTAAGCCATCAAGAGTGTTTCAAATGATGCTAAACCCGGCTGTGCTGACGTATTGCTGACAACATCGATCACTGATAATAGCACTGAAAAATAAATAAATTCTCATTTCCTGTAAATTCATTGGATTACCAAAGAAGTATTAGAAATATCCTCTTAACACTATTAAAAAAGCAGAAAGTCAAAGGACAGAAGCACAGAAAACAGCAGAGAGAGAGAGAGAGAGAGAGAGAGAGAGAGAGAGAGAGAGAGAGAGAGAGAGAGAGAGAGAGAAGAGAGAGAGAGAGAGAGAGAGAGAGAGAGAGAGAGAGAGAGAGAGAGAGAGAGAAAGAGAGATGGAGAGATGGAGAGCGAGAGAGAAAGAGAGAGAGAGAGAGAGAGAGAGAGAGAGAGAGAGAGAGAGAGAGAGAGAGAGAGAGAGAGAGAGAGAGAGAGAGAGAGAGAGAGAGCTGGGATGCTCCACGATTATCTCTTTGTTGAGGGTCATTAAAGACCTGAATGACAGCACCGTGTCAGTCTCTCACTCTCCCAGACAAATGCACCCAAGCCAACAAGCGGCCTTTATATTCCCAAACTAAAGTTACCATGGCAAAGGAACAATCCAACTGGGCAATAACCGAAAGAAAGACAGAGAGAGGGTGGGAGAGACAGAAGGAATGAGAGTGAATAGTCTTTCCATGCGGAAACAGGGAGGGTCAAATCCTCCTGGCTGCTGCTGTAGATCCTGCAGAGCACAGAGAAGAGTGCTGAAGATCTGAACCTACACAATGATCTGACCCTTAAGCACAGCACAGGGTTCGTACAGATACTGTCTAATTAATTCCAGGACTTTCAAGTACTTTTCAAGCACTACTTGTTTGGTTTTCAAGGACTACAATCAGAGATCACACTTATCAAACAATATCTTTATCTTACAAATAATACCAAAAAAAAAAGGTAAATAGATAAATAAGAGTATACTAATGTAACACAATGGTACAAAAAAGTGCAGCACATGCAAAGTATGCAATGACTGTGGGAATATTAACAAAGCCTTGAACTTTCATTGCATAGAAGAGCAAATAGAAATTGGGCATACTCCTTGTATGATTCTTATTAAAAGATTAAATAACAGAAGAAAACAAATGATTTCATTTGTAAAAATGTAAAGCATTTCATTGTAAATAATCACAAAGTAATTACATTGTAATTTAATCTAACTGCAATCCAATCTTTTAAGGAATAGTTTGTAGTTGTTGTTGTTTTACTCAAATTACAGATATAAGGAATACGAAATACAACAACTTACGAACATTCATGAAAAAACGCAGATTCATTCTGGAACAAAGCAAAGTTGTAAAAACAGTAAATTATTTGAACACCTTATAAGGCGCAACCGACAAGCAAAGCGGCCCCTGGTTAAAGCTGAATCTGACGCTTGACTTCATAGAGATCAATCCATTGTCCAGCGCTAAATCACCTTAACCATTGAAAGAATACTATGACAGAGATATATTTCCTCATTCAAACACCCCTTATGAATTTATGATTGACCTGAAGAATGAAAGCTGTATTATATACTTGGAAATATATGAGCAATATCACGCGCATAGCCATGTAAATGGCCCTATAGCTATATTGAAAAAACTGTATTGTGTTTTATCGAAAAAATGAAACACTAATTTCATATATATTGTCTTTCAATAATTCAAGCACTTTCCATAAATATGGCTGTTTTCAAGGGTTTTCCAAATTCAAGTACTTCATAGATTACACACTTTGTATGAACCGACAGCACTATAATCAGCCCGTCTCCTTGGGGTCGGGGGTCAAACTTTATATAGCACAGCACAGCACAGCAGTCTGCAGCACAGATCAGGACATCAGGTGACACAGTAAGATTTCACGACTCATGCATGCTACTCATCACTATTAACAATACAGGAATTAATTTCATCAAGGAAGCAATTACGTTCACCTCACCTAAACATGATTGGTTGATATACTTTTTTTTTTTTTGCATGTCCATTATGTCATTCATAGATTACACGTGGGACAAATATTTACAAACTCATATATTGTTAATAGACAGATGCATATCGCATTATTAGAGAACACTGAGATTTCAATCACTTCTCATACTATCCAATCAAATATCATTGCAATGCTGAATTCTCTCACCCGTCATCATTTACTCACTCCCATGTCTTTCCAAACCTGTATGACAAAACATATTTTGAATATTGTTAACAGATACTGTTTTGCAGGTGGACTGGAGATCGTGACACTCTCACACTCATCTTTCATTTGCGCTTCTGTGGAAAAACATGTGATGGAGCAAAGAGAAGACGGGCAGGGGGAAGTATGTGTGTCCAAATCTGAGCAATCTAAATGTGAATTTTCAAGAGCTCCATGTGAGAGATGGTGTTGTCCATGGTCAAACTCAGGACAGTGGCCTTCCAACAAATAAAAGCCCTGTTCTCTGCCTTAATCCATCAAAACCAGTTAGAAAATGTACTATTTACACTCGTCATCCTCTATTTTTCATTTCCTTTTTTGTTGTCCATTCCATCACCCACAGTAGGGCTGCACCATCCACTGATTTTTTTTATAATGCTGAAATTATGATAATATGCTAATTATTAGGGTTACAGTGACTGTGATATGATTTTAATGCGTTCATCTGTAATGTTTATGGAAATGCAAAGAGCAAACGCTAGGCCCATGATTATCTTCTGGTAGCTGCGTGCACCAATGACATCATCTGCATAGGATGAACAAAGCAAACAAGACGAGGTCCCTGTTAAGATTTCCATTTGATTTCCATTAATTCTGGAAATACTTTTTAAACAATGTCACAGATCTGCTGCAAGGAGATG
Source organism: Leuciscus leuciscus (assembly GCF_965113295.1). Classification (NCBI taxonomy): domain Eukaryota; kingdom Metazoa; phylum Chordata; class Actinopteri; order Cypriniformes; family Leuciscidae; genus Leuciscus; species Leuciscus leuciscus. The sequence continues at coordinate 35,742,188 of NC_138726.1, read as the reverse complement.
GCATTTCTGACGCCTGTACCAAACTGTAACGGGCAACGTATAGCTCCTATGACGAGAAAAAACAGGAATGATTCAGCATTCTGACCCTTTTAGGGTCGTGTTGTGTTCATAATTCAAGCGGACCGAGACCCATCTTTTCAGCAGTCTTGGTCTGCTTGCTTGGTGCACACCAGGGTTCAGATGGCAGCATTCACACTTAAAATTAACCGCACTAACAAAGTAATCGCACCAGAGTTTGTTTTAATTGAACCAGACCTGCCAAGTGTGAACACACCCTTAGTAAAAGATATGCTGTTCACTTTGAATACTTTTTTCTTTACCTAGAAAGAGCAGAAGACATGCACATTATGGATGTGCCATTTTTTTATGGCTTGAAATTCACTTGAAAATAACTGAAATTTAAATAATACATAAATCTTAGGTTTATCACATCACATATTGTCATTATTATAGTAATTATTATTTAAAATAAATGTTTTCTATTCTAAAAAAAATAATTAAAAACATTCTGTTTTCCATTTCTATTTCAAATGTAATTTATTGCTGTGCTGCCAAAGATACATTTTGTACATGTATGTATGTATGTATGTATGTATGTATGTATGTATATAAACAGAAGTGTAAGCATTGAGCACTGAGTAGATCACTGCCTACACACAGCACAAAACCATCTGAACAGGCTAGTTTTGTTGTGAGGAATCATTCACTGTGGCTATTGCAATAGACTAATTAAATGTTTACTGCATATTATTTACACTTCATAGATTATTATCTGCTTCTTCACACATCATAACTGATTTAGCAGCAAGGTACCTCCATAAGGATTTCATCTGTTTACCTTTGCAATCTGTCATATATTACCATAGCTGTGCAACCATAGACTTTAATCTTTTACTACCTGCTTAAGTAATTATTTAATAAATGTTGTAAGTACATATTCTGTCAAGAACAACAATATAAATGTAGGTCAGACCATGAGTTCATCACACTGGCAAACGAGTGACTAAAATTGAGGGGGAAAATGTACTATGTATTAATAAAAATAACAACAACAAAAATATTAAAGGGGGTCATGCTTTAAAGGGGGCTTTTTTATATTTTTTATATTGTTGTCTGAGGTCCACTTATGACGTTCGCTTGGTTTTTACATTCAAAAACATCAAAATGAATAAGTAATAGGCTATTTTCGACCCTGGTTTTGAGTCTAGCTCCTGAAACGCTTGGTTTTTCCGTGCCGCATTGAAGACTTGGAAGTAAACGCTCACTGCTATGATTGGATAACAGTTTTGCATATTATTATAATGAGTTTCATATAATGCGGTGGGCGGGGCTAAACGGGCAGTGTTGAAATAGGCGTTGATCTTCTTCTGTGGAGGCGGTGTTTGATACCCTTTGACGTCATAGTCGCCCACAGGATATTCTTATAGTATGATGACCTCTTATATGTCAAAAGCTCAAGGACAATTTGATTTCTCAGTTCATCACCCCTTTAATAATAATGAGTGTTGTATTGAGAAAAGCAAGTCTACTTAAACAATTGTGTCTTTGTGTCACAGGTACTACTCGCCCTCAAAGTGAATATATCCCCACATATGAAGCATATTGAATTAGCACTGATGAGGAAGACTTAGATGACATTGGGTTGGGGGGTGATTTGATTAGTCAGATGCTATCCGAGACTGGTTTGGCTAATCACTGCTGCTGTTTGTAGTGTACACAGGAAGTGGAGACAGTCAAAGGCACATCCTCAACTTGGGCACTGTAAATTAATTCTGTCTCACGTTGTTGTTGAAATTCTTCTCTCGGTTCTTTTCTCATTAACAGTATGACAATCCAGTGTTCTGCTACAAAGTGGAGCAGGGCAGTATATTGAGACATGAGACATGCTGTATAAGAGCTTCAACCAACACACAAGCATGTAGTTTAAAGCGGCTTGCCTTCCTATCAGATGTGTGTGGTTTTATGCATTTGAGACCTGTTTTCCTCATCACATGGCTTACATCACAGGGTTATATCCTTATATGTAAATGTTAGAAATTCACGCATTTCCATTTTGCATAAAGGCTTGTCTTGCCAACAAGCGAATGTCCATTAAATATTAATAATAAATGATTTGCCTTAAATTAGAAAATTATCTAAAAATACTGAGGTATGATTTTAGTTCAGTATCACCCAGGACTACAACAATGTCATCTTGGGGACAATATGGTCAATAGAGCAGAAACTACATTAAACAACATCTATCCGACATCAGTCTTAACTCGTGTTCCTGACTCTTAGTGAACCTGACAGTAAATACACATGCATAATAAAAGTTCATTTTCAGTTGTACCAAAGCAATAATTTGACTCTTTAAAAATCTCATGTAAACACTTTGGTCTGACTGAAACCGTAAATCTTATGCTCGGATACTGTGCAATAATACAAAAACATCAAATAGAAGAGATTTTGAGACTTTTAGAGATTTGTTTATCCACCTTATTTTCAACCTAAGAGCAGGCACAGCCATTTAGAACTTGAATGTGCAAAACTTCCAGTGTCATCTGCTTCCAGCTACTTTAGCTGTGCCAAGACAGTCCGTTATGCTGCCTGATATCACAGACTGCTTATCATATTGGTTTGTAACACAAATAGTTTTAACGTTTACAGCACTTTGTTATTCTTAGTTACTTGCCTATAGTGGCTATTGAATCAGAAGTCTCGCACAGTCACAGAAAATAGCTTACTTCCACATTGCTAAATAAGGTGGATGATACTGCGACTTGCAAAACTACAAGCAAAATCCTTCCTGATCTGCAATTAAAGTGAACGTCTGGTGTGGGTTATTTAACTGGACTGCAGGGTCAGCTAGTTAATAAATCTAAGGATTCACACTCTTTTTCCACCCTGCACTGTGAATGTTTACACAGTGTGTTCAATAAAAACATGAAAATGTATCATTGTTTATGTGCTATTTGTTTCAACAGACTGTGTCTATAATATCACAAATGCCAAGCAATATTCAGCTTATGACACTTATGCTTATGTTCAGCTTATGTTCTGGAAAGTAACAATATACTGCAGGTCCCTTTATTACTGTTTACACAATAACAAAGTACGTCACACGAACCACACGAGAGGCAGTATAGGTCTATATCATTTTATGGTGACTTTACAGAATGTACTGTATACTAATTTTTATCAAGAGATCAACTCTGCCTCATCTCTCTTTGTGTTCGCTCTCTCTCTTTATCTCTCTCTGGACTCACAGATGAGGTGTGGTAAATGGCTCCCTGCAGAGTGAAATTGTCTTTTTGAAGAAAAGATATTCCATCATCACTCTCATAAAGAGACATCACTGTTATCTTTCGGAAACACAGACAATAGCAGCCCTGCCGTGAGACGACAAGGTCAAGCTACAAAGGAATCCTGGTAGTGTTGCTGTGGGTGGAAACGTAGTGTGTGCGAGTGTGAGTTTTTATAATGACCACACCTTTGCTTTCACCTACAGCAGTGGTTCCCAAACTGGGGTACGTAAGGTGACATAAGGGGTACACAAACAAAATGTTTTGCCACTCATTTAATTCCACCCCACCTTAAAATAACATTAAAATCGAGCATGTATGTCTGACTGCATCCACAAGCAGCGTGCATGATAGGTTGCGTACAGACTATGCTGCCTATGTTACTGCACACACTTTGTTCTAATTCGCCAAATGGAAACAAAATAAAACCAAAATGAATATACAGCTTGAATATTCGATCTCTACATGGGCGGGAATTAAATGCCCCTTTCCGCTGATTGGTCAACCAAACATAAAACCGTGCCAGCATCAGTTGATCCTCAGTTCTGTGCAACAAAATAATAGTCATCCACTGCTAGAGTTGCACGGATTATTAAACAATTTATTGCAACTACATTTAATCTCTTTCTCATAAAAAAAAAAACAGGCTAACTAATGGCTTGCAGAGCAGACAGGGCTTTCTTCTGTGTATACATAGGTTCACCAATGCACCGTGATATATTACTTTATCTCATTAATATTAATATACTTCACATCTTTACACACAACTACCCCTAGCCTACATATTCGGAACACTGCCTGTTTTATTTAACTGACCAACAATTAAGATCTGTGTGGAAAAGCTGCGTGATGCACTACGAATATTAACCATGATTTACTACAAATAAAAACCAAAAAAACATGGTTAATATAGTTAAACCATGGTAAGCACAAATTAACCATGGTTTTGCTACACTAACTATAGTTTAACCATGGTATCTGTAGTAAAACTGGTTAATTTTCGTAAGTGCTGGACAGTGCAGAAAAAATAGATTTAGGCTACATTAATGCAGACTAGTATCGATTAAAGTTGATACGGTTGACCAATCAGCACAACGGGTCGTTGAATTCCGCCCATGTGGAGATTGAATATTCAAGCTGTTTATCTTTTTTGGTTTTATTGTGTTTCCAATTGGTGAATTAGAACAAAGTATGTAAAATATTATCAAAGTAAATAAAAATAAGAAAAAAACCACATGAGGTTTTATATTCATGAGAAGGGTCGAATATGTGATAAATGAGCGGTTTCTTTGTTTTTACGTTTTGAAGACAAAAACAAGAAAATAAGTAAAATAAGGCCCTTTTAAACATGGTATTTCCTGTATTGTTTGCTCATAATACTGACAAAAAAACTAAACGCATCGTGATTTTTTGGGGGGGCTTCAAAATCTCAGGCGCGATTCACTCCCATTATAAAGCTTGGAAGTGCCAGGATATTTTTTTTAAATAACTTAAATTTTGTTTGGCTGAAAGAAGAAAGTATACACCTAGAATGGCTTGAGGGTGAGTAAATTGTGGGTGAACTAACCCTTTAAGAGCTGCACAGATGCAATATACTGTTACATATGCATTTTCTTTCTCAACTGTTTATGTTCACTTAAGAAAAAACTGACAGTTTAGGAAGATATTTTAAAATAATTTTGTGTATATAGGCCTATGTCCGTTCAGGTGCAAGATGACAAGAAAGAGAACTCAATTCATTATTCGCGCACTATATGGGCTTCTTTACACCTGGCCACTTCATGCGTTTTCTCTGATCGGATAGCTATCTGATTGTGAAAAGACCAGGTGTAAATGCCCTACGAAACGCATTCGAGACGTATTTAATTCCGATCGCTCAAACCACATCAGGACGTGGTCTGGGCCGCATTCCAGATGAAACTGGAGAAGTCTAAATGCATCTGGTTGTTGAAACCACATTTGTCAATTTTACTCCTCCCAAAATGTTAGAAAATAAACGTGTGAGATCGTGTTATGACATATTATAGCCAGATATTACGGTGCTACCGCAACATGCATCACCGCAGATTAATCTGTGTATCTCTTCAGCAAGCCAACTCGCAAACTGCAGCAAAGTAAGTCGCAGACGCTCAAAAAACAATCATCTTCATTAAAAGTAGTGAGACTAAATGGTCTTACCCATACCATGCTGCCCTCTCTCTCCTAATGCGGTCTTCGATCTTGAAATTACCTGATGATAAATAAAATGCAGCTCATATCTGTTGATTTCACTGACGTGAACTCCGTTAAATTTGCATATAGCACGGGAACTTAAGATCGGATTTATATCCCCATTTATGTGGGCAGGTGTAAATGAGAGGCAGCTCTCCGTGCTCACACACCCAAACAGCACGCGGGTGCCAAAATAGTATTCTCTTTCGACTCTTCTTGCTCTTGATTGGAATACATTTTTGATTCCCAACCCTACATTCAATGCATAATTTTTAAAGCTCAATGTCCCATAAATAGAAGCGGTCTTAGTGAATAGGAAAGCAAATTAGCCTCAGCTTGCTATTAGACTTGAATTTGTACCTAAATCCATTTCCTGTAGCTGTGGATCAGTCTACAAAACAGACCTAGGTTCAATGAAACTATTATATTCAATGACTACGCCTGATGTCAAAGAAAGATAAGACTGTATTTCCTGGGAGCACACAAGGATGAGTAAAATGTTTGATGTTGTAGTAGGTGGCAAAATAGTCGATTTCAGCATATTGCCTTATCAGGATGGAGTGTTATAACTCTCACATTAAGTGTTGCCAATCTTTTCACGGCATCACATTTCATCCCACGAGTTAAATTAGTTTAGCAATACAGACACACTAGAGCAGCCATAAATGCTATAAACATATGATACTAACTGAACATAAATGGGAAACAGACTATAACGTTTAAAATGACTTCATGTAGCTTCACATCAAGCAAATCTTTTTATTCTGCTGTAAGACACAAATCTGCTCTCAGTAGCATTCAATGACAGCTACTGTATAAACATATAAAACACAAATATTTGTTAAATTTTTTATATATATATTGGTAAATATTGGATATTTTATTGTGCATGTTCATTTCCTCTATTTCTACATTTAGATTACCATAGCAATCATCAAACGCTCACTTAAATTTAATCTTTACAAAGACTAATAATTTAACAACACTGTTAAATGTATTACTTGGCATACCTCAAAATTAATATAACCTTTTCTATTTATTTATTTATTTTACAATTACCAAAAATACAAGTTTCACAGTTGGAAATTGTACATGTATCCAAAACCGCCTCTCAAGTCATATTTACGAGTGCACAACACACGTGTCTATACGAAACATGGTGGAAACACTGATCTATAATATTGATAATATCATATATCTATAATCTATAAATAAAAATCAGTGAGAAAAAAACAAGTCTGTAGCTACTGGTATTAATCACTCAACTTTCACGGTTTGTTTTACATTTAGTTGTGTGATACCATTTACTGTATAAGTTGTATACATAAATACTTTTTTCATTTTTAATTCAGCTGTAGTTATCTGGGTTTATTGTTCAGATTCAGAATATAATTATTTTGTTTTGTTTAGACTACCTCCATGACATGTTATGTTTCCGACTTGAATGCATGATGACAGACTGCTGAAAGGATCTGCACACCCAACCAGGTCAGACTAGTGAATTACAAATAAACATTCACTCACTCTCTGCAGAATATCATTAGCTGGGGCGATGTGATGTTTAGTTCAGGTAAATGTTGCACAGGAGGGCATTATTATCCTCCATCTGAGGTTAGAGTCAGTGCACCCAACCATTCCACACCTCCAATATCTGATTACTGCGCATGTAATTACATGTGATGTAACTACCGGCGATCTGGTCTTTCTCTTTCATTAGGAGCTGCCATCAGGACTAAATGGCTGACTCATCTCACTGTCTGTCTTTCTACATGTTGATTCTCATTTCTGCTTCCTAAATATCCTCAGACAGATTCTCAAGGTCTGAGCCTAATGTTTTTTTATGTTCGATTAACAGGGCTCCTAATACTAGGTACGAGCAAAACGAATGAATCTTTTTCATTATTTTTTTCAAAATAGACTACTCTGTGGGTTGCCTGAATACTTGTCAACTAATATAATTTAGCTGGTTTAAGATACATGGTAACACTTTATTTTAAGGTGACATAGTTACTCATTACTTCATGTACTTACTAATTATGCAAAGTAACTAACCCTAAACCTAGCCCTAACTGTAACCCAACTATCGTAAGTACAGTACATGTAGTTAATTGATATTACTTTGTACTTATTTGAGGAAGAACAATGTAACTACGTCACCTAAAAATGTATCATTATCAATGTTGAAAACAGTTGTCCTGCTCAATATTTTTTTGGAAACTGTAATACTTTTTTTCAGGATTCTTTAATGAATAGAATAGCATTTATTTTAAAATGTACAATTGTATGTATCCTTGCTGAATAAAAGTATACATTTTTTTTTTTAAAACAAAAACAAAAACATACTGATCCCAACCGGTACTCTAAGGAATAATCTAGAAAAATGTATAAACATCACTAATCAAATAGTTGGTTAGTAGTTTTCCATCTAGACATATCCATACTGTCTGTTTGGTAGGAAAAAAACGACAGGATATTCTGTTTCAGCATGAACTCAGTGCTGTTCAGAATAAAGCTCATTCTCTGTCTCACTACATGCATCATTCGTTTTCATTCTCTCCTTTTTCTCTTCCACGACAATGAAAGCCGTTGTATCAGAAACTGGTGCCCCGGTGTTTTATTACACTGTTTCAACTAAACGTGTGTGTGTTTTTTCAGGTGTGTGCATCTGTGCGGAGCTATGCAGGAACATTTACGCAGAGTGTGTATGTCTGTGTAGCTCCCTGCACGATATTGTGATTCACTCCCCTTTTCCATGGTGGAAGGACACTGGAACACACACAAAAATCAGATTGTAACCAGGAATATGCTGCTCAACAATTCATCTAGACACGTCACACACAGACATTCTGCACTTCACAAACATACTGTATCAGCTCAGCCTTTAGGTAAAAGATCTGTGACTGTTATGAATGTATGACTGAGAGGGAAGTTGAAAGGTTGATTATTAGCTAAGTGAAAATAGCCATCTTGTACATTAATCACCCCCCCTTTAACACCCTTTTTCTGGTCACTCTCTCTCATTCCCACACACATACACATACATGACCTCTACCAGAAAGATCTCAAATTAAAATGTCAATTAAAACGTCAATTCCATTAAGAGCAACGGGTCTTTAACGACAGCGGCTGTAAAACCACAGCGAAAAGTCACCATGACAAAATCTCCCAAACTCACGTTATGAAAAGCATGACCATACTCTTTTCCAAAGAAAACACACTTCAACATTTTAAGTTACACACCTGCACGTTTAGTCATAATGATGTTGACATGAAAGATGTTACATAAAGACAGAGCTGATTTTGTGCTGATAAAGGCAGTCAGAGTGAGTGGGCAGTAGATTAATACGTCAAAGAAACACACAGCACACACAAAAGCAGAAGACAGAATCCACCATTTTCTGAGCAGAGAAACTCTCATCAAAGACAACCTTAGATGTCTACTCAATCTAACCACACACCAACCCATTTCCTTAGCAACCGTGACTCATTTCCCTAACTACAGGGCTGAAGGCAGTGCAGTATAGGCAGCAGAGCAGTGAGGTACGTCGCTTCAAACAACAATTAACCTTTTCTGAGAGATTTCAATGAAGAAGGACTGTCGTTTTCTCGAACTCCGCAATTCACTTGTCACAGAACAAAGACAAGTGTGTCTCAGACATGTCATGTGACATCAGACCTGAACACCTGGACTCTTACAGAGAACAAACACTGGCCTTCAGGTGCTTTCAAACCTACATAGTCTTCGTTTCTGTTCTCCATCTATACTTGATGTCTCCAGTCGCTTAAATCGGTGGAAATCCATCAACAGAGTAAACACACCAAATAAAAAAAAGGTGATTTAAAGGGATAGTTCACCCAAAATGTCAGTTATGTCATCATTTAATCACCCTCATGTTTTTTCCAAACATATTTTTTTTATTTTTCTGTGGAACACAAGAGAAGAAATTCTAAATATGTTTCAACCGCTTTTGTCCATATTATGGAAAACAATGGGGTCCAAACTAAGTGAGTAAATGATGACATAATTGACATAACACCCAAAAAAGGATGATTTAAAGGGATAGTTCACCCAACAACAGACATTAGTTAGGGCAGACACCATATTGAATTTTATGCAGATGAAAACAAGTCTCTGAGGAATAGACAATAGTCTTTACTGTATGAAGGTATACATTTTCAACACGAACAACTGTCAAAACAGCTTTATTGAGTTTTTTTCTTCTTTTTTTATGACATTTTGTCATCTGAACAACTGAAATGCTATGAAACTACAGAACGATCTATTAAACAAACTGTACTTCTACCCCTCTCAGCCTCGATTTCATACCTGTCAAACATTAAATATGGCGCTATACCCTGACTAAGGACTATTGTTATCATTTACTCACTCTCATGTCGTTCAAAAATGTATATGTTTTTCTTTCTTCTGCAGAGCACAAGAGAAGATGTTTGAAGACCGATTCAACCGTTTTTTTTCCATACAATGGAAGTCAATGGGCGTGCAAAACAGTGAATAAAAGATGGCAGATTTTTCCTTTTTAGAGTTAACCATCCCTTTAACAAAAAGAAAGGAAAAATATGCATTGTGGACAACGGGTTTTGTTTGTCTCTTCATAACACACCATTTAGGAAAGAGAATCCCATCTCAAAACCCATTCACAAACACTGTTACAAATACACCCAAATCTGGCATGCTCAATCCCATATATACATAATAACAAATGCAAAATATTGCAAAAACATGCAATAATCGGTGTTTAATAAGGGATTAAGATGAACGCAATCCATACAAAAAACACTGCGGCGACACACACTATACAATGCTTCACATTAGCACCTGAAATACCTTTCAACGGCAAATGATCTTCAGAAAGAGCTTCAAGTGTCACATCTTTTAGGACAAAGACACAAGAGTGTCAAAAGGGTCAAGAGCGGGAGAACTTCCACACAGTCCACACTGCGCAGGGATAATGTCCACACCTCTGCATCTCAGGATGAGAGCGCGTGTGAAGGAGAGACGGTGGAAAAAACGAGAAGACAAGGCTAGACAAAACATTACATCAGTGCTACGAGCGATCACACACTGCGAAAGAATGCTCAGAATGCATGTGACACATGGATGCCGCTCCTCGGCTTTATATTATACTCATAATATTTTTGCTGTTATCAACTACTGTTTGCTTAAATCCATTTTTTTGTTGCCTGTGGGAGAAAAGGTTTTTTGAGGGGTTGAGGGAGGGGATAGGCAGAGGATATATGGAACAATTAATCAGACTGGTGCGGTCCAGCAGATGAGGGTAAAGAGGGAGGGAGGAAAAACAAAATGAGAGAATAAGAAAGGGATTACAGGAAAGACACCATAACAAAGACAACAGATATGCTTTTTTTATCAGCTCAAGTGTGCTTTATATGAGAGGATCAGACGTGGCAAATTAAATAACTTCTTCATCTCTCACAGGCCAAAGAAGATCTGCCATGACCTAATCTCAAAATCTGATGAACTCTTTGAAGTATTCGGCTTCATATTAAAGTCTCTTACGCCATAGACCTTTTACGCAGTAAACCGTTACTGAGAATTTCAGGCATCTAAAATAAAACTGCAGTAGCATGTGGTCATCACATCAGAGAAAATACGGTAGAATCCTTGAGAAGGTTTACCAAAACATGGATTCCACAATAACACTTCAATGTTTTGCTAAATCTAGTGCAGCATACTTGTTTGTAGTACAGCGGAACAAATGGGCGAAAAGGTACATGATCTAACCCTTGGTGCTGAAATCCTATCCAATCTTACTGAAATACAGTTCTCTTTCTTTGTCAGACATTACTGAAGAAGGATATCCCAAAAGAGGCACAGAAGACTTCAAAGCAACACACACACACACACACACACACACACACACACACACACACACACACACACACACACACACACACACACACACACACACACACACACACACACACACACACACACACACACACACACACACACACACACACACACACAAACCCGTGTGCTTGCTTCACTATATTAGTGAGGACATTACATAGACTTCCATTGATTTTATATCAGGTTAATATTTTCTATGGCCTCAACCCAACCCCTCAACCTAGCCATCACAGAAACATGTGCAAAACACAAGATTTAAATCAATTTAAAAAAAGGTCAATTTATAAGCCTTTTAAACTCGTGATGATCAGTAAAATGTCCTCACTAGTCAGTTGTCATAATATTTCACTATGTAAGTGAGAACATTTGTCCTTCACAAGTATAGCCAAGCCTGTAGTGTACACACACACACACACACACACACACACACACACACACACACACACACACACACACACACACACACACACAGGATGCCCTATTAATCACCTGATGACACTGAAGTGTTTAGAATTTGACTCCAGCTTAGCTGACCACCTTTTTAAGAGATGGCTGCAAACTCTACAACTCCTCCACACAGCTTGAACACAGAAGTGTGAGATCTTGTTTTAACACAGAGCTGTTAAGCAACTCAAATAGACAAAATCTAAAATAGATCAAACAGCACATGCTTCACTGTCCACAAAGCCAGGACTGCAGCAGACTGCACTGAGGGGAAGCAGTTTTGACCTTCCGAGTGACAGTCAGTAACCTTTTGTGGTAGCTGTGATCACACTACATGGACTGTTTGCTTAACATTTAATACAACAGATGTCTGTGATGCTGTCACTGTACTACAATCTCTCTCTCTCTCTCTCTCTCTCTCTCTCTCTCTCTCTCTCTCTCTCTCTCTCTCTCTCTCTCTCTCTCTCCCCCCTCTCTCCCTCTCTAAAGAGTGTTTGTTTGTCATATGTGTGGTATGGTCAGATTTCTGCAGATGGACCCTGTCTGTCAAGACCACAGCACTCAAAAATGAAACACAATAACAATCAACCATACCATATTAAATATCCCACTAATGCCTTTAAAGAGCAGCGTGGCACCACTTTGTCTGTTATTGGTTTGGTGATTACATTACTGGACAGATTGATTTTGTGTAATTGCCTATAAAAACATCAATGAGATGAAGGCATTCAGTGGTCATCAAGGTAGGGTAGGCAATTAAAAAAAAAAAAAAAACTTTTTGTTATACTGGTTGAAACTCTCTTCACATCCTGATAACAATCTATAATAGAAGTGGTCTAAATATTAAAACATGTACATATCTTCTGTGGTAGTCTCAGGACCAAAACATTTTCGTCCAATGATGTCCTACCTCCTTGTCAACTTATGTATTTCCACGTTTCCGCGCACCCAGTTTGCACAGATATGTCACGTCATCAACTTGGACTAGGATTTATGTGTTTCTATATCAACACAATCAACACCGAAATGAATGTGCAGCAGTCAGGTGGTACAAGTAAGAGCTCTGTAAGTTGTTTACGTTGATTATTACTGTAATGCTATGTGCTTTGAGACATGAGGTTATTTAACATCATCTCTTTTCTTGTGACACATTGCAGACTCTGCTCTGGCTGTGTACGTTCATGTGTTTTGGAGGAGGCGTAGCTTTGGAGATGATCTGAAGGGAGGGTGGGTTCATGCTTTCAAAGCTAGCTCGCTATTGCTAGCTTCTCCAAAATGACCTACCCTACCTTTGTACAGGTACAGGGGGCATATTACAGAAACTTTCTATCTTAAGTCGCAAGTTAAGATCTGACATGTTAATTTAGGATTTTTCACAAATTCATTTTACAGAAGCAAATCATAAGTTGATTTAGGATTCTTATCTTATCTTATAAAATCTCATCTTATCTGTAGTTAGGAAATCTTAAACCCCTCCATCGAGTTCGGTAATCAACTCTCAGGTCTGTTACCAAGCAACCAGCAAACAGCTGCTGTGAAGTAAAATGGAAAAACTGGAGAATGGAGAAACAAAATAAGTGGTGCTTTTCCTAATCCTTTTATTTCATAGGAGTCTGTAATTATTTGTCAGAGTTTTGTCGTCAAAGTGCAGCACATCATTTGGGTGTTCACAAAGTCTTTCCACCATCAAACATCGCTGTTCTTGATCTTGTATCATTAATAAATGTGACACCATTCTTAGACAGCGCTATTATTATGTGATTTTTACAGTAATAATTAATTTCACAAATAATTTTGAAGTTAGAACACCAGTGGGGTAGGATTTTTTTCTTAGGGTTCTTAGGTTGCTTCTGTAATACCCTTTTCCTATCCATAGTTAAGATAAGATTATTCACTTAAGAAATGTCATTTTGTAATAGCTTTTGTCCTAAATGAGGTCCTAACTGAAATTGCCATGGTTACCAAACAGATAAGATAAAGTTTCTAAAGTTAGGATCTTTCTGTAATGCGCCCCCCAGAGCAGGGCATCTTCATAGTAGAGGTCGGTCTGTCCAGCACTAAACGTCACAGTACACGTTATGAAAGGAAAACTGTTAAATGCCCTTGTTATGACAGTGGAACTTTAAGTAAAAAATTAAATAGTTTGTTAATTTTCAATTGAGATAAAGTAAAAAAAAATATTCTTTTTAGCAATAAAGTAACTTCAAAATTTGAGTGTAAAAGTGTAAGACAAAAAACTAAAGTAAGCTCAGGAAGTCACTCCCTTAAAGTGCACCAAATTCCATTCAGTGGAAAAGACATCGCCTGTGTGGATATTAGGATGGTACACTCCAGAAAATCTCCACAGGAGGAAGGGAGTGTGCAACTAATGGGACAGGGGTGGGAAAAACTCAGGGAATATCAGAGAAGAACATCCTAGACAGACACACACACACACACACACACACACACACAAACAAACCTCTCTAGCCTGTTGCACGGTGCACCGATACTTCAAAAGTATCAAGATTCTCGGAAATTAAAAACGTCACGATTCCTAAATGTATTAGTATCGATACTTCTAAGAATGACCGCGTTCCAGATTTGTAAGAGACGTATTTCATGTTGGTGTGTGCAACGCATGCCTCCCTATGGACGTCTGTGTTTTTTCTCCTCACAGACGCAGCAAAGAAGCTGCAGCTGTCATGTGACAAACACTACAGCGAGATGGCTGCATGTGCGAGCACAAGTGACGCCCGTTTCACACATACTCCGTTTGCAGTGGGTATGCGGTGCGTATTTTTTTCAGTACCCATGTTAACAGGTCAGAGCTTTCACACTGCACGCGGTTGCAGTCCGGCGATGCGTATCCAGCAGTGCAGAGATCGTTTCAGCACAGCTGTGCTGCACGCGCTGAATTAAAGTGACAGCGGTTCGTGGTCAAAATGAACACAGATTGACCTGAAAATGTAGTAATTTCACCATAAATGCGTTTAATTAAATAAAATGTAGTAATCTTACCATAAATGTATTTACTTTAATTCTACTTTTTCAGTCATCTTTTTTACTTTAAAGAATCAGAATCAAGATAAAGTTATTACCGGTAACTCTTACGTTTCTTATGATAACTGAGATAATGCTGCTAAATTTATTATTTATATATTTTTTTACCTTGAATGTCATTGCTCTAATTAATTTTTTATATTTTTATATTTCATATTTTGTTCAAATGTTTAATCTGCTGTTCATATGTTAATTTATTAGTGTGTTATATGATTAGAATGTTGTCCCGGTTTTAAAATAAAGCACAACAATGATATTTGAGAGTGTTTCTTCCTTTTCAGGAAAAGTATCGAAAAAGTATCGAAATCGCAATTCTTGACTTGGTATCGGTATCTTAACAATAATTTTGGTATCGTGACAACACTGCTAGCCTCTACCCTATAGATCTCCAGCATTAGCGAGAGAAGGGTGGAGAACAAGTCAAGGGTCAGAGAGGGCCCATGTGCTTCTCAAATTAAGCTTAAGTGATCTAGCAGTTCTCCATTGTCTTATGGAGCGATTGTGCGTTTCTTTTAAAGTAGGAGAGAAGAAAATATTGGCTGTCACAATAATAGCAACATTGATGATGTTATTATTACTAAAATTACACAGACACACATACAGTATGCATACACAGATCCATACATGTTCAGTACAACTGACTTTTTGCACAATCGGATTTACATTTAGCCTCTGTGGCCAATGCAAATTCCAAAATGTAATATTGAGTCTATTATTGAGATTTTAATAATATAATAATAATACTTAATAATATTAAAAGGATCAGAGTTGTAGATAAAAGAGGCAAACTACAAAAATTATCTTGACAGGACAAATAAAGTTCCCTTCTCAGGAATCAACAAGCAGAGCATTAGCTTTGAAATATATTTTAAGACACTATAAAGTCCAATATGGAAATGCACAGTAATGCTTGCACATCCGCGTTTACTCATGCATGTAGGCCTACACATTACCAGGAGTCTGGCCACAATGCTTTAGCACATTTGGTGTGAGGTTATAATTAACCTTATGTCTGTAAGTAAGGCTGTCTGCTTGTCACTTGCTTTCAGGCTCGGTCAGGCTCTCAGTGAACTCAGTCAACTCTCTGTTCAACAGATGCCCAACACAAACTCGTACAGAAAACACAACAATGCACTTTCACCTTCAGTTTGGCAGTTGTATTAATCCACTTGTATTTTGTATGTGCTACATACAGTATGCATGTGCATAATATAATATGTTTGAGGCTCACAACACGGACATTTCTCAACTAGAAAGCAAGACTAGACTAGCTTGACTAGCTTGGAAACGTGTCCTGCATCAGGCATCTCATGTCATACTGAAACCCATACATCTCACTCTCATTGATTTTTTTTTAGATTGTTCCCTCTCAGCATGAAAGCACAATCCAGTCTGCCATCAAGTAAGAATGAATGTCCCATTAGCCCATATCGGGTGACATTAAGTGGCTAATTTATTACTTCCTTGCATATTATATGAGTTGGCTGTCAAGAAGTCTAAAACTCCATTCAATGAACATTAGAAGTGGTGACAGAACATTACATAATATGTATTACATAATAATAACAATTGTAAGATTTACTATTTGGGTTAGGGTTAGGTTTTAAAATGTACTTTTACTCAAATTTACCAAAAACAAACAAAAACATTTAAAAACATCATTTTTTTTAATACCGGGAAAAGGTTAATAACTTAAAAGTTATGTTCCAGTAGCTGACTGTTAATAACACCAAAAAGCAAATATTTTAATTCAGGAAACTTCAGATTCACTTCCTGTCTCCTAAATTCTTTCATCACCCATGAACTTTTCTGAGTGGAAGAGTTTATCTGTACAGTGCTGAATGCGGCTGTCGTGCCAGATTCTGCACCACAATGGTAAGCTGTGGTAAGATGTGTGATCCATCAAACATCAGTCCTCATTATTCTTGACATTTCGTCATAAATACTCAAAATGTTTAGTTTACATGACCTGTTTCTGAACAAAATCAAGCAGTGATTGATTTAATGTCAATGTTAATTAGTCTCTACTTGCCATTAAGTAGACAGCTAAACAGCAGCTCTGACATGGCAGAAACCCTTTTTAACAATAAAAATTGCACCAATGACAAATTAGAAAATGCACATATTTGCATACAATTATACTTTGATATTTCAAAACCATTCATTTCTATCAAACACTTACAGCGGTTTACAGAAGATTAGAGTGGACACTTCCTCTGTGAGGTTTCATCTTAAGGCATGGCTTTTTTAAGGGTTTCCACCCTTTATAACCCGTGATTTTCCATTACTTTTCCAGTCGTGCATGATTACTAGACTCTCTCTTTATTTATTTTTTTGACATTAAGATTGCTGGAGAGGATATTCCAAATATATATATATATATAGAAACTTTGATTTCCAAGTCTAAGTGCAAAGCAATTTATATTCAAGACAGAAATGCCCATCATTTTTCCAGGACTAGAGAATTCAACTCTAAACTTTTAAAAATCCAGAGAATCGAATTTAATCAATCGCCTTTTGTTTTATCACGGTCTTTCTCCTCTGTTCACTTTCAGATGGTAAGCCCAGTGGCTTTGTTTGCTCAGAGTACACTGCAAACGATAAGCCTCCACTGCACTTAGATTCATGCACACTAACATATTCATTTCCTGTACAGAGACCATTTATGTCAAGAAGCAAACAAGTTACTTCCACTATCTAGCAGACATTGCCTGAGGATTGCAGCTTCAGCTGTGTTGACTGTATTTGAAATTTACTTTTATAAGGAACAGCATATTATCTGTATTCAGAAAGATTTGGGACATCAACAGACACTCAGTAACGCTACAATACACAGGTCCCCTGTTTCACGGGACAATAAGATGTGTTTGCGCTCTACACTGATACTTCAAACAAATGAGACAAAGACATTAGTCCCAACTATTTCAGGGCATTTGAACTCTTTCTATAAGGCTGGACAACAATTCTTCCACGTGTATCAATAATACGGGAATAATATAGATTTTCAGTCAGGAATGTTTACGCTTTCTCTCCGAGCCGAACTGACGATGCCCCGCAGACACGAAAAGAGACCTGTGATGATGATCTCAGGCAGAAGAAGCACTCGTTTAACCGAAAACGTAAATTAACCACCTAATATTAGCCAACATTTTAAAACGAACAAAAAAACAAAGAACATCTTTGTTCGCTTATTTCCCTTCGGGAGTCCATGGGTAACTGTAGGCTACTCTACAGGTATCTAATTCGCTAAAGCGAGAAACTTCACTCACCTGGCCGCTACTGTCGAGTGCTAAACTCAGTTTTTCTGTTGCCGAATCCCACAGCGATTAGATAAATTAGATTTGTCCTTCAGTTCCGACTCCGAGTTTGACAGTGTAAAATCTTGTCTGTCTCTCTCGCAGATGCTCGAGCTCCAGAGGCTCGATCACAAACTGTGCACGCGCTACCGAAACTACCTCGTATCATGTCTGCTTTGCGCGCGCCTCCCCGCGTGCAGCAAAAACACGACTGTTTCTGCGGTGTTTTAACTGTGTGAGACTTTGTAATTGCATGCTGAAACAAACCTAACCAATAAAACATTTTTGGGAGAGAGAGATTGGTTATCTTCTGCACATGTCCACACTGGTGTCCAGTCCATTTTGTATGTTTAATGAATGTAACTGTGTGATCACACTTTCTTGTGTGCGAATTTTTGTTGTTGCGTTGGATTGTAAATGGTAATCCACATAAAACACAGCTAACACTGCTGATTGTGAAAGTGCATTTTTATTGTAGAATACAGATATTCCTTTTGATTGAGTTCAAAATGGAGCTTTATTGCCTTTTCGTTCTCACAAAAATATACAAAACATATTTGTCTTAACAGTAGTTATAAGAGCTAATAATATGACTGACAGCCTCCAAACAATGACTCAAAACAATTTCATTTCAAAATAAAGATCAATCATGGAATATATATAAAAATAATAAAAATAACTGTTTATGCATATTCAATATTCGTTCCTTTTTGGGATTACCAGTTTTTAACATTGATGTGACTATTGAGAAGTCAACAGAAACAATGCAAAAGCTGCAGTTCTGTGCTTTGTACATATTAGTGAACCAGCTGGAATAGCCTACACTTCACAGAGAGGCACTACAAGTAGGAAATATACAAAAAGTATAATTAAACAGTATCTCTGCCTTTTTTTTTGTTCTTTTTTTTTTTTTTGGTGACTGCTTTTGGAAAGTGATGACTGCTAAAGCAGCAACAATTGTTCCCAAAACACTGCCATATTATATATATATATATATATAAATCAATCAATCACAGATCACACAAATGGCATGTCATGGTATTGGCATATCAAAGACAATTAAGATGAGGATGAAGTAAATGTCCGAGTCTGTCTAGGGCAAAGCTTTCCACCTGGACAAATGATGTAGCTCAATTCTTCTGCAATGGGTGATGAGTCTCCAACATAAAAAAAATAAATAAAAAAAAAACACACACACTTAAGAGTTGGGATTTTAACTATTTTAAGATTATCAATGCTTTCAGTGTCACGTTAAACCTGGTGCACTTCAAAATGTGTTTCACACCAGATGTTCTGTAGTTGGGCAATTCCACGCAAAACTGTCACATCCATAACGCCAACTAAATACCATGGCATTGTGTTGGCGTTATGGATGTGACAGTTTTGCGTGGAATTGCCCAGTACATAAAATGGAGCTGCTTGAGCCTCAACCTGATGATACACTTTTAAAAATAATTCCTCTGAAAGCAAGATAAAAGTATTTTCTAATGGAAAAAGAGTTTGTACGTCTAGTAAATGTGCTAGCAGCAAATTTTAAATCTCCTCAACCAATACAGAACCAAGCAAAAATCTGTGAATATATATATATCAAAGCATACCTGACCGCACATAATGTCAGGTTTGCATTTTGTCAAGTTATGTTTTGCTGCTCCCAGTGACTATAGAACAATATACATTTGATGGCATTTTGCTAAACAGCCTATACCAAGCCATAGAACAATATAAAAAAATTCCAAACAACAATTGGTACACTTAACATTAGGACAGTAACACAATTTACTGCAACTTTTAAACAAAATAAGTGTTCAGCAGAAATAGTAAATGTACCACTTTTATGTTTGATAGTTGTGCTGTAATTTTTTTATTGCATGGATGTTCATGGATACATGTGTAGTAAACCTGTCTCTGGAGCACTGGCTGTGGCACTAATGATCCTCTAATTGCTGTCTCTGCATCTCTCACTCTACAGTGGCATCCATCTGGTATTAAGACATACTACTGGCTTTGATACTCCATAATAGCATCATGTACACTCAATACAGTATTGCCTGATCAAAAGCCATCATCTCTTTACCTTACACCAGAGATCTGTGAGTATTTCAAAACTATTAGGAAAATCATTTAAAAAAAAAAAAAAAAAAAAATCAAGTCACAGGGGAATTACAGTGTATGAAATAACCTTAGGTTACACCACCACCTACTGTTTAACTGAAGAACTGCAATAATATTAATTTTGAGAGAACAGGCATTCTTACACAGTACATCAAGGTAGTGGAATGGCGAAAAAAAGTAAAATAAACAAAAAAATAAAAATCACATAAATTATTTTACCTTATCTCCATTTAAGTAGACCAGCCACAAATAAAAATGTTTAAACCACCTTTTCTATATACCTCTGTTAAAATGCACTTTCAGAAATATACTTGGTCACTCAATTGTTATCGGAAAATGGGTACTTGACAAAAAATATATAGTACACTACATTACAAGCAACAATCATGTTTTGCCACTCAGCCCTAAGACAGAACACAAAACATATCTGGCCACTATGGTCAGCATGTAGAAATCTGCTGTCATTGATAAAAATAAATACATTAACAAATACAACTTATATTGTGATAGGCAGAGAATTCAGAGAAGCAGATTGAAAACCACAGCTGTAGTGTTCGTCAAATTTCAAGATCATTGCACTCTTCTCCTCTAGCAGACAGACAGCAAGGATCTTGTTAGTGCAACTCTCTCTCAAACACACAGTCTCTCTCTCTCACACACACACACACACACACACACACACACACACAAACTCTCTCTCACTTCCAGATGTAGTCAAATGTTAACTCTCTACCTCTCTTACTTGCCAAACAACAACAACATTCCACAAACAATATAACAGCAGATGAGGCTGATGATAGGGGTTGGCAATTGAACCCAAACCCATACATAGCTGTGAGGAGCTGTTTTTCTATTAATGTGTGTACATCTATAGCATGGCAAAAATTGAACAATACTATAAAAGTATTATGAAACCATTTTCGTGTTTGATATTATTTTTGGGGTATTTTTAGTTTTTTTGTCTTTTTTTCCTTTTTTGTAACGTTTTCGGTTTTCTTGTACAAATATTTGTATAATCTGTGTACATGACAAAAAAAGAACCACTCTTCAAAAAAGAACATGCATAATTTCTCTTGAACTAATTACATTTTCATGTTTTTTTTTTAGACATTTAAAAATCTTTGCACTTTCAATATAACATTTTTATGTAATTTGAGTCTTTTTTTCCTTTTTTTTTTTTTTAAATTTCAGTTTTCCTCAGTGAGGCAAAAGTCCAGGGCTTCAGGTATTGCTCAAGTTGAATTCTCTCTCTCCTACATTCTCTGGTCCTCCACGTCTCCAGTAGAGCAGTGCAGCTCCCCTATGGGCAGTGAGCAGAAGCTGTGCAGAAGCCAGTGGAGTTCAGGCCTAAACTCTCCCACATGATTTCAGTCCCATGGCATATGCCCCACTTGACTTATTCTTTTTTTTGTGTGTTTTGTTCTTTTCCTTTTCCAGCTACAAAGTCACACGCATCCCTTGAACAGTGGGACAGGAGAGAAAAATGATACCACCAGCACCCTTCAGTGGTCAGAGAAATTAAGAGCAGGTGTGAGTCTGCAGTAACAGCTCCCCCTATCTACACAGGTCCCCATGCGCTACCTGAGGTTTCCTCTTCTTTATGAGGAGTTTTTGAGACTTGTTTTGCTGCATCTTGTTGGGGTTGCTGTGTGACCCTTGAGCACTTTTGTTAGCAAGCTGTCGACTCTGAACAAAACAGGAAAAAAACAAATATGACATTCATTTTAAAGTAATTAAACAGTAATTTACGGATTTAATATCAGTTAATGCATTATGTATCATTAAATAAAAGTGAACATTTTAAAGCATTTATTAATCTAGAGTAGACTAGTTTATTTATAGTTAATTTTCTGTCAAGGTTTGTTCATAATATATTAGTTAATTTACATATTCATAGTATACAATGCCATGTTTATTAGACAGCTGGATTAGGAAACAAGCTAAAACAGGGAGGAGGAGAAGGAGGAGGAGGAGGAGAAGGAGGAGGAGGAGGAGGAGGAGAAGGAGGAGGAGGAGGAGGAGGAGGAGGAGGAGAAGGAGGAGGAGGAGAAGGAGGAGGAGGAGGAGGAGAAGGAGGAGGAGGAGGAGGAGGAGGAGGAGGAGGAGAAGGAGGAGGAGGAGAAGGAGGAGGAGGAGGAGGAGGTGAAAAAGAAGAGGAATAATAATAATAATAATAATAATAATAATAAGGTGGTGAAAAAGAAGGTCTCAATTATAGGAAGCCTATAGTCACTTCTAACAGGTTCTTACCTTATTTCCCTTATTAGTGGGGGTGGGCATTGTTGCTGAATGATTTTGAGATCTGTGATTGGACAGATTCCTTTCTGTATTCTCACTGTAAGAGCCTCGCCCACCCAAAGCTTTTGCTGTCTTATAGGGTGTTCCATCGGAATCCTGCAGAAAGCCATAACATTTTTTTTTTTTTTAAACATGTTTTTGTTTTCTTTTTTCTTTGTATTTCACCAATACAGACAAAGTAAAATCATTTATTTGGTTGTTTTATGCCAAAAGTATGAAGAACTTACCGCATCACTTGAGCTAGAGGCCGTTAAAGATGGCGATGACGATGATGGTGATGAAGGAGAAGAGGGGGAAGGAGAGGAGGAGTTGGATGACACTTTGCTCCGGGGGACAGGAGGAAGCCCAACACCATCCTCTGAAAGGTTATTATTACACTCATCAAGTTCCTCAGGCTTAACTAGCAGTGTGACATCATTTGCTATAGAGAAACAAAAAATGTATATTCAGCTTTCTAGAGTGAGAGATGGATCCAAATAAGCTCAGAAATAATGTCTTACCATTACAGTTGAGGACCGGCTCTTTGTTGCTCTTCTGACCCCACTGTGCACTGATCCAGTCACGGTACTCTGCTACTTCCTGTGTGACACGGATTATTCTACCTAGAATACTGTGGGGAAAAGATAAAACCAATCAAGAATCAGATCCTGATATTATCACAGAATTATTTTTTCCACCTCTGACTGTTAATATTAGATTTTACAGTATTGTCTGTCAGCTTGCAGTTGTTTTTTTACTGTCTTTTTCTCCACATATTGTATGGCATGAGCTGCCCTATGCTCAGAAATGTATTAGAAGCATCAAGCTTTTTGCAGGAATCATTTGGTGTCATTCATCATATGTACAAATTTGTGCACAAAATCTGCATATAAACATTTTCACTCACAAAACAAATCATGATTTTTCAAGGACTTTCGTATTAAAGTTTATGAAAAAACTGAGGAACAACTGAAACCACACGTATGCAAAAAAAAAAAAAGAAAAAGTGCACAAATATGCGTATATACATGTTGCCATCGAGAGATCTGAAAAAAAATTCATTTGCTTATTGTAGTAAACTAGGTAAAAATCTTCAGTGTATAAATACAAATATTCCTTGCAATTAATAGTGACTGAGACCCATTATCTATGGGGCTGTTTACACCTGGCCACTTCATGTGTTCTCTCAGATCGGATAGCTATCTGATTTATCAAAACAATTCCATTTACACCAGGGGCCTCATTTATAAACGTTGCATACGCACAAAAGAAGGCGTACGCCGCTCTCTACGCAATAATTGGTATTTATAAAAAGCAAACTTGACGGGAAAATGTGCGGTCCTTCACGCAAGCTCTGACCCAGGCGTACGCACAAAAACGGGTGAAATGAGAAATGGCGACACCGTCGGCAGACGGAAGAAACACGTGAAAGTGTGTGAAAGTGTGTGAAACTTTAGACCGTTGTGTAAAAAAAATGACAATACTGCCTCTCATAAATAACATAACTTTACAAAGCAAGTCTTACAATTAACAGCCTACACGAACACCCGTTTGATCGATCAAAGTGTAAAACAAACAAAATCAAACGAAAATTACAACAGAAATGCTAATTAACACATATTTGCAAAAAGAAAAGTGAAATATGTTCTGCAATAATATTGGCATGTTGTGCAATTCATCCTCATAAATAATATAGTAAACAGAACGAAATAATGTACAAAACTGATATTCTCGTCAATGTGTCCATCTGGCGGAGCAGATAGATGCAATTAGATAGATAGATAGATAATTAGGGAGATATATAGATAGATAAATAGATAGATGTATTAATTGTCCACTGGGGAAAGTTGTTTTCATAGTAAAACATTTCTTCATCAGCTACGGAATCATGGTATTCATGCATATGCCTTTAGTTTGTTTTATTTTTGATAAAATAACGTATGACGTATGCCTCAACTCTGGCGATGCACTAGACGCTTTTTTGCCTCAACTTTGATGTCCGACCGTTTCTTCTTTATTTCGGCCACGGTCGAGGTTGTGAGGCTGCAGCATTTACGCCGTCTGCAACCTTTTGCCACTCAAGTGCCTTTTTGGCATTAGT